>NC_086444.1:67519785-67845187 GCF_028390025.1 Pseudophryne corroboree
GCAAAAGTTCAGAGAGTTAAATCAGGTCAGCAACAGGTTAAACAATGTAAATTTAATTAAAATTGAATGATATTAATAATGATAATTTTCCAGAATCCAAAAAATAAATTAAAAAAACAGAAAAACTAACTGATCCAAAATGATTGGCTTATTTGTACGGTGCACCTAGTGTACTTCCCCACGCAGTGCGCACCGACTGCTACCTGCTGGCACTAGCATCCAGCCCGAGTTGGCACAATGCTTTCCGGTGACTGTGACTTGGATCTCATCATACGTACGCTTAAAAACACAAACTGACAGAGTGACGGCATCTGATCTCCGATAATAAATTGCATCTGCTGTCAACTCGTTTGTCTGAATTACAAGAGGGATTCAGTGAAATTCCCCGGTTGCGGTGAGGAGAGCTACAATATTATGTCTGCCTGTTGTGTTCCAGCCACTATTACCAATCCCTCTCGTTGCTCTGCAGGTGGATTAATTAATACAGGCACATGGTGAGAATGTCTAATATGATCTGCATTTCTTAATGCGAGTTTGGATTATTATTAACCCCTGAGTGCATTTTTACAATACCTAAAGGGCTGGACCACCCAAAATGTTTTTACGCTGACAGAGCAAGGCTGACATAGGTCTTCAGTGGCTGTTCTCCTGCTATCGGCAAAGCAGCTGGACAAAGTCAGAACTCGGCTATGGGACATTATGGCTTTCTAGTAGTGCGGGGTTCCAATAAACGAGCATGGTGGACAACGTACTATTGGCCGGCGGTAAAAGGTGTGACGTGCACATAGAATCCATGAGTCAAGTGGCCTAGTGCTGTGTGGAACATAGCTCACACTCTCTCAGAATTTCCAGGAGACCCCAAATATATGGAGAGATTTCCTGGCTCCCGGAAGAGTGAGCAACACTTCCGCAGTCACCCAACACTGTTCCAGTGAAGTGGGCGGGCAGTGTCTGCAACACAGGGAATACCAGAAAATATTCCTGGGAGAGGGGCCGTGATGGTGGGAATCCCAGCCCCATACCTCACTCTGCCCACCTGGGCCTTAATCCCCACGGACCATCTGTATATCTGCAATCAATAGATGGCAAGAATGCATTTTCCCGTGGCTTGTGGGTCAGTCAGAGAAAACCACATTAAGGGAGTGCGGGTCCAATAATGACTGGTTTTCCGCCGCTCACCGTACATTCGTAATGCATATCTGTGCGGCTCACACTGTCACTAGGTAATACCGATATAAAAGGTATAGTAACTGGCTGTAAAAGCCTAAGGCCTGCACTACATCTGTGTTTAGCACCTGTAATACTAGTAAAAGTGTAAAAACTGTTATTGGAATGAATCTCTTTGGTTTCCATGAACTTGCTTTCGGGAATAGTAGTGTTGTGGCTGCACAATGGATGCTGACTGCTCTACTGACTCCGCTGGGGTCAGTCACAAGCTTTGGGGTCAAAGACATGTCCCTCACTGAAAACCCCCGACCTCAAGTGCAAGCGCTGGTTACCACCATATTGATGGCTAAGAGTGACAAGAGGAATATCATTGGATACATGCGGGGACAGCGGCTCCGATAGGACCCCGTTCCTATGACATGTAAAAGTGATCGCATCAGTCATCACTTTCATTTCATTTTCCAGCGGGTACTGCTGTACTGTGCATGTGCAGTCTGCTGACCACACGGGTGGTGAGTGCTGGGGAAGGATCCTATGGATCCCTCTCCCAGTACTCTCTGCGGAGTGTAGCCTATAGGCTACGATGGCGAATGTCATCTTCACATGGCGTTAGCTATTGGGGACAAGCTCTGGAATGCTTAGTAAATTTGGCAAGACAGCAGCCCCCTAGGTTCTATGAGCAGCCCCCCAGGATCTCCTGCAGATACCTTCTGGGGATTTTTATTATTTGTGGTGTTTTCGGGGGGATATCCCACAAACAGCAATTGATAAATAATGTACTGCTCGTGTCTCACTGAAGTTACCACGTATTCCATGGGTTCCTTACTGAAACAATACAGCTTTCTTCCAAATCATGCAGAGGAAGCCGCCAAACCACCGCTCAGGTCCTGTAATTCATCGGCTAAAGGAGTTATCAAACCTTTCCAGAGTCCATTCACCTGACAACTATTGAAGTGCGAGGACGGGGGAGTATCGGATGAAGTGTGGGAGTCCCAAACACTCAACCTCCTCCCCTCCGTCCATCTAAGGCAGGGCAGTGGCTGCTACTATATAAAATAGAGAGGAGTTCTTTTTAAGTCCTTGGTAGGAAGTTGTCCTTAAAGTTCCATTATAGCCATTGTCCATCAGTAATATATGAGAGCACGGTGAGTCCCTGAGTAATGAAATAGGATGATTAACTTGAGTCAACCAATCATATTTCTAACGAGCGCTTTTTATCTGATTGGGGACCAACTCAGATGACAAAATAGCTGGGACAATTGTGGCCATCTAGGTGGTGAAGCAGCCGTGACGCATGGGCAGTCTGCCGATAATCGCTCAGTTGCAACACCATCAGTAGTGACCACATCAGGCCCAATATGATTAGTCAGATAATATGGTGATATCAGGATGGCACATTGCTCAGCATTGGATTCTCCCAAAAAGTGGCAGGGTTGCTGTGCAGATATGCATTATGTGGATTGATGTATTTATATACCAGTGATGCCACAGCAGCCCAAATAACTGCACTCACAGCTCTGTGTAGTGTGCGCCACAGATACTGGGGAGAAATGCCAGATTTATGACAGAAAGTAAATCATCAAGGTCCTGTCCTCTTTACAGGAAGAGGAGGAGGGATCTGGGGCAGGGCGTACGCTACTAGGTGTCCGGGAGCATTCCATGAAATGCAAAAGTCGCCCAGTCATTCCAGCAGAGTAATAAAGCGGAATACATATGTATTCCTGGCGGGCGGGATGCCAGCTGTCAGCATCCCAACAGTGGCATCCCGTCCGCCAAAATGGCGGCATCGGGGCGAGGGCTATGAGTCTCTTTGCGGGACCGCTGCGCTTGCCACAGGATCTAGTGGGAGTAGACCCTGTGCGCTGGGATTCCGGCTGTCTGTATTGTCGGTATTCCGGTGTCGGTATCCTGACCGCCGAGCTCCCGACAGCCGGCAAATTGATTGCCTCCCTAGAAAAGTATATGTTACATTCCTTCTTCCAAACTCATAATTCCCTTTGTTGTTGTTTGTTTCACAGTATATATATCTTTGGTCAGGACCTACAGTGTAACATCTTCATCTCAGCTACACTGGTAGGGGAGTCCTGATCTCCCCCCCCCCCCCCCTTCCTTTTTTCGTCTGTGCGTCTTATGGTATTAATGTGTGGTTTGAATGTTCTTTCGAATCTGTTTATTTTATTGGTTATGTGTATTGCCATTCTTTATATCTCTGGGGAGTTGTTTGAAGAATAAGTTTTTGAGATGATGGTTTATGATCCACTCCATCTTATCACATTCTGATTTGTACAATTCTAATGCTACATGGCTTTTTGATACCGATTGTCTGTTTGTATTAATTATTGAAAAATTCTCAATAAAAACATTTAAAAAAAAAAAAAAACACAATGTCCACACAACATTATGCTCACACAACCCTCAAAGCCAGCCACCATTTTATTTGGTGAGCAATCTGACAACCGATGACACTTCTCTGTAATCACATCATACACATTTCAAGAGACATGGGGGGTATTCAATTAGCTACGATAATTTCAGAGCTATTGAATTCACTCCCCTGCGTATTCAATTGCGGCCCGTTTTTGCCCATTTTTAAGGCATTTTGAATAATTGAATACCCCCTACAGTGGGAAAAAGTTTTGAATGGTGCTTCTCATCATCACTTGCATCATTCAGGAACCCATTGCAACTGGAAGTATCCAGCAGCATCTTAACAATCTGATTGGTGCTGCAATGTGATTGGAATCCGAGTGGCCTCACGTAAACAGTCAGGAGGGTTAGTGTGTTCTGAACATCGACAGTCAGAATGTCAACATGAAAGTTAGGTCGACATGTAAAATGTCAACAGTCAAAATCTCGACATCAGAATGTCAACAGTACATTTTTGTGTTATTTTTAGGGTTGGGGTTAAGATAAAATAAGCAAAAAAAACTGTAAGTCGACATTCTGATGTTGATATGTTAAATGTCAGCCTAACATCCATATCAACATTTAGACTGATTTTCATACCACTCCCAATCACTGAAGGGGGGGAATTCAATTAGAAGTGAGGGGATGTAGCTCCCAGGATCAGTGCCCGGAGCTATTCAATTGCCCAGAACTTAAGTTGGGAGGTGCAGTTTATCACAGCTACATAGTTACAGTATCCTGCATATTACAACTTAATTTGCCGGACGCAATGCTCTTTTACGGCACACAGTAACATCATGACTGGCCCTGTGGCACTTGTTAGCGTAAATTTGTGCACACACCATCAGGAAAGCAGGAGCAGAAATCTGCTAGCCGTGGTTTTACAGCGCCGGCATTTGAATAGCTCCAGACACTCATCCCGGGAGCTACATCTCCTCGCTTCTAATGGAATTCCCTCCTATGATCTGATTTCAGTTTATGTAGATGTAGCAGATATTTTGCTTTTTATAAGCCCACAAGACTCCATTTATCCTTTTTACTATTTCCTACAGGACATGTTTTCAGTGGAAGGTGTGTTTGCCTGAAAGCACTGCTATGTCACAGGCATGCTACACTACAAACAGAATAACTATATTGGGCATTGCAAAGGTGTACAAAGATCAGTGGCATTTACGTAACAGGTTTCAAAACCAGCTTGGCCAGGTAATAAAATGTATCTTACTATAACCCCTTTTAGAGACAGATTTCTAAATTACAAGACAACTAAACACCCACATTATTTTAGAATTTGCAAAACAGCAACAAACATATAAATTTCTCAGACTGTCCAAATTAATGTGATATTATGAAGCGCATGTTACCCATAGCAACCAGTACTGCGTTTATATTTTCTGAATCATGCAAGAGATGTACAGCCAATAAGCGCAGTTATCATAGAGACATCACTTCCACAGCCGAGAAGTCGTTAATAAATAGCTCAGATTTCGATCTCTAGTTTGTCAGGGGATCAGAATTACAAACTACTGATCGTGTGCGGAATCTTGGCGTTGTCCTGGATGGTGGCTTGACACTTAAACATCAGATATCATCAAATCCTCATTCTTTCACCTGAGGAACATAGCCAGAATCAAGCACTTAATTCCCTCAGATGATCTGCCAAAAGTCATCCATGCATTTGTATCATCTCGATTAGACTACTGTAATGCCCTCTACCTTGGTCTCCCAGCAAAAGAATTGCACCGCTTACAGCTGGTGCAAAACACAGCTGCCAGTCTGCTAACCAACCAGCCCCGTTCTAGCCACATAACACCTATCTTCTACTCCCTTCACTGGCTGCCTGTACGATGGCGAATCATCTTCAAGATTGGCTTACTGAGTTTCAAAGCATTACATGACCAGGGCCCAAGGTACCTGAAGCAGCTACTGACCCCATACTGCCCCACTCGATTACTGCGATCTGTAGATGAAGGACTTTTAGCAGTACCTAGAATCTCCTGTAATACATCTGGGGGTCGAGTTTTTAGTCATGGAACTCACTTCCCCGCACAGTGCGAGAGGCCCCAACTATAGAATCCTTCAAAGGTAGACTCAAGACTTTCCTGTTTACTCAAGCATTTCCATAATGTCCCTTTAGTATCTACATGCTTCTGTATTTTATGAAAATCTGTTCTGTACTTCATCATTTTCTGTACTATATTATGCTATGTATCTGTTAAGCGCCTTGAGTCCTATTGGAGAAAGAGCGCTATATAAATAAAATTATTATTAGTAGTAGTAGAAGTAGTAGCAGTAGATGGTCTTGGCAACCGGATAAACTTCAGGGACCCCGAGGCACCCCACTAACCTTCGGTGCAAAGTACAGATTTCCGGTTCTTTATGCATGCGCAGGACCAGTTCTGCGCAAGTGCGAACAGATCCTGCGGCATAGGACGCAGGTTGGCATTAGACTGTCATTAATTGACAGTCTGATGCCATTTCAGGATGGGGAGGAGGAGGCGACGGGCTCCGTTTGTAAAAACGGAGGCGTGTCGCCGCCGTTTAGAGTGTGGGAAGAGGCCAGGGATATCCGTTGTAAGATGGAGATTTCCTGGCCTCTGTAACGGGCGGCTTGCGCGGCTCCACGGGTGCCGTAAGCCAGCCGATGGTGGATGCTTTGATCCGATGCTGAGTCCTACTCAGATCACTACTGCAGCAGGAGGCGTCTGCATGTAATAGACGCCTCCTGCTGCATCATCGTACAGCGCTATCACTGCTGCTTCCAAAGCAAAACCAACCGGACTTGAATGACACCCCATGATACAGTCTGTTGTCTGCTGCTATATGTAGAGTGGAACATTTCTGCATTTTGCAATCTATAAAGTTGCTTTGAGTCCAGGCCCTGATTCAGGGTTCTGGGCGCAGTATGCGGATACACTAGCATTTTCCCACCATTCTCCAGTCCCCCTTCTGGGGCTGATGCAGAGTTGAATGCACGCCCCAACCTTTGCACGTAGAGCATCTTGCAGCCCCAGTGTCTGTGAATGCAATAAACTTCTATGTTCCAGACACGACCAGCGAGTACCAAAGGTTAGGAGTGGTTTAATAAAGTTTGTACAAGGGTTATATCTTCATCTGCATTCAGCTGCAGCGTGCACACTTCCCCGGCTATATAGTGCCGGCAGAGTAATTGCTCTGCAATAGAAGAACGGAAACACTTGGATACAGAACATATTTCAGGCAAATGGGAATAGTACAGTGCACAACGATGAGGAGCGTGGGCGTATAATGTGATCTCCTCCAGGACTCGCAGCTTCTCTGCAAAACTTTACACCTGATCTCTGAAAACCTCAGCTCTCCTTGTGGGATTGTGACTCATGACAGCGCTGATATAATTCTGGTTAGGCACTGACTGCTACCGTGTTTCCCCGATAATAAGACACTGTCTTATTTTATTTTTTCCCACAAAAAACACCATAGGGCATATTTTCGGGGTAGGGCTTATTTTACAGCCACATGCCCCCAGTCCTGCTTTTACAGCCCCCAGTCCTGCTTTAACAGCCACCAATCCTCCTTTTACAGCCACCATGCCCCCAGTCCTGCACTTACCTACAGCACTTTCCAGTTCGTTTCTTCTTCTTGCTTTACGCCAGCGCCGCTGCTCCGCTCCCGCCGTGTACAGAAGCCGTGTGATGTGCGCGGTGACATCATGCGCAGGTCGCAATGCATCCCTGGGACTGGGAGCTGGAGTCTTCAACGGCTGATACAGTACCGTACTGTACAGCATCCCTTAAGCAGGGCGGCTGTGAAGGGGGTTAGCGGGGGTGGAGCTAAGGGCATTGAATTTAGTGCACGGACTCAGGGAATGGGAATTTTGATAGGGCTTATTTTCGGGGTAGGGCTTATTTTGGACCAGTTTCCAAAAGCATGGGTAGGGCTTATTTTCGGGGTAGGGCTTATTATCGGGGAAACACGGTATATGAGCAGCTAGAACAAGCCAGCAGAACTACAGTATAAAGAACTTAGGGGATCATTTACGAAGCAGTGATAAGAGCGGAGAAGTGAGCCAGTGGAGAAATTGCCCCATTAACCAATCAGCAGCTCTGAAACATTTTATAGTATGCAAATTATATATATTACTTCAGTGCTGGTTGGTTGCCATGGGCACTTCTCCACTGGCTCACTTCTCCGCTCTTATCACTGCTTAGTAAATAGACCCCTTAGGCCCAGATCTATGAAGCCTTGGAGAGTGATAAATAGCATGGTGATAAAGTACCAGCCAATCAGCTCCTGTCATTTTTCAAACACAGCCTGCAACATGGAAGTTAGGAGCTGATTGGCTGGTCCTATATCACCGTGCTATTTATCACTCTACACGGCTTGATTAATGAGCCCCATAGTGGTTCCCACTAGAATGCAGGCAGGGCACTGAGGCATGGGGACGGTGTCACTGTGAGCGCCTGAAAAGGAGGCATGGCCTGTCAGGAGGGGGCGTGTCCTCACGTCACTCTTGGAGACATGCACAGCACTTACGGAGGTGATGGGCTTCCCTCAAGCTCTCCCCTCACTGTCAATTCACACGGCATCTATTCACCCGGCGGTGATCGCTACACAGCAACGTTTCCCACCTGCGGGACACTGCGGCCCACGGGTGGGGAAGACACGGGACAGGCTGCTTTAGTAGGGCACCACTAAGAGGGCAGAATGCATTTTGCAGTTTAAAAATCGGGGAGGGCGGGTGCCCTGCTAAAACAGCTTAGAACATATGGATGGTAATATACAGATGGAGCCTGGCTCATCTAGCCTTCTCCGTTGCACCTAGGTGCACCAAGGTTTATTAGCATAAGCCTTTCATCTATTGTTCTCAGCTGCAATACAATACCGAGAGAACAATACAGCAGGAGATTAAGTCGGACAGCACTGGCTCAGGTAATCCTATTAAAGGGATAGATGAGCAGGGCTCCATCTCTACACATTAAATCTCATAGTACATCGCCATAGCGTGCACACCAGAGAAACACAAGATTCCGTTAGAATGCTGATTCATGGTGAGGTTGCAGATTCTTCTCGAAAAAAGCGAGGCACTTATCCTGGACTCCGAAACGTGACAACTACGATAGTAAGACCATATAAGGGAAGTATTGCAGGTTCTACAAATACTGATTTATAAAAAAATGTAGTGACGTTGGAAAATTATAGCCAGCTAGTGTTTTTCAGCAAATTAAAGTGTTTACAATATTTTGGGGGTACAGAAATTGTGTTTCATGTTATTTTTTTCATGTTTTTATTTACGTTTGGAATAAGCTGTCAAAAAACACCTGCAACGCCTATCAGCAAGTTCAAAATCCCCATTCCCATCAATACAACACCCCACATCATGCACACCTCTACAGACATGACCTACAATCATACTGGCCTAATCTCTGGGAACAGCCAGAAGGCTCCTGAATATTGAGAGGTGCTTCCGGAAAGGCGGAAAAGCATGGAAATCTCCAGAAGGTTGCCCGCTGCTGTCCAGCGCTGCCCACGAGTGAAGTGGGCAATCAAGGCGGCCTACAGCATGATTTGCACTGAATTGCATCAACATGGCTCCGCTCCCTTCACAATTATGGTAATTGTGGCATTGTATAGCAGGGGGCGGTGCCACTTTGATGCAAAACGCCCCCGATCTGTCCACTTCTGCCGCAGCAGCACCCCCCCTCCTCCTCCCTCTGCCTTACCAACCTGAACGGGCAGGCTATAAGTCTGCAACCACACCCACATCATTTAACCTATTTGTTTCTGCTTTTATTGAGCAAATGGCGACATGTCATTTTGGGCCAAATGATACTATTTAAACCCCTCCAAGTTAATTATTATGTATTTGGAGGGGAATACAGTACTAGAGGAAGGGTTAGGCTGCGTGGGGGGAGGGGTTGGGGAGGGTTAGGCTATAGGAAGGGAGGGTTAGTGATCATTCAGATGTGTTCTCATACACCTAGCATCTATAAGCCATACGGTGAGCGCTGCACGACACAACTGAGCCGCACAGAGAAGTGTGGCGGAACATACTTTGCTTTAAATTGTGCATCTTATTCGCATCGCTGGCACAACAAAACACCACTTAGGGTGCATACACACGGTGAGATTCGGACTTATCCGATTCTCACCGTGCGACAGAAGGCCGGGTCGGCACTTAGCCAGTATCGCAAGCACATAATGACTGTGCTTGCGATGCTGGCTATGTGCGATTTCAATCCTGACTATCTCTTCTATAGAGATAGTCAGGATTGACTTGCCTGCACAGCCTATTTTTTCTGCCGATGCCGACCGCGCGGGGCCGCGCATCGGCATCGGATCGGGATCGCAAGGTGACTGTCACCTTGCGATCTGCACTATCTTTTCTTCCGATTCTGACTATATAGTCAGAATCGGAAGAAAAAATTGACCCGTGTGTACACACCTTTACAGCGCACTAGAGACGTCCTGGGCTGCGACTTCATCCGCACAAGAATTAGGCAAGACTTAGAAAGATGCAGATGAAGCAACACGGAACTTGGTGTGAGAAAAAGCTGCAGCCGCTGCATCGTAGCACTTCCTATACAGATTCAGACCCGGTCACACACAGATGTACAAGTGTCACACCTCAAAATGACCGGTCCAAGACAGCCCTGTAGTTTTGTTGCTTCCAGTAGTTTTATCTTTGCAAATAAAATGTACAGTTTTGAGTGACAATGACGCTCAGTGCAGCTGAGGCACCTGGGAGCTGGCGTATGGAGAGGGGGCTAAGTGTACGAGGGCACATTGGTACTTGTATTAAATAAATACAGGAAGGTATATTTAACCCCACTTGAATGGCTATTCTCTTCCACAAGCCTGTTAGCTTAAAAACTAGTGAGGTCAGTGAGAGATCAAAAGTCCAGCTGACAGCTCTTATTACTGTAGGTCCCAAACCCACTAACCAATACACCGACAGATACATGGGGGCAGATGTATTAACCTGGAGAAGGAATAAAGAAGTGATAAGTGCAAGGTGATAAGTGCAACCAGCCAATCATTGTGGATTTGAAAAATGACAGTTAGGAGCTGACTGGCTGGTGCGTTATCACCTTGCACTTATCACTGCTTTATCACTTCTCCAGGCTTAGTACATCTGCCCCATTAATCCTTCCTAGCTGCTCAGGAAACACTATGGCCACCAAGCACAGCAGCAACATAAACATATAACAGCACTGACAGCTAAATTACATAGAAATCAAATAATAATAATAATAATAATGCTGATTAAATAGTAAAATTAAACAGTAATAACATACATGTATAAATACTTTCCTCTATTTAGTAAAACTACAGGATTCCACGCCTAAGAGTCACCTCTCAGGATTCTCCAGATAGATTCAGACCTAAGCAGCGGAGCGTGGAGCTGTGAGATTGCTGGCGACAGGTTATCATCAAAGGATGAATCCAGTTAAACATTACGTTTTGTAGGCATGAGTTCTCCACATCCCTACTAGAGCTGTGGGCATAGATAGCTGTGGGAGTCCCAAACAGTTGTTCTTTGTTTGAGGATGCAGCTAAAAAGATATTCAAGCTTTTCCAATTATTATTATTTTTTTTTTTTTTTTACACACCACTAATGATGTTGTGATAAAACAATTTAAAGTTTTAGGCCCAGATTTATCAAGCCTTGGAGAGTGAGAAATAGCACGGTGATAACGTACCAGCCAATCACCTCTTAACTGCCATGTTACAGGCTGTTGCCCTTATTTATCAATGAGGTATAAATTTCACTGTGAGTGATAAATTGCACCAGCCAATCAGCTCCTAACTTCCATGTCACAGGCTGTGTTTAAAAAAATGACTGTTAGGAGCTGATTGGCTGGTGCAATTTATCACTCACAGTGAAATTTATCACTCATTGATAAATAAACGGCATGTGTTTGAAAAATGACAGTTTGGAGATGATTGGCTGGTACGTTATCACCGTGCTATTTATCACTCTCCAAGGCTTGATAAATCTGGGCCAAAGTATTAAAAGAAACATGCAATTCTCCGTATAATTATCCATGAGACTTCAGTTCTAGTTGTTGAGTAACAAATTGTTTTTGGATCATTAAAATGCAAAACGATAATTTGATAAACGTGTGTGGGGAGAGGGAGGGATTAGTTCATATAATAGTATGTAATTCTTTATATTTCACACTGATTTATTATAAACGTACATTCTCAATAGAGATCACTTGCTTCCCTCCTTTTCTGTGTAGTATTATATAGTCTGAGTTATAAACGAGCATTTTATGGTCATCGACAAGAAGATAAGGAATGATACTATATCCAACCCATGACACAGGTTTATACCCCAGGATTTATGACACAAATAGTAATTTTTGCAGTATTTGAACTTCATATAAAGGAACACGGATTCTGAATCATATACAATAAAGAGATGACTGCATACTTCTAAATATATGTAAGGGAACGGTTTCCCTTCATTCAGAAATGGAACTTTGGGGGCCCAGAGCCACGTTGTGAATGTGTCCCCAAGGTATCTTGGGGTCTATGTACTAAGCCTTGGATGAAGATAAAGTAGACATGAGATAAAGTCCTAACCACCCAGCTCCTGACATTTATCAAACACAGCCTATGACATGGCAGTGAGGAGCCGATTGGCTGGGACTTCATCTCCATCCACTTTATGGTCATCCAAGGCTTAGTAAATAGACCTTCTAGAGAGGGACACCCTACGTGCGTCTCACTTAACGAGCCGGTTACCCAGTTCCTTTACCTTTGCAGCACTGTGCGCTTCTCCGAGAAGCACATAAGAATTTCTTTCTGAGCAAAATTTAATTTTGGATCCATAGAATGCGGGCTTGTACGCCCAGCTATATGGGGATTCCCATGCAGAGTTGGGGTCACACAGACAATTATCAGTAAAGGACACTATGGCCTAAACCAGAGGTTCCCAAACTGTGTGCCGTGGGTCCCTGGGGTGCCTCGGGACACTTGCAGGGGTGCCCTGGGTTGGTGGTCCAGGACCAATTCAAATTATTCATGGTCAATAGAATAGGCAAAACCAGTGCTGGTGGCTGCCAGTCATAAAATATGTGGCCAAACAGAAGCAAATCTTGTCTCTCACCATACAACTGACCCTAAGGATGACATATAAACGCAGTCTACTTTAATGTTGTTTCTTTCTAAATTTCTCAGTAAAAAATTTTTGGCCTAGGGGTGCCGTGAAAAAAATTCTGATATTCTAGGGCGCCGTGATTCAAAAAAGTTTGGAAACCACTGGCCTAAACGTATTGGTCTCCAACTTTCTGGTCCTGGCGTCATTCCGGTGACACAGCCGCTAGATTTAAAGACGTGAAACCAGAAAGCTTTTGCCTTGAGGCTAATTGCCACTTTAAATCTAGCGGCTATATCACCAGAATTGCGCAGTGTCCAGCAAATCAGTGCTTATTACACGCAGCCCTTTCTCCTCTGAGCTCACTCACACTCACGTCACTACTTAAAATGACAAGTTCTGTGATGACTATCGTATTACTATTACTGTCATCATACACACGCATATATACACATTTATTTATTGATTGATTTTCTAGTTCTCATTAGAACAACATTCCGTTCTGGTTCAAAATAATAGCTGACACACATACATAAATTGTACATTCAACACGCATAAGCAAAGCAATTTAATTGTTTGTGAACACCATTTAATTACTCATAGACTGGGACAGAATGAGAATACGATTGATGAAGACTATTGGAACGTAAAACATGGACAGATTAATGGCGGCCTGACCCAGACAGGAACGATGACCTGACTTTTCTGCATCTCCAAAAGCCATGCACTGTATGTATCCGTCCTTTGTAGCAGATATGTATGGGAGTATAGGCAGAACCACATTACACGTGAGGAAATGCTGCTATTCTAGATAACCATCTCTGTCCTATCACTACTGTACTAAGGAGCAATTGGCGTTCCAACCACATAATTACGATGATGCAGGCACATGCGCCCTCATTTACTGCGGGAGGGGGACAGCAACGCTCTATTTCCAAGGCTGAGACGGAGCGTTGTGGGGGTGGCGGTGGGGAAACGGAGGCGTGGTGGAGCGAACAGGGGGCATGGTGTGGGCATGACTGGGGCAGCTGCGTGATGTCACACGCAGCCGCTCCGATCAAATAGATGGCGGCGGGCCTTCTGCAGGCTGCGACGGCAGGAGGCATCCACAATTTCTGCGAACATGCTGAAATTTCGCTGTGACCGCGATTTCAGCGTGGTCACGGGCGGGCTGGGGGGGGGGGTGTTCGGCGGTCAGCATGCTGGGTGGCCTTGTCCTGCGATGGGCAGCCCCCAGCATGCGAGCAAGGTTACTGAATAGGGTCCTAAGAGAATTTACTAAGCAGAGAAAACCCTATATCTCCAGCAAAAAAGGGTGTTCTCCTGATGTATTGCCAGCTGTGGCCTCTTCAGGAGAAGAGATTTGCCAGATCTATCCAGATAGCGTGGAAGCCTGATCACATGGCGGCACCAGTGGCAGTACTGTAAGCTGCACTTTTAGGGTTCCATTTATGAACAAGCCATTAGCAAATGCTAAAGAGGTGGGCTCTGTTCACAATTTAGCATCATGGGCTCCGTTCGGTGTTTAGTGATTAGCTAATTGCAATTTGGGACTGTATCGTTTACGCCATCTACAGATGGCATTTGATGGTAATGTCCCCCTTACTAACAACGGGAGTATGCAAAAGCCTTTGTTGGCCTTTGCAAAGTTTTTCCACAGATCCCCCCAATGGGTGAAAGTACAATCTGCTATAGTGCTTGATTGCTGTCAACGCAGTGGAGGACGCGTCCAAGGTGGGGAATACCGCTGCACTTTGCTGGAGAGGTAAGTCATACTAAATGCCGCCAGCGTGTCGCTGTGATAGCAGAATTAAAAAAGCCTCCAGCGATTAGGAACGTCATTAAATGGAGCCCTTATAGAGGGATATTGTATTTATAGACGTCTATCTAATTATCACAAGTTGCAAATTCCCATTCTGCAGCTTGTAAACAAAGGTATGAGAACGCCCACCCCACCCCCACACAATTATATCGCCCATATTCACAGATTTTTGTATGCAGCTCTACGGGGTTGCAAACAAAAAAATCGTCACAATCGTCAGCACCATAAATGCCGCTTATAGCCATACCCAGTAGTAAATGGCGGCTAACGGATTGAGCTCCATAGACTATATTCCCAAAAATTATTTAAAAAATAAACAGACACCCACATATAAACATTTGCAGACGCAAATCCCGGCCATCTGGAGGTCCTGTTAATCCAGCACATTTTTGCTTGTGAGCCATGACAAAGCAAGGATCACTAATCCCTATCAGGCTGTCGCCGCCGGTGGGGCGTCTGAAACTCTGAGCTACAATCTGCGGCAGCAAAGCACCAGGATAAATGTTCCCATCACATTGTTACTCCCGGAAAGAATGAAGAAGGAGTTTCCTTAATGTGACAGTAGGGCTTTGAAACAACATTTCTATTTTTGAAAACAAAAACAGCTGATCAGAACATTTGTGCGGAAGCATTTCCCAGGGAAGGAAGCAGACGTGCGCTACTTGAAAGATGTGCGCAAATATAGGTGCATTGCACGCCTGCATATTCCATGCACGAGAGATGGGCCGTGTACAGATTTGTTACTGTTTTAAACCCCTTCAGAAAGAATAAAAAACAGTAGTGATGTTCTTTGGGCACATAAGTAGGGTCACAGAAGAGCCTATAGGCATTCTGACCTGTTCGCTCGCTGCGTTTGAACGCAGCAGAGCGTACGGGTCCCTGCTGCGCATGCGCTGGCGCATGCCAGACGGCCGAAGGCCGTAGCAGGGATGCGATCACCTCAGCCTGATTGACAGGCAGAGGCGATCGCTGGGCGGGAGGGAGCGGAACGGCGGCCGTTTTGTGGGTTTGGTCCGGCAAACGCAGGCGTGGCCGGACCGAACGGGGGGCGGGTCGCAGCGGCTGCGTGACGTCACACACAGCCGCTGCGGGCCTGGGAGCGATGAGTAGCTCCCGGCCAGCACGCCTCTGTGGGATGCCTTTGCACTTCTGCGAGGGGGGCCGGCACTGACATGCTGGGCGGGCTAGCCCTGTGCTGGGCGTCCCCCCGCATGTCAGAGAAGAAGATTGTAGCACAGCTACGATCAACTTGGAATGACCCCCACTGTTCTTTCTACCTACAATTATCAATACGTTCAGCCTACATTAAATAAGTTACCGTAGGGGGATGCGGTCATGTGACCGCCGCTATACATATATTTACAAAGTCCAAATTGGGACATTACTGTAGCAGGCTACTGGTATATTTGTGTCATGGTTGGTGGGGCAATGGCACCTCAACCTCCCTCCCTCCCTTCCGCCTAAACCACAATTGAATTAACAAAGCACTATAGGGGCCCGCCTCGGCTGGTACAGCATCATACTGAACAGGGAAATACCTCACAAATTCCCACCTATTGGGAATGCGCCAACCATGGGATGGCATGAGTGGGCAAATGTCTGGCCACTGCTGCTACATGCTGGCAGATTACACTGGGCACCATAGGTCCATGCTGAACACTTTGGGTATGTATAGGGCACATTCATCCCAAATAACTCCGTACAGTACATCAATTGCAAACCACAAATTTTTTTTTGGGGGGGGGATGGTTTGTTTGTTGATTGTTTGTTTTTTACAAAATAATTGTGTTGTTTCAATTTATCACCGCTTATCTCAAATCCCATAGAGATTTAGGACCTTGTGCAATTTATCTTCCAGTGATATAAAGCTCTGCATTTCATTGCCGGGTTACGCCATTGTGGCATTAACGTATACTTAGCAATGGTGCCCTGTGAAGCCAGAAAAGTGAAAACACTGTTCGTATTTGTCAGTGATCCTTTGTCGGCAGAGCTCCAGTAGGCAGTCAGTAACACAGAGAAAGCCCTCGCGGTGGTGTGAGGCGTACGCTGGCGCTTGGTCAAGTGTGGCACTAATAAGATCTGTATTGAAAAAGAGCACAATACAGATTTCTAGTTATTGCAAATTATTAATAAACAGACCTTGGAATACATTTCCAATTACCAAAACTCCTCCCTATCCAGATTAGGAATTTATCTGGATCTATCAAATAATCATCTGGACCACGGAACAACGCGACTGGCCGGTCCGCAGCTCCATGTGCCCTGAACACAGATGATCACACAGATTGGCACCATTAGATTTACTTACACTAAGCCATGATTAGAACAATGATCAATGCGGAGGAAGTCGCACAGCTGAGTCCACTTCAAGATGTTGGAAGCGGCCAATCTCCGGTACTTTGCCAGACTGCTGATATAGAGCGGTGTGAGGACTTCTGCACACTGTATATTAGTACACGACGCCCCGGGTATAGAGATCAGCACATTCATCCTTGCATGACTCTATTAAGAACAAATCATTGCAAAGATCAGCCAAATGTCAAGCTTGCAACTGAAATACTGCTGGATGAAATGTCAAGACATGCTGAGCGATTTATAGAGAGACGAGGGGTAGTGTACTGGGGTATACTACAGGACCAGCAAATGCAAGCAACCTACTAATAAATACAGAGAATCTGTGAAGCCTTCAAAAACCTCTGTTTTCGATGGATTTAGGATTTTCTCCCTTCGATAAATAGTTTAAGTGCCAGTATCAGTGCTCAATTAAATAATGATGTTGCTATTAGCAACCATTCACTGACTGATCAAATAAAAATCTGTTGGTTGGTTGGTTTCTATGGAATACTGCACATATGTTAAAATAAGCCACTAATGGATTTTTAAGTATAGAAACTTGTGAAATAAGCTGCCTGATTCATTTGGCGGTGCTATTTACAAATGCCTACGGTGGAATTCAATTGTTATGCCAAAAGGGCACTGGTGCCACGGGTGCCCATCATTTCTTCTCTCACCCACCTGGAGGTGGCGAGCAGAAATGTGCAAAAACTTTGCCTTTTGGACGCCCATACTGCATTTTCGGCAGAGCTCCCCATAGCAATAGAATACCTCAGCATGTACGCAAAAATAATTGAATTGTCCCCTAAGAGTCGAATGTTAACTGAAAAATAAGAATTTACTTACCGATAATTCTATTTCTCGTAGTCCGTAGTGGATGCTGGGAACTCCGTAAGGACCATGGGGAATAGCGGCTCCGCAGGAGACAGGGCACATCTAAAGAAAGCTTTAGGATCACCTGGTGTGCACTGGCTCCTCCCCCTATGACCCTCCTCCAAGCCTCAGTTAGGATACTGTGCCCGGACGAGCGTACACAATAAGGAAGGATTTTGAATCCCGGGTAAGACTCATACCAGCCACACCAATCACACCGTACAACTTGTGATCTGAACCCAGTTAACAGCATGATAATAGAGAAGCCTCTATAAAAGATGGCTCACTACAACAATAACCCGAATTTTTTGGTAACAATAATTATGTACCAGTATTGCAGACAATCCGCACTTGGGATGGGCGCCCAGCATCCACTACAGACTACGAGAAATAGAATTATCGGTAAGTAAATTCTTATTTTCTCTGACGTCCTAGTGGATGCTGGGAACTCCGTAAGGACCATGGGGATTATACCAAAGCTCCCAAACGGGCGGGAGAGTGCGGATGACTCTGCAGCACCGAATGAGAGAACTCCAGGTCCTCCTCAGCCAGGGTATCAAATTTGTAGAATTTTACAAACGTATTTGCTCCTGACCAAGTAACTGCTCGGCAAAGTTGTAAAGCCGAGACCCCTCGGGCAGCTGCCCAAGATGAGCCCACCTTCCTTGTGGAGTGGGCATTTTAAGATTTTTGGCTGTGGCAGGCCTGCCACAGAATGTGCAAGCTGAATTGTACTACAAATCCAACGAGCAATCGTCTGCTTAGAAGCAGGAGCACCCAGTTTGTTGGGTGCATACAGGATAAACAGCGAGTCAGATTTTCTGACTCCAGCCGTCCTGGAAACATATATTTACAGGGCCCTGACCACGTCAAGCAACTTGGAATCCTCCAAGTCCTTAGTAGCCGCAGGTACCACAATAGGTTGCTTCATGTGAAATGCAGAAACCACCTTAGGTAGAAATTGAGGACAAGTCCTCAATTCTGCCCTGTCAGAATGAAATATTAAATAAGGGCTTTTATATGATAAAGCCGCCAATTCTGACACACGCCTGGCTGAAGCCAGGGCTAACAGCATCGTCACCTTCCATGTGAGATATTTTAAGTCCACAGTGGTGAGTGGTTCAAACCAATGTGACTTTAGGAAACTCAACACAACATTGAGATCCCAAGGTGCCACTGGAGGCACAAAAGGAGGCTGTATACGCAGTACCCCTTTTACAAATGTCTGAACTTCAGGCACTGAAGCCAGTTCCTTTTGGAAGAAAATCGACAGGGCCGAAAATTGAACCTTAATGGACCCTAATTTTAGGCCCATAGACAGTCCTGTTTGCAGGAAATGGAGGAAACGACCCAGTTGAAATTTCTCTGTAGGGGCCTTCTTGGCCTCCCACCACGCAACATATTTTCGCCAAATGCGGTGATAATGTTTTGCGGTTACGTCCTTCCTGGCCTTGACCAGGGTAGGGATGACTTCATCTGGAATGCCTTTTTCCTTCAGGATCCGGCGTTCAACCACCAAGCCGTCAAACGCAGCCGCGGTAAGTCTTGGAACAAACAAGGCCCCTGCTGGAGCAGGTCCTTTCTTAGAGGTAGAGGCCACGGTTCGTCCGTGAGCATCTCTTGAAGTTCCGGATACCAAGTTCTTCTTGGCCAATCCGGAGCCACGAGTATCGTTCTTACTCCCCTTTGCCGTATAATTCTCAGTACTTTTGGTATGAGAGGCAGAGGAGGGAACACATACACTGACTGGAACACCCACGGTGTTACCAGAGCGTCCACAGCTATTGCCTGAGGGTCTCTTGACCTGGCGCAATACCTGTCCAGTTTTTTGTTGAGGCGGGACGCCATCATATCCACCTTTGGTTTTTCCCAACGGTTCACAATCATGTGGAAGACTTCTGGATGAAGTCCCCACTCTCCCGGGTGTAGATCGTGTCTGCTGAGGAAGTCTGCTTCCCAGTTGTCCACTCCCGGAATGAATACTGCTGACAGTGCTATCACATGATCTTCCGCCCAGCGAAGAATCCTTGCAGCTTCTGCCATTGCCCCCCTGCTTCCCGTGCCGCCCTGTCTGTTTACGTGGGCGACTGACGTGATGTTGTCCGATTGGATCAATACCGCCTGACCCTGAAGCAGGGGTTTCGCTTGACTTAGGGCATTGCAAATGGCCCTTAGTTCCAGAATGTTTATATGAAGAGATGTCTCCAGGCTTGACCATAAGCCCTGGAAATTCCTTCCCTGTGTGACTGCTCCCCAGCCTCGCAGGCTGGCATCCGTGGCCACCAGGACCCAGTCCCGAATGCCGAATCTGCGGCCCTCTAGAAGATGAGCACTCTGCAACCACCACAGGAGGGATACCCTTGTCCCCGGTGACAGGGTTATCCGCTGAAGCATCTGAAGATGCGACCCGGACCATTTGTCCAGTAGGTTCCACTGGAAAGTCTTGCGTGGAATCTGCCGAATGGGATTGCTTCGTAGGAAGCCACCATTTTTACCCAGAACCCTTGTGCATTGATGCACTGAGACTTGGTTCGGTTTTAGGAGGTTCCTGACTAGCTCGGATAACTCCCTGGCTTTCTCCTCCGGGAGAAACACCTTCTTTCTGGACTGTGTCCAGGATCATCCCTAGGAACAGAAGACAAGTCGTCGGAACCAGCTGCGATTTTGGAATATTGAGAATCCAATCGTGCTGCCGCAACACTACCTGAGATAGTGCTACACCGACTTCCAAGTGTTCCCTGGATCTTACCCTTATCAGGGAATCGTCCAAGTAAGGGATAACTAAAATTTCTTCCTTCGAAGGGATATCATTTCGGCCATTACCTTGGTAAAGACCCGGGGTGCCGTGGACCATCCCTACGGCAGCGTCCGAACTGATAGTGACAGTTCTGTACCATAACCTGAAATACCCTTGGTGAGAAGGGTAAATTTTGACATGAAGGTAAGCATCCTTGATGTCCCGAGACATCATGTAGTCCCCTTCTTCCAGGTTTGCAATCACTGCTCTGAGTGACTCAATTTTGAATTTGAACCTCTGTATGCAAGTGTTCAAAGATTTTAGATTTTAGATTTTAAAATCGGTCTCACCGAGCCGTCTGGCTTCGGTACCACAATAGTGTGGAATAATACCCCGTTCCCTGTTGCAGGAGGGGTATCTTGATTATCACCTGCTGGGAATACAGCTTGTGAATGGTTTCCAAAACTGCCTCCCTGTCAGCGGGAGACGTCGGTAAAACAGACCTTTGGAAACGGCGAGGGGGATACGTCTCGAATTCCAATTTGTACCCCTGAAATATTACCTGAAGGATCCAGGGTTGCGAGTGAGCCCACTGCGCACTGAAATTCATTGAGAACGGGACCCCACCGTGCCTGAACTTGTAAAGCCCTAGCGTCATACTGAGGGCTTGGCAGAGGCGGAAAAGAGTTTCTGTTCCTTGGAACTGGCTGATCTCTGCAGCCATTTTCCTCTCCCTCTGTCACGAGCAGAAAAGAGGAACCCTTTTGTCCGCTTGCCAACCAGGACTGCGCCTGATAATACGGCGTCTTATTTTGAGAGGCGACCTGGGGTACATCCCCTTTTTTGTTAAGGCAATACTTCCAAATGCCGTTTGGAATCCGCATCACCTGACCACTTTACTGGTATAATTGGACAACGCACTTATACTTGATGCCAGTCGGCAAATATTCCGCTGTGCATCATGCATATATAGAAATGCATCTTTTAATTGCTCTATAGGCAATAATATACTGTCCTTATCTAGGATATCAAATTTCCAGTCAGGGAATCCGACCACGCCAACCCAGCACTGCACATCCAGGCTGAGGCGATTGCTGGTCGCAGTATAACACCAGTATGTGTGTAAATACATTTTAGGATACCCTCCTGCTTTCTATCAGCAGGATCCCTAAGGGCGGCCATCTCCAGAGAGGGTAGAGCCCTTGTTCTTACAAGCGTGTGAGCGCCTTATCCCCCCTAGGGGGTGTTTCCCAACGCACCCTAACCTCTGGCGGGAAAAGGTATACTGCCAATAACTTTTTAGAAATTATCAATTGTTATCGGGGGGAAACCCACGCATCATCACACACCTCATTTTATTTCTCAGATTCAGGAAAACTACAGGAAGTTTTTCCTCACCAAACATAATACCCCTTTTTTTTTTTTTGGTGGTATTTATATTATCAGAAGAGTGTAAACTTTTTCCATTGCCTCAATCATGCAATGTGTGGCCCTATTGGAAATCACGGTTGTCTCTTCACCGTCGACACAGGAGTCAGTATCCGTGTCGGCGTCTGTATCTGAGGTAACGGGCGCTTTAGAGCCCCTGTATGAGACGTCTGGACATGCACAAGCTGAGTAGCCGGCTGTCTCATGTCAACCACTGTCTTTTATACAAAGCTGACACTGTCACGCAATTTCAACAGTACATCCACTCAGGTGTCGACCCCCCAGGGGGTGACAACACTATTACAGACACTCTACTCCGTCTCCTCATCATTTTTCTCCTCATACATGTCGACACAAACGTACCGACACACAGCACACACACAGGGAATGCTCTGATAGAGGACAGGACCCCACTAGCCCTTTGGGGAGACAGAGGGAGAGTTTGCCAGCACACACCAGAGCGCTATATATATACAGGGATAACCTTATATAAGTGTTTTTCCCTTTATAGCTGCTGTATTGTTTATACTGCGCATAATTTGTGCCCCCCTCTCTTTTTTAACCCCTTTCTGTAGTGTAGTGACTGCAGGGGAGAGCCAGGGAGCTTCCCTCCAACTGAGCTGTGAGGGAAAATGGCGCCAGTGTGCTGAGGAGATAGGCTCCGCCCCTTTCTCGGCGTCCTTATCATCCGTTTTCTTGTATGTTTTGGCAGGGGTTAAATGCATCCATATAGCCCAGGAGTTATATGTGATGCATTTATTTTAGCCATAAAAGGTTTTCTATCGATTTATTGCGTCTCAGGGCGCTGCCCCCCCAGCGCCCTGCACCCTCAGTGACCGGAGTGTGAAGTGTGCTGAGAGCAATGGCGCACAGCTGCGGTGCTGTGCGCCTACCTTTATCTGAAGACAGGAAAGTCTTCTGCCGCCGATATTTCCGGACCTCTTCGCTCTTCTGGCTCTGTAAGGGGGCCGGCGGCGCGGCTCCGGTGACCCATCCAGGCTGAACCTGTGATCGTCCCTCTGGAGCTAATGTCCAGTAGCCTAAGAAGCCCAATCCACTCTGCACGCAGGTGAGTTCGCTTCTTCTCCCCTTAGTCCCTCGATGCAGTGAGCCTGTTGCCAGCAGGTCTCACTGAAAATAATAAACCTAAACTAAAACTTTCACAAAGAGCTCAGGAGAGCCCCTAGTGTGCACCCTTCTCGTCGGGCACAGAAAATCTAACTGAGGCTTGGAGGAGGGTCATAGGGGGAGGAGCCAGTGCACACCAGGTGATCCTAAAGCTTTCTTTAGATGTGCCCTGTCTCCTGCGGAGCCGCTATTCCCCATGGTCCTTACGGAGTTCCCAGCATCCACTAGGACGTCAGAGAAACTTTGTTTACAAACGTTACATAATTCTTCAGGGTTATATAGCTTTTACAATGACATTAAAGGATACAAAGAAAATTTGTGGTGCTCTACAATGGGATGTATTCAGGATCCCAGTGGTCAGGATCTCAACGCTCACAATGCCAACGGATGCCCAAGGTGAGTATTAGGGTAGGAGTTAGGACACTGGGGGGGGGGGGTTTTAAGGTTAGGCTGCTGGTGTCGGTCACAAGGGCTAAAGTAGGAGCATCTGCTGCCATAATAGCACCCATTACAGCTTGTGGGCTACCTGTAGAACCACCCCAGTATATAGAACGTTGCACAGAGGTGCACGGAACCCATCTTCCTGCTCCAGATGTTTGATCTGTGATGTCATGCGCGCCAAAAGGTGGGGCCGGGGCTACGACTGAGCCTTGCTATGGCACTGGTAACATAAGGGCAGATACAAAGGGGAAGTGCAGCATAGAGAATCCTGTTATCATGCCCTGCTAACCAATGCCCAACACAGCATTTTACAGCATCAGGCAGCAAGGCCACAGCCACTTCCATGGCCCACGTCACTGGGGAGAGTATGTGGTCTGGATGGCTGGACATCTCTCTCAGCAGCAGAAGATTAGTTAGCCGAATGTTCCACTAGAGTAGGCATGTATGTTCTGTATGATGGTTGTAACGTCCAAAAGCCATTTTATTATGTATACATGCACAACTGCACCTATGGCACCTTATGTATGGACAGCTACATAGCATTACTTATCCCAGGGGTAGGCAATCTGCAGCACTCTGTGGTACTACACATCCCAGCACATCCTGACACAGTTTCAGAAAGAGCGAACAGTAAAACTGTTGCAGGGCATGTTGGGATGTGTAGTTCTACAGCAGCTGGAGAACCACACGTTGCCTGCCCCTGACCTATTCAGCTCTGTATAGCGGGTGTACTGCAATTCTCAGCACTGTATGTAAGGACAACTGCACAGCACCACTTCCTCTTGCTGTAAATAATGGACACAACTACAGTATCTGTTCCTATAATGTATACAGTACATTATATAGGTGTTAAACATGAGAATGGAAATAGTGGTGATTGGTACTGCTCATATAATTAGAGTGCATGCGGTTTGACAATTCGGTACAGAGTACATCCTATGCATATACTGTAGCAGAAGATCCATAAAAGAAAGCAGTATTGAAATGCTTGTTGCTATGGCCGTATTATGCAAACTTTGTGCACAACCTGTGCGTGCCGTAAAGGTGAGATCACTGCCAAGTCTACAGCTGTATAAATGAATTATATCCAGCACCTTCCAGCAATTCTCAAGTGCAGCCTGACACGCCTACAATCCAGGCCGAAGTTCACTCCATTCTACAGCCACTGACAGATCTGATTGGTAACGCCCAACTGCTATCGCCTAGAACACGGTAAAAATAGAATTCAGTTTGCAGAAACGGTTACTGTCCCCTGTGCGTAAATGGTTATCAATGGCCGGGCCTGACAAGCATGACACACGAGATGGGCGGTGTTTCTGTGACACCACACCCCGCAGAATGACAGCGTGTCCCAGGGAGCTATTAGCGAGACAAGAAAACAGGGGTGTGGTCACCATGAGTCAGGTGCTGCGACACCCAACACGCTGATATTTCCAGCCTCGGCCGGCTTCTTTGTACTGGTATGAGGTAATGTCAGATTACAGACTGTTGAAATGATTCTGTACAAGAGCCAAGAAATGTCACGCCAGTGATTACAATGAGTACATATAGGAAACACACAAATTGCTGGCATTCCGTTTCTCATTCAGAAAGCACACAGACACAGCTGCTACTGGGTGTCCCCACACCGGGTTCCAATGTAAAGGTCGACAGTACATAGCTCGACAGGGGAAAAATGTCGACTGTGTCTATGGTCGACGGGTTCAGAAGGTCAATGTCGTTTTTTTTAAAGTTTTCTTTCAACCGTTGCTTCATTTACTATCCACGTGGACTACAAATGGGAATAGCAATCTTGCCCGAAGCGTGGCGAGCGAAGCCTGCGAGGATCTACGTTTCTACTAATGGTGGTCATACAATCTGAAATGGACAGTTGGGGTCATTCCGACCGGATCGTACGCTGCAGTTGTTCACAGCACAGCAATCGGGTTGGAACTGCGCATGCGCCGCAGTGCGGCGACGCATGCCAGACGGCCAAAGGGCGTCGTTACCAAGCGATCGCCTCTGCCTGATTGACAGGCAGAGGCGGTCGCCGGGAAGGAGGGGGTGGCACGGCGGCGTTTGGCCGCCGTTTTCGGGGCACGGTCCAGCCAACGGTCCATGGCCGGACCGTGCTGGGGGCGGGCCACAGCGGCTGCATGACGTCACACACGGCCGCTGCGACCCAGGGCAGTGAAGAGTAACTCCCGGCCAACCGCAGGAGCTGTGCTGGCCGGGAGTTACTCTTCAAGTACAAAAGCATCGCCGCTGTGCAATACTTTTGGGGGGGGGGGGCGGACTGACATGCGGGCCGGACTAGCACAGCTACGATCAACTCGGAATGACCCCCAATATGTGGTGTTCATCATAATGGCAAATAGAGAAATTACTAAGTGGCAGAGAATAAGACAGAATGGTTATTTATCAACAGCAGAAGGAACAAAGAACCACATAACAAAGCCAAATGTTGATTCTTATTCACAACTGTAATTTGATGGTGTGTGCAATCTAACGGCATGTATCGTGTATTGTCATTGTATGACCACTGAGAACAGTGTCACGGGAGAACTACAATAGCAAGCACCCCTTTTATATGCTGTACTTAAGGCACCTGTGTAAATGTAGTGGCAAGGAAACATATGGTCCCAGGCCGCTTAGGCTGCCCAGACAGACTACAGGAGCAGATGGACGAGAATTAAAACTAATGTCAGGAGTTGCTAGGAGAACACATATGTACTACCCTTAGAATGTAAGCTCTCACGAGTAGGGCCCTCTTCCCTCATGTGCTTATACTTTTCTTACTTTAATAATCCTCAACTGCCCAAATCCCGCAGTTTTTTGGCCAACTGATACTTATCTCTATGTTTACTGGTGTAGTTATGCTTAGTTGCCCTGTACTTGTCCTATATTGTCTTCAACTGTAAGTCACTGTCTTCCTGTTTTGACTATGTGCATATGTACTCTGTAATTGGGTGCTGCGAACCCTTGTGGCGCCATATAAATAAAGGATAATAATAATAATAATACAGTGACATCTATATAGTCTTCATTACTTGTCTGTGTATCTATAATGGGTGCAAGGTGTACAGATGGGCCCCGCGTGGCCCCCACAGCACACTGGTTGCCGGTCTCCCGTGCCATATGTCCGGCATTATCCTAGGGGCCCGCCATATTTCTGATGTAAGAACCAGAAATATTATTGCCAGCCCCATATTTACGCAGGTAAAGCCAGACAAATGTGCCATTTTTTTTTTAAGGGGGTGGAGAAGACCACGGGCATCAATTGCCCCCTCAAGTCTTAAAATGCCCTTTTGCAAACATTACATCATATTAAACAGTGAACATCGCATACCAGTATAATGAAATAATACAGAACTCGCAGGAACAGTTGTGCGCGGAGCAGGAGACGCCAGTAATGGAATTCCTGAAAACATGAGGAAATGCAGCTTCCACAATAGGGGCTACAGTTCTGCCTGCCGGCATACGCTGGAATCTATACTGTACTATGGGGGACATTTACTAAGCAGTGATAAGAGCGGAGAAGTGAGCCAGTGGAGAAGTTGCCCCATCAACCAATCAGCAGCTCTGTATCACTTTATAGTATGCAAATTATAGATGTTACTTCAGTGCTGATTGGTCAACTTCTCCACTGGCTCACTTCTCCGCTCTTATCATTGCTTAGTAAATATCCCCCTAAGTACTATAAGATGGCAGAACAGCTCTATGTAATCATATCATAGCTGCTAATTATGTCCGCATGTGCAAATTACATCCACAGGGAGAGGATGGAAGAATGAGATGTTTAGCAGTGATTATTAGGCTACTAATGTTCAATTATATTATTACATTCAAGGATTTCTCTGCTAAACAACAAGTTGTTGCAATATAAAAGGTTTATTGGCCAATAAGTTACGCTCCCATAAGGAAGAAGTAAATCTACTTGCATAGCTGGTTTTTATGGTAGTGTGTGCAGAGGGCAGTCACAGCCTACACGCACCACGCCAACATTCCCTGTTGCTGTAAATACTGTCCAACACATTAATAGTGACACATATAGACAAATCTTTACAAATGACCCTGAGATTAAGAGAAATAGAGAACCTTTATGCACAATTACCCATTGTAAAGCGCTGGTGTCTACTGATGGTAAAAATCAAATTCAATTCAGCGACAGTTGAATAGCGCCGGGAGTTAGCTCCCGTCGCTATTCAATTCAGTTCATGTTAAATCGGCGAAGGCCCGTTCTCGCCGACTTAACAGGTTGATTTGTCGGGAGAACGGGCATTCTCCGACTTAACTCCCCGTTGCGATGCTGATTCCCGACAGAATCAGCCTCGCGCTGGCCGCGTGGCAGCACTTTTGTCGGATTTCTTCTCTCACCCGAGGGTGAGAGAGGAATTCCCGACAATTGGTGTCACTTGGCGCTGTATTGAATAGTGCCGGGAGCTAACTCCCGGCGCTATTCAACTGTCGCTGAATTGAATCGACCCCAAAGTGAATTTGTATACTAAAGACCACGGGCACAATAATAGTGGGATATTTTATTGAATTGAAATTGAAAAAGGAAAGAAAAGGAAAGGAAGGCTCCTCCGGGGGGGGAGGAGTACCACTGAAGAGTCATATCTATTTCTTCTAATCTATGCAGTTTCAGTGTTTACAGATCAACGAGTTCTATAAGCACCTCCAAACAGATATTACAATCAGGAGTGGATCTATATTAGTTATCCAATAGCGACTGGTGCGGCTGCTCTCCTCCCCCCCCCCCCCCCCCCTGGTTGTGTGCGTGTCTCAGAGAATAGCAGCCTTACACCAAAATGGTCAGTTTTGCAAATACAAGGACCTGCATAATAATTGTTGCTGGCAAGATACACTCTGTAGGAAATGAATTCTTCATCCCTATCTGTACCTGCAGCCCGCACTCAGTTGCCGCTATATGGTGGTCATTTCGAGTTGTTCGCTCGTTGCCGATTTTCGCAACGGAGTGATTAGGTGGAAAATGCGCATGCGCATGGTACGGGCATGGTACGCAGCACGCATGCGCTTAGTAATTTAACTCAAAACTTAGTAGATTTACACAAGCTCAAGCGACTTTTTTTCCTCGCTTGAGTCATCGTAGTGTGATTGACAGGAAGTGGGTGTTTCTGGGCGGAAACTGCCACAATTGGGAAGAAATCATCGATGGTTAATCCAGACTGTGACTCACCAATCAGGGATAAGCCTGTGATGTTTTCCATCGGCAGAGAAAACACTCTCCTTTGCCATTAGACCAACGATAGGTCTGTCCAGAGTTAAGCTCTTGAGCAGACAAGAAAGGACTAATCTCCAGCTTTACACAATAAAAACACAATAAAAACCGTGCATAAAACGTGTGAAACAACCAAGGCTAAGACTGTACTATGACTGTACTATGATCTGATCGTGTTTATACGTCAATGAAATAGATAATACTTTTGTCAAATGTTCTAGGTCAAAAATCACCAAATCGTTTATATATTTGTGCCAGTATGAATGTCGTCAGCTCTTTGGTTCATTCACTTTGCACTTAAACTCACTGGGGGTAAACTTCCTAAAGTGCGGGGTTACAACAGTGGATGCGTTGTCCATAGCAACCAATCAAAATACCATACATATCAGTGTGGTACGGTAACAGCAGACTTGCAGATTGTATGGGGTAACAAGCAGTCAGTCTTCTCTGCCATGAACAATAAATAAAAGGGGGACGGGGGGGACCAAATCTTCTCCAGACGGACAGGTGGCCAGAGCCAAAGGGTGTAATTAACAAATACCAACACCATGACACCATCTCCTCCCACAAGGTGCCTGACCACACCCAGATCCTCTCAGCCACATGCGTTAAGATGGTCACTCTACTGTCTGGGTCTGGGAATTGGGTCCGTTAAAGCATGAGGCCACATTTACTGTTTAATATCCTAGGAATTATCATCCTGATCACTGGAGGGGGTGGACTATTTGAGCAAAGTATCCTATACACAGTAATAAAAGGCCAACACTGCTCCTCACCTCTATAGGGGGAATGAAAGTGTTTTGCACGCCCGACGGAGCAATTAAATGAATGCTCCGTTCAGGCGCACACAGGCGTCAGTGCCGATATTACTATTATGTTGTTCCGTCATGTTGCCGGCCAGGTAACTAGTATAATATAAAAACACTTAGGATGACAGAATGAAGAAGACATGCTTTAAAGGTTTATTGGCTCTTGCCCTCGGATAAATGAGTGGTGGCCTTTTAAAAGTCTGTCCTGAGTCATTAAAACCCCTTTCACACCGCCAATGCTGGATCCCAGCCAAGAATTGGAAACGGGTCCTTCCGGGGTGGGATCCGGCATTGAACGCTGCAATATGCCGGGCGGGTTGCCATAGCAGCAGGGGGCGGAGCCGACAGCGGAGGCAGCGCTGGGAGATGAGATCATATCCGTGCCGCCTCCCCTGTTGTAGTGAACGTGTCCCAGGTCGACCTGGGAGCCTGTTTACGCTGCCATTGACCCGGTATACAACCCGGGAATAAAATTGCTTTACTTCTGGGTAGAATTGCCGGGTCAAGCGACCCGGGATTTCCGACATGGCGCTTTCACACCGCACGCTGACCCGTGTCGACCCGGCAATATGCTGAGTCGATACCGGGTTATTTGTGCGGTGTGAAAGGGGTATTATTGATATTAAAAAAAAACCATAAGAATCTTCCAAGTACTCACTTATTCTCTCAGCATAACAACTACGCTGATACTGTCACTAGGAATTAGGATGGAGGACACGGATGACAATGCAGAGTATACAGAATTCCCTGGGCACACACATTTATGATGCAATGATCCAAGTCCACTTTACAGATGAGTGGAATCTGTGTGACTGTTGTACGTTCTCTGATCTTCTGCTCCATTTAGCTGGGAGCTGGTGTGACAGCTGCATTATCTGTGCCCTGGGCACTTGCCAATTCCACAGGTTTCCCGACCAGTCCTGGAAATTCCTCTGTTGCTTATGAGACTTTGAAATGATAGAGCTTAAGGACAATAATATCTGCCCAATATACTTTATCAGCCACAATTCTACAATGTAGTAAAACCCACAGACAAAAAAAAAAATTAAATTGTCATTCTCTTTATCTCCATATGTACTGTGCTATAAAGGGTGTACAGTGTCTAAAAATACAACAGGGTGTAATCCACAGCTGCCTTAGGGGTGTTGAACAACATGTACACAAAGCCTTGTACTTTGTCCTCTGCTCCTTCAGCCGAGCACTGAAGAAGTGTTCTCAAAGCTGTCTGGCAGAATAGGGGCAGATTGAGCTATGGGGGGAATTCAGACCTGATCGCTCCTCTGTGAATTTGCACAGGTTTGCGATCAGATAGTCGCAGCCCAGAGAGGGTGAAAACCCCGCCGCGTGCAAGTCAGCATACGCCTTGTGAATATCTCTGCAAACGCCGGTCAGCTGCAAATCCGTCCGCAACTCACTATCTAACGATTTTTCCAGTATGTGCGTAGCCCGGGACTTACTCCTACAGTGCGATAGAATCAGGCTGATCGGGGCCGGAGCGGACGTCACACACCCTCCTTGAAAACGCTTGGACACCCCTGCGTTTTTTCCTGACACTACCAGAAAACTGCCGGTTACCACCCACAAATGCCGGCTCCCTGTCAATCAACTTGTGTACGCCTAGCCATCGAAAAAGACGCTGGATTTTTTTCACAGTTTGGCCTCGCACGTGCGCACTACAATCCGTTCACATGCGCAGTCGATCGATAATCGTCGCACAACAGCAATCAGGTCTGAATCCAGCCCTAAGTGCGAGGTTATGTCAGAATCTCGCGGGATGTGTTGCAGGAAATAAGTAACTGGTGCACCAGGTAACACTGACACTGACCCCAGAGAGGCCACTGCTACAACTTGCTAAGTACGGTTCCCCATGGGAACTGCCTGCGTCTCAGGGGGATATCCTATTAGCCCCGGTAAAACATTGGGTGCAAAAAATGTATGTTCTTCGCGATTTTTCCCCAATTTGTTTTTTTTTGTTTTTTTTAACAGGCTATCCGGAGTGATCGTCTGTAAAAAAATGCCCTTTCTCCCAAAAACACACAGGTTCAGTGAAACCTGTGTGTTTTCGGTAGAAAAAGCCCCTGTTTCCTGGGATTTGGATTCGCCTGAAAATCCCCGATGACCGTGGACAACCTGCAGCATCCCATACCCGCTGCAGCAGCTGCAGGCTGGGACTGCAGGCATGGCGCCACAGGCCGGAAGCTGCAACTTAGCGCGGTGACCACTGGCAGGGAAGCCAGAGCAGAGCCATGATGGCACCCCTCTCGCCCGCCCCCTGCAGCTGTCACATGACGGGGTGGCGCCCATGTGACCGAGGAGAGCCGGAGGAGCAGTGCTGCACTGGGAGCTGTCAGCAGCCGGCACCCGGTGCAGCATCAGGTAACCTCCGATAAGCCACATCTCGTGCTGGATTATCGGGGGTAATAGGATAGCCCCTGGCGGGACAATTATCGGGGCTAATTGGATATCCCCCTCAGGCTCAAAGTGGGAAAATACTGGAGGAACACCCAGCTGTTTTTTTTTTATGGCACTTCTATGGGGTGTGAGCAAAATTAAGCAAGCTTTTCATGTCGGATAACTGGTGTAGTCCTAGGAACGCGAGGTCACGACTGAACCTCGCGACTAGCTGAATCCGCCCCATAATGCACTATCTACTTAACGTACCCTCCCATGGAGCTCAATTACATTGTACTGAGCGACATAATGCATGGTCCATTTGATTGCATGGTCACATTACTTGTTATTTCCTGCAGCATCATCATTAAAGTACATTTACTAGGATCCAAGAACGTGTTTGCTGAACACTTGGATGCAAAAGCCTGAGTACTTAAAATCAGAAGATCTTAGAGATACGACATTTCCATAATATAGAAAAACAGGCATCTAAAAAAAAACCCGACATCTCTGTTGAAATGTAGCCGTCCTCTCCATACAGCGAAGGCCGCCATGTGGTGAATGGCACCAATATTCCAGAAAATGCAGTCTATCAGCACACTAGGAACCAGTGACATCACGGAGGACTAAAGGGACAGCGGATTCTGATGAATTTACAGGCCGGACTATAGGAATTGGGATATGCCTAGGCATGCTGTAGGAGATTGTGCCGAACTATAGGAACTATGGTGGTCATTCCGAGTTGTTCGCTCGCTACTTTTTAGCAGCCGTGCAAACGCTATGCCGCCTCCCATTGGAAGTGTATTTTAGCTTAGCAGAAGTGAGAACGAAAGGATCAGAGAGCGGCTAAAAAAAATTGTTGTGCAGTTTTAGAGTAGCTTCAGACCTACTCAGCGCTTGCGATCACTTCAGACAATTCAGTTTCTGTTCGGACGTCACAAACACGCGCTGCGTTCATCAAGACACGCCTGTGCTTTTCCTGGCACGCCTGCATTTGTCCAAACACTCCCTGAAAACGGTCATTTGACATCCAGAAACGCCCTCTTCCTAGCAATCACTCTGCGGACAGCAGTGCAACTGAAAAGCTTCGCTAGACCTTGTGTGAAACTACATCGTTCGTTGTAATAGTACAACTCTCGTGCGCATTGCACCGCATGCGCATAAATTTTGCCTGATCGCTGCACAGCGAACGAAAACAGCTAGCGAAAAACTCGGAATGACCCCCTATGATATGCCCTAGGCATGCTGTAGGAGATATTGCTGGATTATAGGAACTATGATATACCCTAGGCATGTTGTAGGAGATTTTGCCGGACTATAGGAATTAGGATATACCCTAGGCATGCTGTAGTTGACTGTGCCGGACTATAGGAACTATGATATACCCTAGGCATGTTGTAGGAGACTGTGCCGGACTATAGGAACTATGATATGCCCTAGGCATGCTGTAGGAGATTGTGCCAGACTATAGGAACTATGATATACCATAGGCATGCTGTAGGACACTGTGCCGGACTATAGGAACTATGATATACCCTAGGCATGCTCTAGGAGATTGTGCCGGACTATAGGAACTATGATATGCCCTAGGTATGCTGTAGGAGATTGTGCCGGACTATAGGAACTGTGATATGCCCTAGGCATGCTGTAGGAGATTGTGCCGGACTATAGGAACTATGATATGCCCCAGGCATGCTGTAGGAGAGTGTGCCGGACTATAGGAACTATGATATGCCCCAGGCATGCTGTAGGAGAGTGTGCCGGACTATAGGAACTATGATATGCCCTAGGCATGCTGTAGGAGATTGTACCGGACTATAGGCACTATGATATGCCCTAGGCATGCTGTAGGAGATTGTGCCGGACTATAGGAACTATAATATGCCCTAGGCATGCTGTAGGAGATTGTGCTGGACTATAGGAACTATGATATGCCCTAGGCATGCTGTAGGAGAGTGTGCCGGACTATAGGAACTATGATATGCCCTAGGCATGCTGTAGGAGAGTGTGCCGGACTATAGGAACTATGATATGCCCTAGGCATGCTGTAGGAGATTGTGCCAGACTATAGGAACTATGATATGCCTTAGGCATGCTGTAGGAGATATTACTGGACTATAGGAACTATGATATGCCCTAGGCATGCTGTAGGAGAGTGTGCCGGACTATAGGAACTATGATATGCCCTAGGCATGCTGTAGGAGATTGTGCCAGACTATAGGAACTATGATATGCCCTAGGCATGCTGTAGGAGATATTGCTGGACTATAGGAACTATGATATGCCCTAGGCATGCTGTAGGAGATTGTATTTTGGGGAAAAGACAAAAGGTCTAAAGGACACTGCACAGATCTCAAAGGATTATTTAAAAGGTATTTGTACAAAACTAACCAATAGAGAAAACTATAATGAGGACAAAAAAAGGCCCTCGGTTAATTAAAGTTAGGTTGGAGGTGCGCCACTAAGCTGGGTTACAAGGGCCCTCATTCCGAGTTGTTCGTTCGGTAAATTTCATCGCATCGCAGCGTTTTTCAGCTTAGTACGCATGCGCAATATTCGCACTGCGACTGCGCCAAGTAATTTTACAATGAAGATAGTATTTTTACTCACGGCTTTTTCTTCGCACCGGCGATCGTAGTGTGATTGACAGGAAATGGGTGTTACTGGGCGGAAACACGGCGTTTTATGGGCGTGTGGGAAAAAACGCTACAGTTTCCGGAAAAAACGCAGGAGTGTCTGAAGAAACGGAGGAGTGTCTGGGCGAACGCTGGGTGTGTTTATGACGTCAAACCAGGAACGACAAGCACTGAACTGATCGCAGATGCCGAGTAAGTGTGGAGCAACTCTGAAACTGCAAAGAAGTTTGTAATCGCAATATTGCGATTACATTGTTCGCAATTTTAAGATGCTAAGATACACTCCCAGTAGGCGGCGGCTTAGCGTGTGCAACTCTGCTAAATTCGCCTTGCGACCGATCAACTCGGAATGAGGGCCAATGTTCTATTCTAGAAGTTATTAGTGTGAGCCATTAGTGGGCTACTCACTAAAAGAAAGGAAACTAAATGATTATACAGTATTAAAAAGTAACTTTTATTCCATATTTAAAATAAGTCTCTATAATCAGGCATAGTATTTCATCTGATAGCCTGAGAGTGCAAAATCATAAAGTTGTTGCCCATGGGATTAGAACATTAAAATAATGTCTAAATCCTACAAGTTAGGGGCAACAAAAAGTAATTACTCATAAATATTAAGCTAAGTTGGAATTTATTAGTGCCAACTGGCTACTATTATACTCACTTGTGGAGACTGGATAATAATAAGAATTTACTTACCGATAATTCTATTTCTCGGAGTCCGTAGTGGATGCTGGGGTTCCTGAAAGGACCATGGGGAATAGCGGCTCCGCAGGAGACAGGGCACAAAAAGTAAAGCTTTAGGATCAGGTGGTGTGCACTGGCTCCTCCCCCTATGACCCTCCTCCAAGCCTCAGTTAGGATACTGTGCCCGGACGAGCGTACACAATAAGGAAGGATTTATGAATCCCGGGTAAGACTCATACCAGCCACACCAATCACACTGTACAACCTGTGATCTGAACCCAGTTAACAGTATGATAACAGCGGAGCCTCTGAAAAGATGGCTCACAACAAATAATAACCTGATTTTTGTAACTATGTACAAGTAATGCAGATAATCCGCACTTGGGATGGGCGCCCAGCATCCACTACGGACTCCGAGAAATAGAATTATCGGTAAGTAAATTCTTATTTTCTCTATCGTCCTAGTGGATGCTGGGGTTCCTGAAAGGACCATGGGTATTATACCAAAGCTCCCAAACGGGCGGGAGAGTGCGGATGACTCTGCAGCACCGAATGAGAGAACTCCAGGTCCTCCTTAGCCAGGGTATCAAATTTGTAGGATTTTACAAACGTGTTTGCCCCTGACTAAATAGCCGCTCGGCAAAGTTGTAAAGCCGAGACCCCTCGGGCAGCCGCCCAAGATGAGCCCACCTTCCTTGTGGAATGGGCATTTACATATTTTGGCTGTGGCAGGCCTGCCACAGAATGTGCAAGCTGAATTGTATTACACATCCAACTAGCAAAAGTCTGCTTAGAAGCAAGAGCACCCAGTTTGTTGGGTGCATACAGGATAACAGCAAGTCAGTTTTCCTGACTCCAGCCGTCCTGGAACCTATATTTTCAGGGCCCTGACCACATCTAGCAACTTGGAGTCCTCCAAGTCCCTAGTAGGCGCAAGACACCACAATAAGCTGGTTCAGGTGAAACACTGACACCACCTTAGGGAGAGAACTGGGGACGAGTCCGCAGCTCTGCCCTGTCCGAATGGACAAACAGATATGGGCTTTTTTGAGAGAAAAAACCACCAATTTGACACTCGCCTGGTCCAGGCCAGGTCCAAGAGCATGTTCACTTTTCATGTGAGATGCTTCAAATCCACAGATTTGACTGGTTTTAAACCAATGTGTTTTGAGGAATCCCAGAACTACGTTGAGATCCCACAGTGCCACTGGAGGCACAAAAGGGGGTTGTATATGCAATACTCCCTTGACAAACTTCTGGACTTCAGGAACTGAAGCCAATTCTTTCTGGAAGAAAAATCGACAGGGCCGAAATTTGAACCTTAATGGACCCCAATTTGAGGCCCATAGACACTCCTGTTTGCAGGAAATGCAGGAGTCGACCGAGTTGAAATTTCTTCGTGGGGCCTTCCTGGCCTCACACCACGCAACCTATTTTCGCCACATGTGGTGATAATGTTGTGCGGTCACCTCCTTTCTGGCTTTGACCAGGGTAGGAATGACCTCTTCCTGAATGCCTTTTCCCTTAGGATCCGGCGTTCCACCGCCATGCCGTCAAACGCAGCCGCGGTAAGTCTTGGAACAGACATGGTACTTGCTGAAACAAGTCCCTTCTTAGCGGCAGAGGCCATAAGTCATCTGTGAGCATCTCTTGAAGTTCCGGGTACCAAGTCCTTCTTGGCCAATCCGGAGCCATGAGTATAGTTCTTACTCCTCTACGTCTTATAATTCTCAGTACCTTAGGTATGAAAAGCAGAGGATGGAACACATACACCGACTGGTACACCCACGGTGTTACCAGAACGTCCACAGCTATTGCCTGAGGGTCTCTTAACCTGGCGCAATACCTGTCCCGTTTTTTGTTCAGACGGGACGCCATCATGTCCACCTTTGGTAATTCCCAACGGTTTACAATCATGTGGAAAACTTCCCCATGAAGTTCCCACTCTGCCGGGTGGAGGTCGTGCCTACTGAGGAAGTCTGCTTCCCAGTTTCCATTCCCGGAATGAAACACTGCTGACAGTGCTATCACATGATTTTCCGCCCAGCGAAAAGACCTTGCAGTTTTTGCCACTGCCCTCCTGCTTCTTGTGCCGCCCTGTCTATTTACGTGGGCGACTGCCGTGATGTTTTATCCCACTGGATCAATACCGGCTGACCTTGAAGCAGAGGTCTTGCTAAGCTTAGAGCATTGTAAATTGCCCTTAGCTCCAGTATATTTATGTGGAGAAAAATCTCCAGACTTGATCACACTCCCTGGAAATTTTTTCTTTGTGTGACTGCTCCCCAGCCTCTCGGGCTGGCCTCCGTGGTCACCAACATCCAAACTGAATGCCGAATCTGCGGCCCTCTAGAAGATGAGCACTCTGTAACCACCACAGGAGAGACACCCTTGTCCTTGGATATAGGGTTATCCGCTGATGCATCTGAAGATGCGATCCGGACCATTTGTCCAGCAGATCCCACTGAAAAGTTCTTGCATGAAATCTGCCGACTGGAATTGCTTCGAAGGAAGTCACCATTTTTTTACCATGGCCCTTGTGCAATGATGCACTGATTTTAGGAGGTTCCTGACTAGCTCGGATAACTCCCTGGCTTTCTCTTCCGGGAGAAACACCTTTTTCTGGACTGTGTCCAGAATCATCCCTAAGCACAGGAGACTTGTTGTCGGGATCAGCTGCGATTTTGGAATATTTAGAATCCACCCCTGCTGTTGTAACAGTATCCGAGATAGTGCTACTCCGACCTCCAACTGTTCCCTGGACTTTGCCCTTATCAGGAGATCGTCCAAGTAAGGGATAATTAAGACGCCTTTTCTTCGAAGAAGAACCATCATTTCGGCCATTACCTTGGTAAAGACCCGGGGTGCCGTGGACAATCCAAACGGCAGCGTCTGAAACTGATAGTGACAGTTCTGTACCACGAACCTGAGGTACCCTTAGTGATAAGGGCAAATTTGGGACATGGAGGTAAGCATCCCTGATGTCTCGGGACACCATATAGTCCCCTTCTTCCCGGTTCATTATCACTGCTCTGAGTGACTCCATCTTGATTTGAACCTTTGTAAGTGTTCAAATTTTTTTAGATTTAGAATAGGTCTCACCTAGCCTTCTGGCTTCAGTACCACAATATAGTGTGGAATAATACCCCTTTTCTTGTTGTAGGAGGGGTAATTTAATTATCACCTGCTGGGAATACAGCTCGTGAATTGTTTCCCATACTGCCTCCTTGTCGGAGGGAGACCTTGGTAAAGCAGACTTCAGGAGCCTGCGCAGGGGAAACGTCTCGACATTCCAATCTGTACCCCTGGGATACTACTTGTAGGATCCAGGGGTCCTGTACGGTCTCAGCGTCATGCTGAGAGCTTGTCAGAAGCGGTGGAACGCTTCTGTTCCTGGGAATGGGCTGCCTGCTGCAGTCTTCTTCCCTTTCCTCTATCCCTGGGCAGATATGACTCTTATAGGGACGAAAGGACTGAAGCTGAAAAGACGGTGTCTTTTTCTGCAGAGATGTGACTTAGGGTAAAAACGGTGGATTTTCCAGCAGTTGCCGTGGCCACCAGGTCCGATGGACCGACCCCAAATAACTCCTCTTCCTTTATACGGCAATACACCTTTGTGCCGTTTGGAATCTGCATCACCTGACCACTGTCGTGTCCATAAACATCTTCTGGCAGATATGGACATCGCACTTACTCTTGATGCCAGAGTGCAAATATCCCTCTGTGCATCTCGCATATATAGAAATGCATCCTTAAATGCTCTATAGTCAATAAAATACTGTCCCTGTCAAGGGTATCAATATTTTTAGTCAGGGAATCCGACCAAGCCACCCCAGCTCTGCACATCCAGGCTGAGGCGATCGCTGGTCGCAGTATAACACCAGTATGTGTGTATATACTTTTTATGATATTTTCCAGCCTCCTGTCAGCTGGCTCCTTGAGGACGGCCCTATCTATAGACGGTACCGCCACTTGTTCTGATAAGCGTGTGAGCGCCTTATCCACCCTAAGGGGTGTTTCCCAACGCGCCCTAACTTCTGGCGGGAAAGGGTATACCGCCCATATTTTCTATCGGGGGGAACCCACGCATCATCACACACTTCATTTAATTTATCTGATTCAGGAAAAACTACGGTAGTTTTTTTCACATCCCACATAATACCCTCTTTTGTGGTACTTGTAGTATCAGAAATATGTAACACCTCCTTCATTGCCCTTAACGTGTGGCCCTAATAAGGAATACGTTTGTTTATTCACCGTCGACACTGGATTCAGTGTCCCTGTCTGTGTCTGTGTCGACCGACTAAAGTAAACGGGCGTTTTAAAACCCCTGACGGTGTTTTTGAGACGTCTGGACCGGTACTAATTGTTTGTCGGCCGTCTCATGTCGTCAACCGACCTTGGCGCGTGTTGACATTATCACGTAATTCCCTAAATAAGCCATCCATTCCGGTGTCGACTCCCTAGAGAGTGACATCACCATTACAGGCAATTGCTCCGCCTCCTCACCAACATCGTCCTCATACATGTCGACACACACGTACCGACACACAGCACACACACAGGGAATGCTCTGATAGAGGACAGGACCTACTAGCCCTTTGGAGAGACAGAGGGAGAGTTTGCCAGCACACACCAAAAACGCTATAATTATATAGGGACAACCTTATATAAGTGTTTTCCCTTATAGCATCTTTTTTATATATTTCTAACGCCAAATTAGTGCCCCCCCTCTCTGTTTTAACCCTGTTTCTGTAGTGCAGTGCAGGGGAGAGCCTGGGAGCCTTCCCTCCAGCCTTTCTGTGAGGGAAAATGGCGCTGTGTGCTGAGGAGATAGGCCCCGCCCCTTTTTCGGCGGCCTCGTCTCCCGCTCTTAACGGATTCTGGCAGGGGTTAAATATCTCCATATAGCCCCCGGAGGCTATATGTGAGGTACTTTTAGCCAAAAATAGGTTTTCATTGCCTCCCAGGGCGCCCCCCTCCCAGCGCCCTGCACCCTCAGTGACTGCCGTGTGAAGTGTGCTGAGAGGAAATGGCGCACAGCTGCAGTGCTGTGCGCTACCTTAAGAAGACTGAGGAGTCTTCATGCCGCCGATTCTGGACCTTCTTCTTGTTTCAGCATCTGCAAGGGGGCCGGCGGCGAGGCTCCGGTGACCATCCAGGCTGTACCTGTGATCGTCCCTCTGGAGCTAATGTCCAGTAGCCAAAGAAGCCAATCCATCCTGCACGCAGGTGAGTTCACTTCTTCTCCCCTAAGTCCCTCGTTGCAGTGATCCTGTTGCCAGCAGGACTCACTGTAAAATAAAAAACCTAAGCTAAACTTTTCTAAGCAGCTCTTTAGGAGAGCCACCTAGATTGCACCCTTCTCGGCCGGGCACAAAAATCTAACTGAGGCTTGGAGGAGGGTCATAGGGGGAGGAGCCAGTGCACACCACCTGATCCTAAAGCTTTACTTTTTGTGCCCTGTCTCCTGCGGAGCCGCTATTCCCCATGGTCCTTTCAGGAACCCCAGCATCCACTAGGACGATAGAGAAATATTGGTTGTCTTTATACTATTGTAACATTGATTGCTCCCAAAAAAGAGATTAATAGTACTGCAAGAAAAACCGTTAAGTGCCTATCCAGGATGAAAATTCCTGTATTGTTCCAAAAGGTAAAATGGAGAGGGGAAGGAAAATTCTGTGCGGAATTTTACACAGGGGACCTCATTCCGAGTTGTTCACTCGCAAGCTGCTTTTTGCAGCATTGCACACGCTAAGCCGCCGCCTACTGGGAGTGAATCTTAGCTTATCAAAATTGCGAGCGAAAGTTTCTCAAAATTGCGAATAGATATTTCTTAGCAGTTTCGGAGTAGCTCGGGACTTACTCCTACACTGCGATCAGTTCAGTCAGTATCGTTCCTGGTTTGACGTCACAAACACACCCAGCGTTCGCCCAGACACTCCTCCGTTTCTCCAGCCACTCCCGCGTTTTTCCCAGAAACAGTAGCGTTTTTTCACACACTCCCATAAAACGGCCAGTTTCGGCCCAGAAACACCCACTTACTGTCAATCACACTCCGATCACCAGAACGAAGAAAAAACCTCGTAATGCCGTGAGTAAAATACCAAACTTCTTAGAAAATTTACTTGGCGCAGTGCGAATATTGCGCATGCGCAATTAGCAGAAAATCGATGCGAAAAAAAATAACGAGCGAGCAACTCGGAATGAGGGCCAGTGTTCCTGATCCTAAATTACACTTCAGAGGATGGTGTGAAAATATTGTAACATATGGCCACCTTTTACACCAGTCTACTGTTCAAGACTGCAGTAATAGTGCTAATGTAATTTGCTACATAGTTATGTCCACCAATCTGCAACAGTGTATGGCTGACAGGACAGTTCATGCAAGAGACCAGATAATAGATACACTGTGGTATATGCAATTCACGGCGAATCGCGGCAATTTTTCGCCGTTTTTTTTCCCGACTCACTTCGCCAGGTGAATTCCGGCAGGTGCCTGCCGGAATTCACCATATTCAATGAAAAACGGATTCGCCTGAGTCGCGGGCGAAAATCGGCCAATTTGGCGGATTTTGCCGCGATTTTAAAAATCGGTAAAAAACGGGAAAAACCCGGGGAAAAAAATGGCGTGGGGTCCCCCCTCCAAAGCATAACCAGCCTCGGGCTCATCGAGCTGGTCCTGGTTCTAAAAATGCGGGGGGAAAATTGACAGGGGATCCCCCGTATTTTTAAAACCAGCACCGGGCTCTGCGCCTGGTGCTGGTGCCAAAAATACGGGGAACAAAAAGAGTAGGGGTCCCCCGTATTTTTAACACCAGCATCGGGCTCCACTAGCTGGACAGATAATGCCACAGCCGGGGGTCACTTTTATGCCGTGCCCTGCGGCCGTGGCATTAAATATCCAACTAGTCACCCCTGGCCGGGGTACCCTGGGGGAGTGGGGACCCCTTCAATCAAGGGGTCCCCCCCCCCAGCCACCCAAGGGCCAGGGGTGAAGCCCGAGGCTGTCCCCCCCCATCCAATGGGCTGCGGATGGGGGGGCTGATAGCCTTTTGTGATAATAAAAAGATATTGTTTTTTCCAGTAGTACTACAAGTCCCAGCAAGCCTCCCCCGCAAGCTGGTACTTGGAGAACCACAAGTACCAGCATGCGGGAGAAAAACGGGCCCGCTGGTACCTGTAGTACTACTGGGAAAAAAATACCCAAATAAAAACACGACACAGACACCTTGATAGTAAAACTTTATTTCATACGCCGACACACACATACTTACCTATGTTGACACGCCGACTGCCACGGTCTCCGACGATCCGAGGGTACCTGTGAAAAAATTATACTCACCTTCCAGCGTCCAGAGATAAATCCACGTCCAGAGGTAAATCCACGTACTTGTAAAAAAAAAAAAAAACGCAAATACCCGGACCATACCGGACTGAAAGGGGTCCAATGCTTTCACATCAGACCCCTTTCCCCGAATGCCGGGACATCACGTGACTCCTGTCACTGAAGTCCCTTCAGCCAATCAGGAAGCGCTACTTCCGTGGCGCTCACCTGATTGGCTGTGCGCTGTCTGTACTGTGACAGCGCATCGCAAAGCCGCTCCATTACTTTCAATGGTGGGAACTTTGCGGGTAGCGGTGGGGTCACCCGCCGGTCAGCCGCTGACCAGCGGGTGACCTCACCGCTAGCCGCTAAGTTCCCACCATTGAATATAATGGACGGGGCTGTGCGATGCGCTGTCTGAGTTCAGACAGCGCACAGCCAATCAGGTGAGCGCAACGAAGTTGCGCTTCCTGATTGGCTTAGAGACCTTTCTGTGACAGCTGTCACTGACAGGTCTCATTCGGGGAAAGGTATCCCATGTGTCAGCATGGGACCCCTTTCAGTCCGGTGGTCGGGTATTTGCGGTTTGTTTTTTTGCCAAGTACGTGGATTTATCTCTGGACCTTGGCTGAGGTGAGTATATTGAACTTTTCTTTTCAGGTATCCGTGGAATCTACATGGAGAAGAGGACCGATGTCGGCGTGTGAACATAGGTAAGTATGTGTGTGTCGACGTATGAAATAAAGTTTTACTGTCGACGGTGTGTGTGTCCTGTTTTTATTTGGGTATTTTTTTCCCAGTAGTACTACAGGTACCAGCGGGCCCGTTTTTCTCCCGCATGCTGGTACTTGTGGTTCTCCAAGTACCAGCTTGCGGGGGAGGCTTGCTGGGACTTGTAGTACTACTGGAAAAAACAATATCTTTTTATTATCACAAAAGGCTATCAGCCCTCCCATCCGCAGCCCATTGGATGGGGGGGGGGACAGCCTCGGGCTTCACCCCTGGCCCTTGGGTGGCTGGGGGGGGGGACCCCTTGATTGAAGGGGTCCCCACTCCCCCAGGGTACCCCGGCCAGGGGTGACTAGTTGGATATTTAATGCCACGGCCGCAGGGCACGGCATAAAAGTGACCCCCGGCTGTGGCATTATCTGTCCAGCTAGTGGAGCCCGATGCTGGTGTTAAAAATACGGGGGACCCCTACTCTTTTTGTCCCTCGTATTTTTGGCACCAGCACCAGGCGCAGAGCCCGGTGCTGGTTTTAAAAATACGGGGGATCCCCTGTCAATTTTTTCCCCGCATTTTTAGAACCAGGACCAGCTCGAAGAGCCCGAGGCTGGTTATGCTTTGGAGGGAGGACCCCACGCCATTTTTTTTTATGATTTTACCGTTCCAGCATAAAAAAAAAAAAATTATATTTTTAAAAATATATAAATAATATTTGTGCCTCCAAAAAAAAAAAAAAAGTACCTAATCCCTTCTAATATAAATAGATCTGCTATTCCCCCCCAAAAAAACACCAAAAAAAACATGTTTAAACATTTTTTATTTGTTTTCACCCTCCAAAGTGTGGCGGATTGAAAATGACGAATTTGCTGTCTAAAAGCACAGCTGTCGAATTTCCAAACTTGAATTGAATATGCTTTGGTCGAATTGCAGCACTTGTATCATTGCAGAAAAGTCGAATTTGCAAAAATTCGAATTTCAAAAAGTCGAATTTTGAAAGTCCGTTTTTTGGTCGGAAAGCACTGAATTGCATAGGCGATTTTTTTTTTTTGGTCGAAAATGACCCGAAATTCGACAATTTCGGGAATTCGACCGCAATTGCATATACCCCACTGTCTCTAGTATTTGTGTCCAAAATGCTGTCAGTAAGGAGTAGAGCTAGAAAAAATGGTAAATATTCAACCAATTCTTATTACTGCAAACTATGTGCACATAATGATAAAAAAAATATACGTGGACACGAGTTGGCTGATCTCTATCTTCTTCAAGGAAAAAAGTGGGCAGTACATACTTTGTTAATACAAAGAAAAAAATTGCCGTTAATTTACTTAGTAACAATATTATTACTACCGCTAACCTCCGAGGCAAAAACTTATTTCAAAATAGTTTTTCTCACATATAAATGTAGAGACTTGTCTCCCTGGAACATAAGGCACTCATGAATAGTTAAATTGACATTTTTGAATTCTTCTCTGGTTCGTATATCGAGACTGTTATATACAGGCACACCAGGATTAGTTTTTCTCTGGTTCATATATCAAGCCTGTTTTGTGCAGGCACACCAGATTAAAGTCAAAGGGCCTTAGGTACTGTACTCATTCCCAACCAAAGAATAGTATGATGGCTTTTCACATTTCAAATTAATAAACTTCACTTGGATTATCATATCCCCATGTACATAGCCCTCTTCAGGGCTGGAAAAGTTAGTGTGGTAAATTAAGACATTCAGTTGAAGTTCACATGCAGCCTCTGTAAAGTTGTTATAAATTACATATGATCAATGTTAATGCCACCTTTGGAGTGCATCAGGTGAGAGGTAAAGAAGAGCCCTAGGTGTGTGGAAACAGATTCCCTTTCTACTGATGTCCCATGTGCCACAGTGGGCAGTGAATGGAGGCAATGAGAGCGGGGAAGAGCCGTCCACTTAGGACTGGGGGAAAGAGCAGTGAGAGCTGTTTCTGCTGTCCACATTCTACATCCCCCTCCCCTGTTGCATTGGAGCACTGCAGGGGGGACCGCAGATGTCAAACAGTGGATCAGAGGGCAGCTCTGAATACCGGATTGATTTCACGCCTAGTGTGCCTGTAAGAGAGCCAGGTAAGATCTCCGCCAGTTATGAAGAACCGCTGCTGGGGCCGGACGCCGGGTCGGGTATGATTCCCGCACCTCTGTATGCTTTGTGCACCTCCGTCCAGAGCAGAGTTAGGTCTCCGTCATTTGCAGGGAGACGTTACGGGAGCCGGACGCCGGGTCGGGTGTAATTCCCGCACCTCCGTAAATGGTACACGCCCACGTCCCGCTGGTTGATGACGTACGTTTCACATCTAGCTTGTTCACATCAGTGACGCTATGGGGGCAGAGGCTGTATTTAAAGTCGGCGCTGTAAGCACATTAATTGAGTAACCAATTGGACCATCTAGTTAAGACAGTGACCGCCTTGATAATTACTGAGGACCGTAAAGCAATTATATAATGTCTGTCAAGGGAATGGCCAATATTCATTTTGGTATCGGACTTAATCCTTACCTGTCAGTCTAATTTATATCCTATTTAATTTATGGTTAGACATAGAAAACGGGACCGGGTGGGATAATTAGATTGGAAATATAATTGAATCTTAGCCCTTTTGCTATTATTATATATATCCAATAATTATTAACAAAATTAGACACATGAACTCAGCAGATAATTAGTATATACACAAAGAGAGATGTGTTTTATATATATATATATATATATATATATATATATATATATGAGATCATTATAAATATAACCCAGATTGCTAAATTGAAATCATGAGGCAATATAGCATTAATCTTATTGATAAGATAGAATTTTTTTATGTGTGTGTGTGTGTGTGTGTGTGTGTGTGTGTGTGTGTGTGTGTGTGTGTGTGTGTGTGTGTGTGTGTGTGTGTGTGTGTGTGTGTGTGTGTGTGTGCGTGTGTGTCTCTCTCTGTCCCAATGGTGGCATTTAATGATATTCTGTAATGGTAATCCTCACATGGAGAAGACCATATAAAATGCTGGGACAGATGTTTTAATCTTATAAGCGCAACCTCGTTATGAGATTAAAAAAGTTTTTAAATCATATTCCATATAGAACACTGCGACCTTATGTGCATATGCAATAATTTAGCTAATATCAAGTGTGTAATAAAACAACTGGTGATGGTTAAGAGAAACCGAAGTGATATTCTATTATGTAGTGCAATCTATAAATAAAAATTGTGAGCATAAAATATCAATAGCGCAATTTTTGTAATGTGATTGCTCTGTGAAAGAAGAATATCAGAGTGTGAGGCTATGTTGATGCGAGCAGTGTATTTAATATTATGTCTGTGCTCTAGGGACAAAAAAAGTGTTAATTAATTGCCCATAAAAACTAAATATGAGTTGACTATATGAGGTGTGGTGAATAATAATGAAACAATATATAGAAGAAAAATATAGTATAAAATGTGAAATGTCTGGTTAAATAGAACTAATTATTATGTGTAATATTAGTTATCTGACATAATGTTGAGCATATGTGCAAGAATTCTAACTATGTGGTCGAATGTCACAAAGAATTAAACAGTGTCAGAAAAAAGGGGACGGGATGCACCTGAGAGCCAAAGCATATATTGCATAGCAAGATGGGTGTATAACACTTTGTGGTCTGAGAGTATAGGTTTAGAAATTGGATTTAATGTTTTTCATTCTAATGATAGTAGTCACTAGCTAAGTGATCCGCTAATATATGTTTGACAAGGATTCTATAAAGTGTACATAGATATAGCACAGTCGAATTATAGATATAGATAAGAATAGTATCAATAACAATTAAACAATACATGTTACTGTGAAATAAATCATGAATAATACAACTTTGTAGGAAATTTTCCTAAATTATTTTGTGATTTATTAGATTCAAATTATCTGATAATTCCTCCCATAAAAGCTGGGTGGAGAAATAGAATTAAGTAATATGAAGGGAAAGAAAATTCGACTTAAAAAGGGAGTGTATAAAACCCCTTTCACATCGCACAAATAACCCGGTATCGACACGGCATATTGCCGTGTCGACCCGGGTCAGTGTGCGATATGAAAGCACACTGGCTGAATTAGCGGGTCGCCTGACCCGGTAATTCAACCCGGTAAAAAAAGAAGGGTTTTACCCGGGTTGATTACCGGGTCAGGTGCGGTGTGAATGGGAGCCGTGTCGATGCGACACTGTTCCCATTCACAAGATAGGGAGAGGCGGCGCAGGAGATGAGCTTATCTCCCGGCGCCGCCTCCACCCCCGCTGCTGCTGCTCCCTCCGTTGTCATGGCAACCGACCCGGTATATTGCCGGGTCGGAAAGCCTGCAACGGAGTGCAAATGCCGGATCCCACCCGGTAAGTACACGTTTGTCTTACCGGGTAGGATCCGGCATTTGCGGTGTGAATGCGGCATAAGAGAGAAGAGGGGAGACTATGAAGACATGTAAGAGGAACAAAAAGCTGGAGGAAATGTTGGACCTCTGGGTTTCAAGGGACAGCAATATAATTGAGATTAAATGGGAAGGAAAACTCCATAGTTGATATTTTCGTTTAAACCTTGTCGGTGTCATTGTATTCAATTTGAATATCCACTTGCTTTCCAATTTTTGTAGTTCTCCCATCCGTAATCTCTCAAGGCAAAAGATCCTGAGTTCTTGAGGAGATTTTGAATGTTTGCATTGGAAGTGTTTAGCAACTGAAGTAATTCTCCTAAATCTCATTGAGTCCGTTTCGACATTCCTAATGTTGCCCATTATGCAAATTTTAACCATTCTGGTAGTCATACACACATATAACATTTTACATGGGCATTGGATACAGTAGATGTTTGGCAGTTTGAAAACTCTTATTTTCAACTCATTCCCATCCCTGTCTTTGATATCCGTTCTCGTCTCGATATGTTCACAGGCTACTCATGATCCACACGGGTATGTGCCTTTAATCGTATCCTCTCATCTTGGAAGGCGGCAGAAATGGCTCCTAACCAGTTTGTCCCCAGTATTAGGTGATTTCTTCCAGCTCATTGCTACTGTTGGACCAAGGTTATCGGCCAGGCCAGAGTCATTCAGTAGTAGGGGCCAGTGCTTATTGATAATCCCCCTGATTTCCTTCCACTCTTGGCAAAAATCACCCACAAACCGTATCTCGGGTTTTGTCATGGAATCTTTCAACTGTTTCGATCTTTTACTCTCTTGAAAGATAATAGATTGCCTGTTAGTGTGGAGAAGGGCACTGCTGGCCTTTTTAATACATCTCATACTGTATCCTCTCTCTTTCTTATAGGCCCTACACACTGGCCGATTTTCTGAAAGATATGAACGATCTCGTTCATAAATGAACGAGAACTCGTTCATATCTTTCAGTGTGGAGACTCCAGCGATGAACGATGCGCGTCCCCGCGCTCGTTCATCGCTGGTCTCCCGTCGGCTGTGCATGCAGGCCAATATGGACGATCTCGTCCATATTTGCCTGCACTTCAATGCAGCCGCGTGACGGGGGGAGTGAAGAAACTTCACTCCCCCCGTCACTGCCCCCCCCGCCGCCGGGTCGCTCGTCGGCCGTCGGGCACCTCGGCGGCGCATCGTCAAATGTGTAGGGCCCCTTAGTCTTCCTGTCAGTTCTTTGCTCTTAGTCTTATATATATCATCATCTGAGCAGTTTCGTCTGAGTCTGAGGAACTCACCCCTGGACAGTGGCAGGTAAGTGTGAGCTGGTGCTATTCGTAACCGTCCTCTTTCTGTAGAGTTCTGTGGCAAGCAATTTATTCTTGTCCCTATAAATTCTAAGGTCAAGAAATGGGATAGATTCCCTGCTGATCTCATATGTAAGTTTGAGATTCAAATCATTCCTGTTCAGTCGTTGAATAAACTCTTTCAATGAATTGTCATCTCCCTCCCAGATGACGAAGATGTCGTCTATATAGCGCATCCAAGTTATTATTTTGCTGGTAAAGGGTTCTTGATCTCACTGAATGCCACCTACTTTTTCCACTAACCCAAATGTAGGAGATTGTGCCAGACTATAGGAACTATGATATGCCCTAGGCATGCTGTAGAAGAGTGTGCCGGATTATAGGAACTATGATATGCCCTAGGCATGCTGTAGGAGACTGTGCCGGACTATAGGAATTAGTATATGGCCCTAGGCATGCTGAAGGAGAGTGTGCCAGATTATAGGCACTATGATATGCCCTAGGCATGCTGTAGGAGACTGTTCCGGACTAAGGAACTAGGATATGCCCTAGGCATGCTGTAGGAGATTGTGCAAGACTATAGGAACTATGAAATGCCCTAGGCATGCTGTAGGACATATTGATATATCAAAATCATAATTTCCCACATGAGAGTAAAAATGTTTTACACATAGGATATTAATAATAGAAGAAAAGCCTGGCAGAGCAATATCCATGAAGACAAATTATTTCCCATTAATTAACTCCTCTCTCAGGGTTTTGCTGTGGAACATTTAACATGCAAGTTAGCAACCCAGAATGCTTTGATAAGTGCAGCCATTAATAATGGATGCTAATAGCGTAGTGCATACAAGGCCCACACTACCTTTTTGTCGTCAGGCACAGTTGGGGTGCAGGCGCCACTTGCATTCAGTTTGATTTCAGTGATGTCTATATGCACGGATTTGTTTTTTTGTATAATGGTGCAGGCTCAGTGTGGTTGTGTTGCACGGAGTGTAATTCCATTCAGTCTGATCCAATAGTCACACTGTAAAGTGCAGTAATCAGAAGTGTGTGGCTGTCTAGTGGCCAAGTTACGGAACACCTCTCTCTTATACTGGAGGGAATAGCCTAGGGGAAACCGCAGGGATCTTTGTGGGGCAATGACGTGGCCACGGTAACTTGCTTCACAGCAAATCAGGCCACCAAATCCTCGTCGGCTGGACTTGAGGGAGTGGCCTGCTCCCGGACATTCCTTGACGGTGAGCAAGTATGCATTTATGTGTGTCTGATGCAGGGAGCAGAAATCCACAGGCTGATCTGAATGGCGTGTGTCCTGCCCGCAGTGTCAGACTGGGATATGAAGGGCCCACCGGGGGGAATGAAGTGGTTGGGGCCCATTTTTAAGGGTGTGGCTAGGCACCAGTGGGGGTGTGGTCAGCAACCACACAGGTTTAGCTAACCATTAGAAAGTGCATGGTCTGGACCCCTTTATAAAATCAATTTTTATATATATATATATATATATATATATATACACACACATATACATATACATATACATATATATATATATATATACACACACACACATACATATGTACATATACATACATACATACATACATACACACACACACACACACACTATGGGGTGTATTCAATACCTGTCGAGTCTTTTCCGACGTAAAGGATCCGACAGGTGAGTGTTCACAACTGTCACTGAGTTGCTGAGCGCCGGTCCGTGCTGCTGCTGCTACCACTGCCAATACTCACCCGTCTCCGCTCCTCGCCTCACATTCTCGCTGTCCCCGCTCCCCGCCTCCTCACACGCTGCTCCTCCGGCCGCCTCATGCATCTCATCTCCCCGGTTCTGACAATGTCAATCTGACTTTAAAAAAGTTGGATTGACATTGTCGGAACCGGGGCCAAAACGTGTCGGATGTGGCCACGGAACACGTGGATCCGCGGCTAAACCGACAATCCACGTGTTTTCCAACAGCCAGTATTGAATAGATCGGAACCCCTTCCGACATAAACCTGTCAGAAGCTGCCGTCTTTCCGTCTTTCACTTATTGAATACACCCCTATATAGTAAACACTACTAGTGCACGCATGAAAATGTACATTATAGTTCTGTGCAGTACAATGTAACATATGGGTCATTCCATGTCAGTTCAACCAGGCGTGTCCACCACCCATCTCAGATTTTTATTAAATTTTTTTAGTTAAAAGAGAGGATGTCAAAAAAACTATTTCTGCCAAATATCTCGCCTGTCTGACAATTCGTTTATTAAGTAATGATTTTTCAATTTATTAAATTTACTAATTGTGGTTTCTTTATCCAGTTTATTTGAAGTATGACAGTTGTTTAGTAAGGAATCACCACACAATTTGTACCCCTAAGGTAACTCTTCCTCCTGAATCCAAAAATCCAAACAAAATCACTTTATCTGCCTTATGTTTCGAGTTGAGGCAAAAACGCATGTTTTTTGAAAATACTTAAAAATACTAGGTTCAATCAACATTAGATATCCCAATTTTTTTTAGGTGCTTAGCAAAAGTATACTGTTACGATCCGGGTATCTGGACGCCATTACTTGCCATTTAGATGTCTCCTGAGGCTGGCTCAGCGTTCCAGAGCCGGAGCTCACCTGTGTTCCTGATGTCCACGCTCTGCATCTCCCTCCTGTCACTCAGACGCTGTCACAGCGGCATCATGTTAATGGCGTCTCCAGCCCTCCGTTGCCGCTCCTGTGTTTCCAGATTACAGTTCTGCCAGTGTGGCGTCTCCTGCCCTCCGCGGCCTGCGCCACCATTACTGCTGAATCTCCACATGGTTTTCCAAACTAACTTTCCCTCCAAGTGCTAACATGGGCGCAGCCATGTTGGTTTCAGGCACATGCCTCAGTCTCCACCAATCGCTGTGCTGTTGGAATCTGCATAATTGTTCAGCCAATGCCTGCCTTGCTGCAGGTATAAGTATCCTGTGCCTGAACCAGGAAATGGTCAGTGCTTTGGTTGTCAAATCTAGTTCCAGTCTCTCTCTCCTGTGGTTGTTTCTCCAGGTTTCCAGCTCCTGTCTCCAGCCCCCACTAAGAGACCCGCACCTGCTTTCCATCTTGCGGTACAGCCTGACTCTGCAGTCCTCCGTGATTGTTCCAGCTTCCAGCTACAAACCCATCTGCTTCCAGCGGTCAGCTTTCAGCAGTATCCAGTCTTCTTAAAGTGCCGGTGTTGTTCCAGCGGATTCCTACCTACCAGCAGTATCCACAAACCATCGGTATCCACCTTTAATCTTTTCTGTATCCACGCTCCCTAGCTTCATCCTATCACCTGGCTGGTTCTCATCATCTGGCTGGTCCCATCCAGCATCCACAGCAGTCATTTCAGCTACAGTGTTTCCAGCACCAAGCATTACATCTGCTGACGTGTTCCTCGGCTACCCTCACTACTACAGACAGGTCTGGTAAGGACACTCCATCACCGGGACTTTTACATCTGTTCCTTATTCTACCAGTACCTTGTGGCTCTAGCCAAGACCGTAGTGATCCAGGAACTGTACCATTTAAACACTGCATATTTTATTCATTCATCACTGCTGTGTGTTTTACGGAGTTTGCTAATAAAGCTTTTATTGACTTTTAAAACCTGGTTGTCATGGTCACACCTTCGGGTAATCCTTCTACACAATACTTACATGTCCAGGGGTCTGATTAAACCTCCCAAGTTTAACTACATCTCAGCCCCTACAACTGAGGCTTCCTCCTGTCAGCCTAGACCCTCAGTTGTGACATATACATTATTACCAGACAAGAAAATCAGCTTGGTACTCGGTTTCATAGTGGAGAAAAAAAATCATGAAGTGGATGTTCAATTACTGTTGTACTGCATACATAATTAACACAAGAAACCATGAAATGTAAAAACTTAAACATAACTTGAGTCCATAAATTAAGTTGAGTCACCAATCACATTATCTTTCCCTTGTTTGGAACCTGTTGTAACGGTCTGTCATTTTCCTTAAAGTATCAGCAGACCGTGCCTTCCAGTCCTTCCTTGGATAGTGGGCACTTCCGTTACACAGGGGACGTTCATAAAAGGAACAAAACACTGAAGGCCAGGACAACACATTTGTTGATTGGTTTTTGTGTCATGAAGTGTACCAGCACATCCTGTTCCTCCTCATTACATTGAATGATATACCCAATGTACCAGATGTTATCACACACTGCTGCTATGCATGTTAATTATTTGTGACTGTGGTCATAGCGACACTAAAGGGGTTATACAACTAGCCATGGTAAATTAACGCGGCTAATTGTCCCGCAGGGGACTATCCAATTAGCCCTGTAAAGCCACAGCTCACGCCGGCTTATCAGGGGTTTTGTTTCACCTGCCTCAGGCAAGCGCAACCAAATCCACAGGGCTGTTTCTACCAAAAACACACAGGTTTCACTGAACCTGTGGGTTTTTGGTAGATAATGTATTTTTTTTTACAGGCGACTAAACTGTAGATAAATAAAATGGGTGAAACATCAGGAAAAATCGCCTAATGTATTTTCACCTGCAATTGGATACCTCCCCTTCCCCTCCAAACAGTGGTTCCTGTTGTCTTCATGTCGTCTAATGACAATCGGAATATGTCTAGTTCATCATAACTAACAGGCCAAAATTGGTGATGAGCAAGTGTTCCTACCACAGTCTTTACCATTTCTAGACGCCTATGCAGCTTGGTTTTGGCAGCCTTGTATTTCATTTTGCGACACGTAGAAAAACTTTATGGGTGGCTAGACGTTTACTAGCACCATCACTAAAATAGTGAACATACTCCAATTTTAGTAATAGTTACGCTAAGTGTTTCATAACTACCGTAATGAAGGAATGCGCAGTTATGGCTGGGTCTGGGACTCAGGGTCGACAGCACAAAGGTCGACACACTTTAGGTCGACACCAATTGGTCGACACACATTAGGTCGACATGGTCAAAAGGTCGACAGGGTCAAAAGGTCGACAGGAACAAGGTCGACATGGAAAAAGGTCGACATGAGTTTTTAATGTTTTTTTGGTGTCGTTTTCTTCGTAGAGTGACCGGGAACCCGAATTAGTGCACCGCGTCCCCTCGCATGGCTCGCTTCGCTCGCCATGCTTCGGGCATGGTGCCTTCGCTCCGCTAACGCTTCGCTCGGCACACTTTACCGTTCCAATCGTAGTCCACGTGGATCGTTAAGTATGAAAAGGTTCAAAAAAAGAAAAAAATCATGAAAAAACTCATGTCGACCTTTTTCCATGTCGACCTTGTTCCTGTCGACCTTTTGACCCTGTCGACCTTTTGACCCTGTCGACCTAATGTGTGTCGACCAATTGGTGTCGACCTAAAGTGTGTCGACCTTTGTGCTGTCGACCTGGAGTCCGGATACCGTTATGGCTACATGGTCACGGGACAGATGAAACAGATGTAGCCATGCTAATCGTCGACTCGCAGCAAGTGTGCCCGCAAATGACCGTGTATGCACGCCAATGGAAGCCTATGGCGCGAACGCCGGCTATGATCATTTGCAGCACAGCACATTCGCACTAAGCCGCGATGCGTATGCCGTGCGCACGCACCGCAGCATAGAAGAGCGTGGTTCGGTCTGTATGCAGCAAATGGCTGAAGTGTTGCTTGTAAAGTGTCCCAGTGGAATCCTTGAATTGCATCCTGACATACAAATTTAAATAATAATTTTCTGCTCGGAATTGTTCCACAGTACTAGTGATTGTAATTAATATACTGTGGTCAGTCTGGACCCACTGCTTATAAACAATTGTGTCCTTATCATCCATGTCACTAGCATGAAAATTTTCTTTGCAGGGCACATCCAAGAATGTTTATCATCTTCGTAAAACTGCTGTACCTGATGAACGATTTGTACAGGAAGAGCTTTCCCTCTATGGGGGTAATTCCAAGTTGATCGCAGCAGGAAATTTTTTAGCAGTTGGGCAAAACCATGTGCACTGCAGGGGGGCAGATATAACATTTGCAGAGAGAGTTAGATTTGGGTGTGGTGTGTTCAATCTGCAATCTAATTTGCAGTGTAAAAATAAAAGCAGCCAGTATTTACCATGCACAGAAACAAAATAACCCACCCAACTCTAACTCTCTCTGCACATGTTATATCTGCCTCCCCTGCAGTGCACATGGTTTTGCCCAGTTGCTAACTTTCTTGCTGCTGCGATCAACTCAGAATTACCCCCTATATTCTTCAGGTTCTGCCAGTATGCTATGGGTTTCTTTAAGTTTTCTTGATTGTATTACCATGTATTCTGTGACATTAAATAAGTTATGGGCTCAAGTTAAGTTTGAGGTTTCATGATTTCTTGTGTTATGGGCCCTACACACTTTGTGATCTGCCGCCGAGCTGCCCGACGGCGGATACGGCCGCCGGGCAACCTGGCGGCAGGGAGGCAGTGAAGTTTCTTCACTCCCCCCGTCACCCGGCTCAATAGCAGCGCAGGCAAATAAGGACGAGATCGTCCATATTGGCCTGCATGCACAAGCGTTGGGGGTACCAGAGATGAACGAGTGCGGGGCCGCGCATCGTTTCTTCGCTGGTGCCTCCACACTGAACGATATGAACGGTATCTTGTTCATTAATAAACCAGATTGTTCATATCTTTCAGTATTATCACCCAGTGTGTAAGTCCCATTAATTATGTATGCGGTACAAAAGTAACTGAACGTCAACTTCATGATTTTTTTTTTCTACACTATGGATTTTTTTTGTGTGGTAATAATGTATACCTTTGTTAATCATATAAAAAAAATGAGGATATCTAATGTTGATTGAACCTAGCGTTTGTAAGTCTTTTCGAAAAACATGCAAATAAACTGGATAAAGAAGCAGCGATTCATACATAATTTAATAAACTGAAAACTCAATATTTAATAAACGAATTGTCAGACAGTCGAGATATTTGGCAGACACAGTTATTTTGACATCCTCTCTCAACTATAAAAAAAAATTGTAAAAATCCGAGATGGGTGGTGGACATTTAAAAAATGTTTGGGTGATTTGATGTGGAATGACCCATACAGTATGTATAATTCAAGTGAACTAGGATAGAGTCTGGAACCTGATCCCTAGAGGAGGAGGTGGGTCCGCCGACACTGGGGCCCGCCGGGAATTTTCCAGCCCCACCCCTGTGGGCCAGTTCAACTCTGCCTGCAAGTGCCCACTTCTACCTCTTATTTAAGCTTCAATGCATATAGTCCCTCATTCCGAGAAGCACAGCTACAATCATTCACACTGACATGCGGGGGCCCCCCCTCCCCGCAGAAGTGCAAAGGCATCGCACAGCGGCGATGGCTTTGTACTTCCAGAGTAGCTCCCGACCAGCGTAGCTTTAGCGTGCTGGCCGGGAGCTACTCGTCGCTCCCCGGCTCGCAGCCGCTGCGCATGACGTTGCGCAGCCGCTGCGGGCCACTCCCCGCTCCATCCGGCCACGCCTGCGCTGGCCGGACCGTGCCCATGAAACGGTGGGCCAAACGCCGCCGTTCTGCCCCCTCCCGCCCAGCGACCGCCTCTGTTTGTCAATCAGGCAGAGGCGACCGCAGCCCCGCTACGGCCTTCGGCCATCTGGCATGCACCAGTTCATCCGCATCGGGTACCCGCTCGCTCGGCTGCTATATAAAGCAGCGAGCGAACGAGTCAGAATGACCGCCATAGGCAAATGTGCAATGCGCCTACAGTAGTTGTGTATTACACCTTCCAACATTCACTTAACCTTTTGCCCCGGCACAATGAGCCACTCGTCAGAATGTTCTTACAGTTTAATATGGTGAATTTAGATTCTACGGTTGTATGCAACATTTGGGGCTGCTATGTAAAATAGAATGAAAGATTGGAATTCAAAGATACACAGGTGGAATATTTTGTAAGATAACACAATGTTTTAAACATACAATGCTTGGCAAACACTACACAATATAAAACAGGCATGGGACACCAATTTGAGTTAAACATGCACAGTTGGCACTAAACCAATACTACTATTTGCACGTTTTTATGATATTTCAACAAGCAGCAGAAACCTACACATAGGGGTCAATTCAATTTGCCGACAGTTGAATAGCGCCAGGAATTAGCTCCCAGCGCTATTCAAAACAGCGCCACGTGACACTTAATCCGACAAAAGTCCTGGTGCACAGCCGGCGCAATGCTGATTCTGTCGGGAATCAGCATTGCGCCGGGCAGTTAAGTCGGAGAATGCCCGTTCTCCTGGCAATTCAACCTGTTAAGTTTGGGAGAACAGGGATTCACAGACTTAACACTGAGCAGAATTGAATAGTGCCGGGAGCTAATTCCCGGCGCTATTCTACTGTCGGAAAATTTAATTGACCCCATTATGCAATAGCATTTCACTATATGGTACAAAATGTCTTCAACACAAGGGGGTCGATTCAATTCAGCAACAGTTGAATAGCGGCGGGAATGAGCTCCCGGCGCTATTCAATACAGCGACTAGTTACCCTCAATTGTCAGAAATTCTTCTCTCAGCCCCGGGGGGTGAGAGAAGAAAAACGACAAAAGAGCTGCCACGCGGCCAGCGCAAGGCTAATTCTGTCGGGAATCAGCATCGCCGCGGGTAGTTAAGTCGGAGAATGCTCGTTGTCCCGATAAAAACTACCTGTTAAGTCGGCGAGAACGGGCATTCTCCGACTTAACTTTAGCTGAATTGAATAGCATAGGGAGCTAATTCCCGGCACTATTCAACTGTTGCTGAATTGACTCGACCCCAATGTATATCAAATGTCCAGCGGCTTACACAAATACTGTACTTCAACAGTTACAGCTCCACAAAACGTTGGGAACGTTGGCAGATGAAAGGTTTAGCGAAATTGTGAAAGCATGAGACCCACCAAACCACAGCAGCCTAGAGCCACACTTCTATTACAATAGGCCAATATGAGAACTGGGTACAGACCCATGGTGTGGCGGAAAAGTGCTTAGCCCCAGAGATGGAACCTGGAGGAGCGGTAAGTTCCAGATACATGCTCTAGATGAGAATCTGATGGATGGTTACAACCCCCCCACCCCCCCACCCCCACCCAAAAAAAAGCCAATACGATTCAATCTTCCGTAATCTCTAATTGTATTTGCCCAGAGAAACATAAAACCTTACCCATAGTGACATGTACCGATTTAGATTGTAAGCGTGCGAGCAGGGCCTTCCTACCCCTATGACTGTTTGTCATTACCCAGTTTTGTTGTGTCATTGTGGTTTCCAATTGTAAAGTGTTTTTGCTGCACTATATAAGAAATTGTTAATAAATAAATAAATAAAATGTAGCCTCACAGCAGGGAAGATGGTCTCTTTTCCGACCCCCAAAATAACTTGGTATAACCACCACTAAAAGCATCCGACCTGTTGGTCACACTGTAAAGATAACACCTCTCTTGTTCTCCCTTGCACTGCCGTTGATGACCCCTAGTTTTCTGTATACTTTTTGATGGAAGCCTGTAGGACAAATTGTTAAACTGACAGTCTCCATAAAGAGCTTTTCTTTTTTTCTTTGACCATAATAAACAATCCTACAGTAGTTATTGTAATCTCTTTAGAAATGCGGCTCTTAAATTCCCTTCATTAATGCCACTGAATGTAACGGTCTTAGCCCAGTATTGTAAATGATCTTGTTCTCTACGTTTATAAACATGACAAATGATTTTTGAATAGACAATAAATCAGCAATGGGCTTTCCGCCTGTAGTCTGCGCTAACCTGATTTCCTTCTTACATATTTGGTTACATTCCTTGCATTGCTTCAATGAATTATCAACTCCAACGATTTCATTTACCAGCATTGCTTGCCTTTATTCCTAGATATATTGTCGCTCTGCATTATGTATTTGTAACAAATAAATGATCGTTGTTTTCGGATGTAGGTTTGTTCAGTATTTGACAAGTTCATCCTTCTAAAACAGGGGTGGGGAACAACCGGGCCACGGACCGTATAAGGCCCGCACAGCCTCTTCATCCGGCCCGGCAGCCAGTGCTGCAGCCGTTGCTATGTGAAGGGAGGAGAGCGCAGCGCCTCTCCTGCCCCTCAATGTGATCAGTGATGTCCGGTCTCCGGTCTCGGGGGCAGCAGGGTGAATCTCATTGGTTTGTTAGCCAGAGCTTGCGGACCGGCAGCCCCGGCTTCTGATTTGCTGTCAGTCCGCGAGCACTGATTGGCTAACGAACCAGCGGCTCATTTGAGATACCTGCCGCTGGAGACTGGACTTCTCGGAGCATTAAGGGGCAGGAGTGGTGCTGCGCTCTCCTCCCCTTACATAGCAGCAACAACTGAGCCAGCGGTGAGCAGTGGAGGGAGTGTTTGGGAAGAGGCCACTCTGGGGCACTGTGTGTCTGGCACTGTGGGGCACTGTGTGTCTGGTACTGTGGGGTGTGTCTGGCACTGAGGGGCACTGTGTGTCTGGTACTGTGGGGCACTGTGCGTCTGGCACTGTGGGGCACTGCGCGTCTGGCACTGTGGGGCACTGCGCGTCTGGCACTGTGGGGCACTGCGCGTCTGGCACTGTGGGGCACTGCGCGTCTGGCATTGTGGGGCACTGCGCGTCTGGCACTGTGGGGCACTGCGCGTCTGGCACTGTGGGGCACTGCGCGTCTGGCACTGTGGGGCACTGCGTGTCTGGCACTGTGGGGCAATGGGCATATCTACTGTGGCATAACTACTGAGGGCAGGCCAATTTTTAAGTTGATCCTTTTTGTATGGCCCAAAGAATTTTATAAATACCCAAATGGCCCTTGGTAGAAAAAAGGTTCCCCACCCCTGTTCTAAAAGGAACAAAACTCAGGGGCAGATGTATTAAGCCTGGTGAAGTGATAAAGTGGAAGGAGATAACGCACCAGTCAGTCAGCTCCTGACATTTTTCAAACCAAGCCTGTAATACGTCAGTTAGAAGCTGATTGGCTGGTGCGTTGTTTAGGTAGCACTAATTATTGGGCGCCCAACTGAGCATTTCAGTTGTTGCCCCAGTCGGGGCACAAGTGCCGCTGGGGCCCACATTTCTGCGAAAAAACCTGGCTTTTGGGCTCCCAGATGGCACTTTCCCATCGCACCAAATAGATCAGACGGGTTTAGTGGCTAAATACGTTTTTTTGGGCACGACATGTGCAGTAATGACCTCCCAAAACAAATGAATTGCTCCGTTGGGTGCCCACTAATATTCACTGCCCAAAAAAAAAATGTTAACGCCCCCTAAAACCGCAGCAGTGATAGGCAGCCGAATACCCTCTAACCATCAAAAAGGTCTCAGATTACCTTTAACTCATTCATTACTGGGGTTCAGTATGTAATCCCGATGGACGGGGTGCCGTCGGTCAGAATACCAACAGCATCCCGGCCATCAAAATCCCGACAGCCCCGTAGTTAAGACACTAACCCTCCCCTGCCCCCTACCCTAACCATCCCTTCCCCGCTGCCTGAACCTAACCTTCCCCGCTTGGTGCCTAACCCTAACCTCCCCTTCTAAGTGCCTAACCCTCCCTCCCTCCCCGCTGAGAACACGATCGGGATTCATGGCATCTGTATTTTTGCCGCCGGGATTCCCCCCACCGTCTGCATTCTGACGTCAGGATTTCGGGAGTGGTATTTTGACCGCCGGGCTACCGTCCAGCGGTATTGTGACTGCTTCCCCATTAAATGCATTGTTTTAGCCTATGGCAGACACACCCTAAACAGAGCTTTGTATCGCATTGTTTGTCCTCAAGGAAGACCAGGGGGATGCATTGAAAATGCAGACGTTCAGGATACCGACGCCAGAATCCTGACATCCGCCATTTTACCGTTGGACTGAATCCCAACCGCCCCCCATAATTCCCAATCTGTTGCAGGGTCCATGCCACCAACCGATTGGGTATGAACCTGTGCCCGATGCATGGCAAGCGCAGTGAGCCCACAAGGGGACTAAAAATAACGCACCAGCCAATCAGCTTCTAACTGACCTAAAAACAATTGTTTCGTCCCTTTATTGTCCTAAATTCTGGATAGTTAAACTGACCCATTGGGGGAATCAAATTTTTTGTTTCCGTTCTGTCAACTTCTAATAATAATTACAGTACAATCGTTAATCATTGACTTACAGCAAATTCCAATCAGGACCCTACTGGTACCTTTTTCTCTATGTATATAAGAACTCTACATCGCCATAACCGCCACAGAACACAGCGCACTCAGGAACTAAAGGAAAGAGCAGTTTGGTTCCACATTCGCTCCCCTGACATTGCTCTCACCCAGCGTGTGATCTCCTTCTCATCCCTCTACATGTGTAACCTCTGCCCAGTGAGCAGTGCCGGCACCTGGGGCCACGGGCCAGCTCAGCAGCCACAGCACTCACTGCAGGTACATAGCACAGCAAATCCTTGATGTGTGTTGGCTTCATTACCGAACCATCCATCCCTGGAACAGCGTAATAAGCAGAACCTAGTGCAAGATCAGGACGCCGCGCCTGGGGCAGGACGCTGGCATGCGAAACTCAGCTAAAGTAATCGCATTTTACATCTTGATAAGTCCCTTTTCTCCACTTGTGCAATTGTCTCTCATAATGTGCTGGAATCAGCAGAGCATGGGACGGCTGTGTCGTAGCTTTCACATTCACAGATTCAGCTGACGAGAGATCGATAGGAGCCAAGAACCCGATCATCCGCGCTGGGCAGGAGGATTTCTATATGCCTCAGTAGCCTCCAGATTATACAAAGGAATGTGCTTAGCGATGGACACAGATACTGGTCCTTGTTGGCCCTTATCACCTGCAAATGCTGAACTATACACTGAGACTAAGCACTACATCCTACACAAGTGAAGCTAGGGAGATAAAAAGGCAGACTTCTCTAATTCTGGGGTGTACTCCGAGACTCCCGGGAGATACCGAGCCTTTGACCCAGGAAAATGACAGATTTGTCCGGGTCGTGTGTCGGTGTCACCTGGGTTATTGGTCACTAGCACAGTGATTCCCGGGGCCGACCCGTATCAGCTGCGGTGTGAGAGGTGTCACCCGGGACATTGGTCATTACCGGGGCGATCCAGATATACTGCGGTGTGAGAGGTGTCACTCGGGTTATTGGTCATTACCGGGGTTATTCCCGGCGCCTATCCAGATACGGTGCGGTGTGAAAGGTGTCACCCAGAGCATTGGTCATTACCGGGGTTATTCCCAGAAAAAACAAAATTTAGGAGTGATTAACACCCCAGCTCCTGGCGCAAATATAATTGAGTATGTAGTTAATTTACTCAGTACACCGGCTGCACACACTAAAGGATTGGCAATATCCTCAGGGAAACACAAAAAAGAAGAAAAAACTAGTGTATTGCGATTGATGCACTAATTATCTAAATCAATTAATAAATGAATAAATAGCACTCTATAGTTGTGTGTCTGCTTTACTTCAAACTAACACACATGGAACTTGCTTTCATAAAAACCAACTAGAATATTTTAATAACATTTCACATACATGAATCATATATGCCAATATTGGATATATTAAAATTAAATAAACTAAAACACACTGATAAGATGCGCTTGAACTGTCTAAGACACAGATTAAATAGTAATAGTGTCCATAAATAGTAACAAGTAGACGGCAACAATGTATCGGATGAGTGCTACGCAGGCATGCCTCGTCAATTTACAACAGCTGCTGATGCCTACTGGATTGTGTATAATGTCTCTAATCCTCATATTTTTAGGGCTAGGTCATGTATTGGCCATACACAAGGGTGTGTTAGCAGCGTTTCCCCTGGGGCGTATATACAAATATACTGCCGTGGTAACAAGGCACACTCCTCACTTGTACATTAAGATGATGTAGTGACACACGCGGAGTTGGGGCTTCGTCTTGTGACATCATTTCTTGTATGGTAGGAGTTTTCTTGTCACTCACAAAGTACAATATAGCATGGTCCCCAACCACACACGCTAGCTCAGGCATAGCACACCTCAATACCACTCAAATGGTAATTAAGGGATCTATCAGTGAGATGTATCAAGCTTTGGAGAGAGGAAAAAAAAAACAACCAATGTTCTCCTGTCATTTTCCAAACGCAGCCTGTAACACGGCGGTTAGGAGAAGATTGGTTGGTACTTTATCTCTCTCCAAAGCTTAATACATTCCACCCTACATAAGAAGAAGTCAAAAGGCGATGATCAGCTCCCTGGTGATACTGGGGGTCATTCTGACCCGATTGCTTGCTGAGGTTGTTCGCAGCGCAGCGATCAGGTAGGAATTGCGCATGCCGTACGGCCGTAGGGCGCCGTTCTGTAGCGATCGCCTCTGCTTGATTGACAGGCAGAGGCGGTCGATGTGCGGGAGGGGGCGGTACAGCGGCGTTAGGCCGCCATTTTGGGGGCGCGGTCCGGCCAATGCAGGCGTGGCCGGACCGTGCAGGGGGGCGGGCCACAGCGGCTGCGTGATGTCACACGCAGCCTCTGCAGCCAGGGGCAGCGACGAGCAACTCCCGGCCAGCCGCAGGAGCTGCACTGGCCGGGAGTTACTCAACAAGTACAAAAGCATCGGCGCTGTGCGATGCTTTTGTAATTGTGCGGGGGGGCCGGACAGACATGCGGGGAGAGCTAGCCCTGTGCTGGGCGTCCCCCCGCATGTCTGGGAACGTGATCGTAGTTGTGCTAAATTTAGCACAGCTACAATCAACTCGGAATGGCCCCCACTGTCCGGCAGTGGTGAGGTTAGTCTTACAGCAGCCAATCCAGTCACTAGGTTGTCCTCAGCCTTCAGGATCACAAATGCTCACAGGAACTCCGACTTGGGCTTCTATTTCGAGATTCGTTAACAAAAAAAAAAAAGGTCAAAAAACACTTTGCTTTATTTATAAAAATTATAATACAAAATAAAAATAGTAAAAACAACAAAAAAATGCTTTATTTTATTAATAACGCTTATATATCCATGGACCCCCTGACTGTCATCCTGGGATGAGGTGTGAAGCATATATGTGCACCACCGCTGTCGATGGTGAAGAATCAGAGAAGTCTCCTGGAGAAACCATCTCTTGAAATAACCTGAGATAGCCATCATCAGCAGGGGGCTTTTTATACATAAGCAAAAAACACAGAATTCTGCAGAAATATCCTGTTTTTGGAGGATTAAGTGCTTTTTGTCTTTGATAAATAGAGCTATAGACAAATCTCTAGATGCCTAAAAAAATAATAATTAAAAAAAATGTAGAGTCCTGTATAATTTAATACTAGCAGAGCGATGGAAAAGATGTTTGGGAACAGATCTGGGACTGTACTTGTTTTGCAGGAATAAAGGATTACAGCGGGATGTTTTCCCCATGACGAGTTGTTTGTGGGTGTTACGGGATAACTGGGTCATTAACACTGAGATGGTAATGAGTTTTGGCTTCGTAGCACAGTAACTATTTATACACCAAACAATGGTCACATCTGCATGTCTCTTGCCTATCATACGTCATCATTGCTGAGCAAAGCACGCCAGCGCACAATCCACTGGACAATTCGGGTCATTTAATGGGATTTCTTTCACATGTCCTAAATAACCGGGATCATAATACACGGATTCCTCTATATCACAGTATTAATGCACTTAACAATAATCATATTCTCATAACAAACTTATCAAATATATTCTCCAAAAACCGCCAACACTACCGACATCTGTTACTCTGAAGCCGGACATGGAGCTCTGGGATTATGAGACAAAAAGCATGGCAGTCTACTGAAAGGTGACAGCATTATTTCATCTTAGTAAATAAGTCATGTATTGAGAACACTAATCAGTACATTTTTAAATTAGACAAATGGCCAAGTTACCCCATCCTGTCATGGTGTCCATGTGGCAACTCCAAAAATGGTGACCTCCTGTTATCTCGAGCAACCGCCAAGAGAGCAGAGAATGTGGGAGGGAGCAATGCCCATTGGCATAGCAGCCAATAAGCTGGCTACCGTGTATGCGTGCAGCTGCCATTACTGTGTGCTACCTTGGTTATGGAGGGGGAAAGGAGAGGTACATAGGAACATATAAAGTGACGGCAGATAAGAACCACTTGGCCAATCCAGTCTGTCCCTTTTAATTATCTATCATATCTGCAGTATGATTGGCTAAAAATAAGATTTTACTTACCGATAAATCTATTTCTCGTAGTCCGTAGTGGATGCTGGGACTCCGTAAGGACCATGGGGAATAGCGGCTCCGCAGGAGACAGGGCACAATAATAAAAGCTTAAAGATCAGGTGGTGTGCACTGGCTCCTCCCCCTATGACCCTCCTCCAAGCCTCAGTTAGGATACTGTGCCCGGACGAGCGTACACAATAAGGAAGGATTTTGAATCCCGGGTAAGACTCATACCCAGCCACACCAATCACACCGTACAACTTGTGATCTGAACCCAGTTAACAGTATGATAAACATAAAGGAGCCTCTGAAAAGATAGCTCACAACAATAATAACCCGAATTTTTGTAACAATAACTATATACAAGTATTGCAGACAATCCGCACTAGGGATGGGCGCCCAGCATCCACTACGGACTACGAGAAATAGATTTATCGGTAAGTAAAATCTTATTTTCTCTGACGTCCTAGTGGATGCTGGGACTCCGTAAGGACCATGGGGATTATACCAAAGGGAGAGTGCGGATGACTCTGCAGCACCGAATGAGAGAACTCCAGGTCCTCCTCAGCCAGGGTATCAAATTTGTAGAATTTAGCAAACGTGTTTGCCCCTGACCAAGTAGCTGCTCGGCAAAGTTGTAAAGCCGAGACCCCTCGGGCAGCCGCCCAAGATGAGCCCACTTTCCTTGTGGAATGGGCTTTTACTGATTTTGGCTGTGGCAATCCTGCCACAGAATGTGCAAGCTGAATTGTACTACAAATCCAACGAGCAATCGTCTGCTTAGAAGCAGGAGCACCCAGCTTGTTGGGTGCATACAGGATAAACAGCGAGTCAGATTTTCTGACTCCAGCCGTCCTGGAAACATATATTTTCAAGGCCCTGACAACGTCAAGCAACTTAGAGTCCTCTAAGTCCCTGGTAGCCGCAGGTACCACAATAGGTTGGTTCATGTGAAATGCAGAAACCACCTTAGGTAGAAATTGAGGACGAGTCCTCAATTCCGCCCTGTCAGAATGAAAAATTAAGTAAGGGCTTTTATATGATAAAGCCGCCAATTCTGACACACGCCTGGCTGAAGCCAAGGCTAACAGCATCGACACCTTCCATGTGAGATACTTTAAGTCCACAGTGGAAAGTGGTTCAAACCAATGTGACTTTAGAAAACTCAACACAACATTGAGATCCCAAGGTGCCACTGGAGGCACAAAAGGAGGCTGTATGTGCAGCACCCCTTTTACAAATGTCTGAACTTCAGGTACTGAAGCCAGTTCTTTTTGGAAGAAAATCGACAAGGCCGAAATTTGAACCTTAATGGACCCTAATTTTAGGCCCATAGACAATCCTGTTTGCAGGAAATGAAGGAAACGACCCAGTTGAAATTCCTCTGTAGGGGCCTTCTTGGCCTCACACCACGCAACATATTTACGCCAAATGCGGTGATAATGTTTTGCGGTTACGTCCTTCCTGGCTTTGACCAGAGTAGGGATGACTTCTTCTGGAATGCCTTTTTCCCTCAGGATCCGGCGTTCAACCGCCATGCCGTCAAACGCAGCCGCGGTAAGTCTTGGAACAGACAAGGCCCCTGCAGTAGCAGGTCCTTTCTTAGAGGTAAAGGCCACGGTTCGTCCGTGAGCATTTCTTGAAGTTCCGGGTACCAAGTCCTTCTTGGCCAATCCGGAACCACGAGTATAGTTCTTACTCCTCTCCTTCTTATGATTCTCAGTACTTTTGGTATGAGAGGTAGAGGAGGGAACACATACACTGACTGGTACACCCACGGCGTTACCAGAGCGTCCACTGCTATTGCCTGAGGGTCCCTTGACCTGGCGCAATATCTGTCCAGTTTTTTGTTTAGACGTGACGCCATCATGTCCACCTTTGGTTTTTCCCAACGGTCTACAATCAGGTGGAAGACTTCTGGGTGAAGTCCCCACTCTCCCGGGTGAAGGTCGTGTCTGCTGAGGAAGTCTGCTTCCCAGTTGTCCACTCCCGGAATGAACACTGCTGACAGTGCTATCACATGATTTTCCGCCCAGCGAAGAATCCTTGCAGCTTCTGCCATTGCCCTCCTGCTTCTCGTGCCGCCCTGTCTGTTTACGTGGGCGACTGACGTGATGTTGTCGGATTGGATCAACACCGCCTGACCCTGAAGCAGAGGTTTTGCTTGACTTAGGGCATTGTAAATGGCCCTTAGTTCCAGAATGTTTATATGAAGAGATGTTTCCATGCTTGACCACAAGCCCTGGAAATTCCTTCCCTGTGTGACTGCTCCCCAGCCTCTCAGGCTGGCATCCGTGGTTACCAGGATCCAATCCTGAATGCCAAATCTGCGGCCCTCTAGTAGATGAGCACTCTGCAGCCACCACAGGAGAGACACCCTTGTCCTTGGCGACAGGGTTATCCGCTGATGCATCTGAAGATGCGATCCGGACCATTTGTCCAGAAGATCCCACTGAAACGTTCTTGCATGGAATCTTCCGAATGGAATCGCTTCGTAAGAAGCCACCATTTTTCCCAGGACCCTCGTGCACTGATGCACTGAGACCTGGCCTGGTTTTAGGAGGTTCCTGACTAGCTCGGATAACTCCCTGGCCTTCTCCTCCGGGAGAAACACCTTCTTCTGGACTGTGTCCAGAATCATTCCTAGGAACAGTAGACGTGTCGTTGGAATCAGCTGCGATTTTGGAATATTTAGAATCCACCCGTGCTGACGTAACACTACCTGAGATAGTGCCACTCCGACTTCTAACTGTTCCCTGGTTCTTGCCCTTATCAGGAGATCGTCCAAGTAAGGGATAATTAAAATGCCTTTTCTTCGTAGAAGAATCATCATTTCGGCCATTACCTTGGTAAAGACCCGAGGTGCCGTGGACAATCCAAACGGCAGCGTCTGAAACTGATAATGACAGTTTTGTACTACAAACCTGAGGTACCCTTGGTGAGAAGGGTATATTGGGACGTGGAGATAAGCATCTTTGATGTCCAGAGACACCATATAGTCCCCTTCTTCCAGGTTCGCTATCACTGCTCTGAGTGACTCCATCTTGAATTTGAACCTTTTTATGTAAGTGTTCAAGGATTTCAGATTTAAAATTGGTCTGATCGAGCCGTCCGGCTTCGGTACCACAAACAGTGTGGAATAATACCCCTTTCCCTGTTGTAAGAGGGGTACCTTGATTATCACCTGCTGGGAATACAGCTTGTGAATGGCTTCCAAAACTGCCTCCCTGTCGGAGGGAGACTTTGGTAAAGCAGACTTCAGGAACCGATGAGGGGGAAACGCCTCGAATTCCAGTTTGTACCCCTGCGATACTACCTGTAGAATCCAGGGATCCACTTGCGAGTGAGCCCACTGCGCGTTGAAATTCTTGAGACGGGCCCCCACCATGTCTGAGTCTGCTTGTAAAGCCCCAGCGTCATGCTGAAGACTTGGCAGAAGCAGGGGAGGGCTTCTGCTCTTGGGAAGCGGCTGCATGGTGGTCTTTTTCCTCTTCCTCTGCCCCGGGGCAGAAAGGAGTGGCCTTTTGCTCGCTTGTACTTATGGGAACGAAAGGACTGAGTTTGAAAAGACTGTCTTTTTCTGCTGATGTGAAGTGACCTGGGGTAAAAAGGTGGATTTTCCAGCCGTTGCCGTGGCCACCAGGTCCGATAGACCAGCCCCAAATAACTCCTCCCCTTTATACGGCAATACTTCGATGTGCCGTTTGGAATCCGCATCACCTGACCACTGTCGCGTCCATAACGCTCTTCTGGCAGAGATGGACATAGCACTTACTCTAGATGCCAGGGTGCAAATATCCCTCTGTGCATCACGCATATATAGCAATGCATCCTTTAAGTGTTCTATAGTTAACAAAATATTGTCCCTATCCAGGGTATCAATATTCTCAGTCAGGGATTCCGACCATGCGACTCCAGCACTGCACATCCAGGCTGAGGCGATTGCTGGTCGCAGTATAACACCAGTATGTGTGTATATACTTTTTAGAATATTTTCCAGCCTTCTATCAGCTGGTTCTTTGAGGGTGGCCGTATCAGGGGACGGTAACGCTACTTGTTTAGATAAACGTGTGAGCGCCTTATCTACCCTAGGAGGTGTTTCCCAACGCGCCCTAACCTCTGGCGGGAAGGGATATAGTGCTAATAATTTATTAGAAATTAGCTGTTTTTTATCGGGGGAAACCCACGCTTTATCACAAACCTCATTTATTTCATCTGACTCAGGAAAAACTATTGGAAGTTTTTTCACACCCCACATAATACCCTTCTTTGTGGTACTTGTAGTGTCAGAAAGGTTCAATGCCTCTTTCATTGCCGTGATCATGTAACGTGTGGCCCTACTGGACATTACGTTTGTCTCGTCACCGTCGACACTGGACTCAGTATCTGTGTCTGGGTCTGTGTCGACCCATTGAGGTAACGGGCGTTTTAGGGCCCCTGACGGTGTCTGAGACGCCTGGACAGGCACTAATTGATTTGCCGGCTGTCTCATGTCGTCAACAGTTTTTTGCAAATTGCTGACATTATCACTTAATTGTTTAAATACAATCATCCAGTCAGGTGTCGACTCCCTAGGGGGTGACATCACTAACACAGGCAACTGCTCCGCCTCCACATCATTTTCCTCCTCATACATGTCGACACACGCGTACCGACACACAGCACACACACCGGGAATGCTCTGATAGAGGACAGGACCCCACTTAGCCCTTTGGAGAGACAGAGGGAGAGTCTGCCAGCACACACCCAGCGCTATATATATATATACAGGGATAACCTTCTATAAGTGTTATTCCCTTATAGCTGCTGTTATATAGTTATTTGCTGCCAAAATGCCCCCCCTTCTCTTTTTTACCCTGATTCTGAAGCAGGACTGCAGGGGAGAGTCAGGGAGCCGTCCTTCCAGCGGAACTGTGAGGGAAAATGGCGCTTGTGTGCTGAGGAGATAGGCTCCGCCCCTTCACGACGTCCTTATCTCCCGCTTTTTTGTGTAAAATGGCAGGGGTTAAAATACATCCATATAGCCCAGGAGCTATATGTGATGTATTCTTTTTAGCCACCTAAGGTATTTACTGTTATATTGCGTCTCAGGGCGCTCCCCCCCCAGCGCCCTGCACCCTCAGTGACCGGAGTGTGAAGTGTGCTGAGAGCAATGGCGCACAGCTGCGGTGCTGTGCGCTACCTTAGTCTGAAGACAGGATGTCTTCTGCCGCCGATTTCACCGGACCTCTTCGTCTCTTCTGGCTCTGTAAGGGGGACGGCGGCGCGGCTCCGGTGACCCATCCAGGCTGTACCTGTGATCGTCCCTCTGGAGCTAATGTCCAGTAGCCTAAGAAGCCCAATCCACTCTGCACGCAGGTGAGTTCGCTTCTTCTCCCCTTAGTCCCACGATGCAGTGAGCCTGTTGCCAGCAGGACTCACTGAAAATAAAAAAACACCTAAACTAAACTTTTATTCTAAGCAGCTCAGGAGAGCCACCTAGATTGCACCCTTCTCGGCCGGGCACAAAAATCTAACTGAGGCTTGGAGGAGGGTCATAGGGGGAGGAGCCAGTGCACACCACCTGATCTTTAAGCTTTTATTATTGTGCCCTGTCTCCTGCGGAGCCGCTATTCCCCTTGGTCCTTACGGAGTCCCAGCATCCACTAGGACGTCAGAGAAATAATAGCAAACCCACATTCTGAGATTACAATCGGGACTGTATTGTTCTGATTAATCGCCAGTTGGGGATGTCCCAAATTGCAGACTGCTAAATAAATTTGAAAGCATAGGGGTGGATTAAAACAGGTAAATGAATAAGAATCTGGTTGCAGGATAAAAAACAGACAGTTGTAGTAAATGGAGTGCAGTCTATGGAGGGAAATGTTACCAATGGAGTACCCCAGGGTTCTGTACTTGGACCAGTTCACTTTAATATCTTTGTTAGTGACATTGCAAATGGTATTGATGGGAAAGTATGCCTTTTTGCAGATTATACAAATATATGCAACAGGGTAGACACACCGGGAGGGGTAAAACAAATGATTGATGACCTAGGTAGCCTTGAGAAATGGTCAAGAACATGGCAACTACAGTTTAATGCTAAAAAATGCAAAATCATTCACTTGGGTCTCAAAAACCCAAAGGCTAAATATAGTATCAAAGGTACTATAATGGAAACTACTGAGGAGGGAAGGGATCTAGGAGTCACTATTTCAAGTGACTTAAAGGCAGGTAAGCAATGTAACACAGCAATGAGGAAGGCTAGTCAGATGCTTGGTTGCATAGGGAGAGGAATCAGCAGCAGAAAGAAAGAAGTGATAATGCCACTGTATAGGTCATTGGTGCGGCCTCATCTGGAATACTGTGTCCAGTTCTGTGGAATACTGTGTCCAAACCATATCTCCAGAAGGATATAAATACATTACAGAGTGTACAAAAAAGGGCAACTAAAATGGTGCATGGCCTACATTAGGGTGCCCAATCCCAAGATTGGGATCGGCGGGAACCCGGGATTTAGGTCAAAAATCGTCCTGGATTCAATCCCGGGATTGGAAGCTCCAATACCAGGGATTGAGGGATCATGCGGGCCTTTGTGTTTTTAAAGCCGGGCAGCGTTGAGCATCCTCAGGCTCCCTCTGCACAGCGTGATGTGCAGTCACAGGTCACGCTGCAGCCGTACACCGCCGAGCCCGCAGGATGTGTCCACTCTCCCACACCCCGTTGTATGGTGAGTTGTGTGTGTGGGGCGGGAGGGGCGGACACATAGGAAAAATCCAATCCCGTGTATCCCGGGAATCCTGGGATTGACAATTTTTCAATCCCGATACCTGGGATTGAAAAAATGGCCAGGGATTGGCCACTCTAGCCTACATCATAAAATTTACCCGGAAAGGCTAAAAGAACTCGAGGACATACACTGAGACTGGAGGGGGGGAGGTTCAGGGGAAACTTAAGGAAAAATTACTTCACAGAAAGGGTAGTGGATAAGTGGAATAGCCTCCCATCATAGGTGGTAGAGGCTAAGACTGTAGAGCAATGTAAACAAGGAATTAAGGTTCAAAAAGGGTTGAAATTACCTAAAGGATAAAAAAAAGGGGGGGGGGGAGGGGCAGACTAGATGGGCCAAGTGGTTCTGATCTGCCGTCAAAATTCTATGAGAGGTATGTTAGTCCTCCACTGGCCTGCATATCAGGGCGCCAGTGAACAGGTGCCATGTGCCTCTCTCACTGGTGCACACTATGGTTATGGTGGGGAGGGGGCGATTAGATTGTCTTTACCCTGCGGCTGCCCGACGGAGCAATTCAATTGTTGCTCTGTTCTGGCGAGAATAGCCGTGGGGGTGACACATTTCAACTGAGGTGGTGAGCTAAAATGTGCAACAACACAGGAGTTGGGTGGCCAAAGCATTACTTTATACGGGGTGACAAATACCAGGAGGGACAAAATGCTTTCTACCTGGACTTCCCACTTAATTTATGATTGCAATCACCTGTGTTGAACACCTTTCTTATCAATAAAATAGTTCAACACATGTGACGCCAATCATATATTAAGAGGGAAGTCCAGGTAGAGAGCATTCTGTCACTCCTGGAATGGATTATTTTGGGAGGAGTGCACAATCTAATATACAGCCCCCCCCCCCTCCCCTTCCTTCCACTGGGGCTCTCCTGTCATAGGGTAGGGCCACACATAGCAGCCAAGCTGGTTCCTTTCAGCGGGAGCCACTTGGCTGGAAGGAGACTGCGCATGGTCGACTATGCAGGCGCCCACACATGTGCGGCAGTCCCGCCGCTGCCGTATCCAACCACAGCATGCTACAGTTGAGCCGGATGATAGAACGGCGGTATTTCAATGTGAACACACTGAATCTATTGAACACATTGAATCTATTGAAATCACGTATGTCACTGGCCGGATCCTGTTCTGCGGGATCCTGCAAAACAGGATCCGTGTGCACACAAAAACATTCCTCCCGGCCATCTGTTCCACGTAAGCTCTGCATCCCTCGCCCACTCTTGTTACCTGTTGCCATTCCTCCATCAGGCCCAGGTCATTAGTATTCCTCCCCACCCCCTCTTAGCACCACTGTGTGCAAGTATCGCAGTGACGGAATTAATTGCTGTAATAACACAAACTACATTTTTGCAGCAAGGAATCGAAATCATTGTTACCACCACTGGTTAATAAATAGGCCCTTTAATCTCATGTATGGAACGTCTATTACTCCTCAGTCTATACAGTAGAGTAGATTGTAAGCTTGCAAACAGGACCTGCTTTTCTGTTGGCTGGTTTAGCCTTGTAAATAATTGCCGCTTTAAAAAAACGGGCAGGCTCGCAGAAAGTCCTGCACACCCCGGCAACCCGGAGGCCATTACATTTAGCCCTCTGAGCGGAGTTCTGCTGCAGCTGTGTTCCTCGGACTGCTACTTGTTCCAACAACTGTCCTTGCAATGTTTCAACACAGCAGGAATCCTACAATCATCTCAAAAGCACTAGTGAACAGTACCAGTGGTCTAAAGCAGACCTGCCACCTACAGAGTCACAGGGGAGACACAGACAGCACCCTTATCTGCCTAATCAGGCCCGCATATGAGTGACAATATTAGGCTCCCTTTCAGGGTCTGAGAGGTGGGACAAACATGCCAAAATCAGTATTATACAACTTTTCACATAACTGAGGCATGAGGCACACTGTACCTCCATCCTTTTATGCAACAGACTTTGGAGTAAACACATTTTTATGAGATCACAGCTGATCATTTGCCAGGTTACAGGTAGATACGGGATTGGATCATTAGGCCGACTATAATTAGATTGACAGTCACTCCATATGGCCGACATGGTCACACGGTTGCCCGGTCCGGGTCACCGGGTCAACATGTAAAAGGCAGACACTTGAAAAGGTTGACGGCTACAAAAGGTCGACAAAGTGAAAAGGTCAAAGTGGATATAATCGATACAGGTTTTTTATTGTAGTTTTGGGTGCCATTTTTTTTTATGTTAAACCATTTAAAAGCCAAACAGAAATGTTTACCCTGGCAGGCTCACTTGCCACAGGTTACGAGTCCGAATCATAGTCCACGTGGGTGGTAAAGTAAAAAAAAAAAAAAAATTACAAAAACGTGTGCCAACTATGTGTCGACCATTGCCCTGTCAGCCAGTTGGACCTTTTACACATCTACCTTTTGTACCTGTCGACCATATGGGGTGGACCCTTCATCCGGATACTGGTAGATATGCAGGCTGTACTCTCATCCATAGCGGCTCAGCGCAGAAAATGACTCAATAACCGATTACATGGATATACTGCGCGCACGCTTTCCTTCTGTACAGGTGATGCATTTATGTTATGGATGATGGCCGATCAGATTATTTAGGGAAAAAAAATATTAGAACAATTTTCTGAGGCGTGGGATGTGTTATTTAAATAATAGCTTTGGTCTTTCCACTCGGTGACTCAGATTGTAATAACAGCTACGGCTCCATGTGTGGAATTTTCATGCTGTTTGATTACAAAGGATCTGCAGCCGGCTCCCGCTGAGCAATGCCTCACATCAGAGACAGCGGCCCGTGTGACAAAGGATTACATTGACCGAGGAAACAATCTCGCCTCAACAAGACTGCACTTTCAACGGCGGCTATTACCTGCTCGATCCGTCTAATCGATTGTCAGCTACGGGAACTGCTGCCGGGCGAGACACGCGACATTACGGAAACACAAGCGCTCTGGGTTACAGAGACTCTAACAAAACTTTTTTTCTTTTAATTTCTCCTGGAACAAAAGAGTCACAGAGTCATACTACCCGCTTTTACAAGTTCTAATGAAACAATTATCAAGTTTTCTGACCCCATTTTTCTGCTTTCCGTGTATTTCAAGGCAGGGTCAAAGATGCCATACAGCTCAACCAATGATATCAAGCCTATTCCCTCTAATAAGACTACTGTCTTCTTCCCATTATCTCCACCCCTTCAGTGACAGCGGCTAGTCAGCTGTACCCCCGGGTAGGGATGGACATCGGAAAGCCCAGCATCGAATGGCTACCTGGCTTCCGACATCAAATCCAGTGATGTGATGGCTACTAGCCATCATATCGAAACCATCGATGATTTTACCGTGGGCATACACAGAAGCATTCCGTGCTTTACACATGTGCACATTAACTGAGCTGTGGACACCACTTCTACGCACAGATGCAGCCAGCCGTCACATGGGCATCGGAAAGCTGCATCCGATAGGTGGCAACCATCGAATGCCCACATTTAAGTGTAAATAGTACAGGGTGAGGCAAAAAAAACCTCCCAGATGTTAAAGGTTAACAAAAAAGGCATGGTAAATGCTATTCAAGCTTTTAGTACATCATCTAAAAGTGCATGGAATACAGCTTATTTTCACTTGCTCTTACCCCCTATGTATGCTATACTTTCTCTCACATGTTAGAGCTTATGCTAACATAATCAAGCCTCGTTTGGTTTGTTTTTTATTTTTATGATCTGCTGAGGTTAGTGGTATTATTGCATTCATTTCACCTTTGATATATCTGGCATAAACGCCTAGGTGGAAGGCTTGTCAGCAGATATTGTGCTATATCATCAGAAAGGCCGTGGACCACTGTCGTACCCATAGGATATAATTAGGTGTTTCATTTCTCTTAGGTGCACGGTTATTATAATTGCCAGCATCAGCGTGCTAGATATGAGCTAGAGCTCGTTGCCCGGTAACACTGCGGTCGCTCAGTCCCGGTAACACTGCGGTCGCTCAGTCCCGGTAACACTGCGGTCGCTCAGTCCCGGTAACACTGCGGTCGCTCAGTCCCGGTAACACTGCGGTCGCTCAGTCCCGGTAACACTGCGGTCGCTCAGTCCCGGTAACACTGCGGTCGCTCAGTCCCGGTAACACTGCGGTCGCTCAGTCCAGGTAACACTACGGTCGCTCAGTCCAGGTAACACTACGGTCGCTCAGTCCAGGTAACACTACGGTCGCTCAGTCCAGGTAACACTACGGTCGCTCAGTCCCGGTAAAACTACAGTCGCTCAGTCCCGGTAACACTACGGTCGCTCAGTCCCAGTAACACTACGGTCGCTCAGTCCCGGTAAAACTACAGTCGCTCAGTCCCGGTAACACTACGGTCGCTCAGTCCCGGTAACACTACGGTGCTCAGTCCCAGTAACACTACGGTGCTCAGTCCCAGTAACACTACGGTTGCTGTGACACGCCCCAGTAACACAGTCGCATTGCGACCGTTTGAGTCACTACTCCCCCGTTACTTCACACAAATTATCCCAGTGTGTCAATCACTTTGCAAATAAATTCTCACTACGAACGCCATCGCGAGACTATTGCAGCACGTGACATACACATGCACAGTGGTAAAAAACCCACTCCTCTGCATACATCTCTGAAGCAGGCTCTATGAGTAAACTGTTAAAGGGGTATTATTAAAACACACACACACACAACCACCACCTGTACTTTATAATTCTGTATGAGCAATCTCTCCCACACAAGTCTCTGGGAATGCCGCAATGAAAGACGTTATTGCTAGACTCACATACAGATTCAGATTAATGTCCCCAATGTAGCAGCGTCTTCTGCCTAAATGCAAGCTGTGGGGGTCACTTAGATCTGATCGCTGCTGTGCGTTTTCGTACAGCGGGCGATCAGATCTGAACTGCGCATGCACCGCACTGCACCGGTGCGTTGCACGGCTGCAACAGGCATCGATGCCCTGCGACGGGATTGTGCGAAGGATCCATTCGCACGGGTGTTCACAAGGAGATTGACAGGAAGAGGCCGTTTGTGGGTGGCACACTTGCACGGCGAAAATACACTCCCCCTGTAGGTGGTGACTATCTGATCGCAGGACTGCAAAAATTGCTGCCCACCGATCAGATCTGAATGATTCCCTCGGTTCTATAGCTTGCTATATACATCAAACCCACAATAATCACGACGGGGCATTAAACTAATTTTGGAGGAAATGTCTGTATCCCCTGGATGTATTACAGGGGTTACAGAGTAGATATCGGACCTATCTTCTGCGGTTTCCCCGTATCCGATCGTAAAACAGCAGTCCCCATAGCATTCCGTGGGCGCTGCTATGCTGGGAGATTTACCAAGCTCGGGAATGCAGTACAGGGAAGGAGCCTGGTTGGGAGAGAATCCTAGCAGAAGTGACCATAGAGGAGAACTCATGGCTGCTACAGTGGTATCCGGACACTAGGTCGACACTGTCTAGGTCAACACACAATAGGTCGACACAGGAAATAGGCCCACACGACTATTAGGTCAACTTGAAAAAGGTTGACATGAGTTTTTCACTTTTTTTTTTTTCATACTTTACGATCCACATGGACTATAATTAGGAACGGTAACCTGTGCCGAGAGCAGCAGTAGCGGAGCGAGGCACCTTACCCGAAGCCCATTTCATGTGTCGACCTAGTCACTGTCGACAATAGGTGGCGTCGACCCTGAGTCCCATACCCCTTGCAGTATGTGTGTAATCATCAAACTCATTGGTCTCATCTGTCAGCACAGACAGCGCACAGTCCCTTTACCACTGCCACGGACAGCAGAGAAAGCTTTGCACAGCCAGTGGGGGCGTCCAGGGTTAAAGATGTATTTTCAGTACTCTGGAATGTCAGAAGACGTATTTAAGCAATGGTAACAAGCCCCCAGGCTACCTGACCCATTTGAAAGTGATTTGCTTTGAGTGTGCAGTGACATTTGATGACATTTGTAATAGCACTTTAGTTTCTGGAGTCCTGATTTGGACAAAGCTGCACTTAAACATTATTTTACCGAGACTGAAACTTACAGACCATATGAAACAGGGGTCCAGGGGCAGTGTCTACCCTTCCTGACTGTCCAGGAGACTCCTGAAATTAGACAACCCTCCCACTTACGCAGTGACGTTGGAGCAGCCGTGATAACGCGATTCATGTCGCCTGCAATTACCCCCTGGATTTCCCGGAGTGAAACCCCACAAAGTCGGCAACGACGCCTGTACATTGCAGAAAGGCCTGAGCACTGCGGATCACATAGCTCTGCATCTCCGGGAGCAGTGATTCTGCACGTAACGTAGGAACACCAGGAAAGGTTTCATTTTTTAATGAGGCTAAAACAGGCAGGGGATAAGAGGGTTCAGCTATCATTTGTCAAGGTATCGAAACCTTGGCCAGTATTTACTAAGAATCCGAGTTTGTCCAATTTGTGCTTTTCTCTAACGTCCTAAGTGGATGCTGGGGACTCCGTAAGGACCATGGGGAATAGCGGCTCCGCAGGAGACTGGGCACATCTAAAGAAAGCTTTAGGACTATCTGGTGTGCACTGGCTCCTCCCCCTATGACCCTCCTCCAAGCCTCAGTTAGATCTCTGTGCCCGAACGAGAAGGGTGCACACTAGGGGCTCTCCTGAGCTTCTTAGTGAAAGTTTTAGTTTAGGTTTTTTATTTTCAGTGAGACCTGCTGGCAACAGGCTCACTGCATCGAGGGACTAAGGGGAGAAGAAGCGAACTCACCTGCGTGCAGAGTGGATTGGGCTTCTTAGGCTACTGGACATTAGCTCCAGAGGGACGATCACAGGCCCAGCCATGGATGGGTCCCAGAGCCGCGCCGCCGGCCCCCTTACAGAACCAGAAGACAGAAGAGGTCCGGAAAATCGGCGGCAGAAGACATCCTGTCTTCACCAAGGTAGCGCACAGCACTGCAGCTGTGCGCCATTGCTCCTCAGCACACTTCACACTTCGGTCACTGAGGGTGCAGGGCGCTAGGGGGGGGGCGCCCTGAGCAGCAATAAAAACACCTTGGCTGGCGAAAATACATCACATATAGCCCCCAGGGCTATATGGATGAATTTTAACCCCTGCCAGAATCCATAAAAAAGCAGGAGAAAAGTCCGCGAAAAAGGGGCGGAGCCTATCTCCTCAGCACACTGGCGCCATTTTCCCTCACAGCTCAGTTGGAGGGAAGCTCCCCTGGCTCTCCCCTGCAGTCACTACACTACAGAAAGGGTTAAAAAAAGAGAGGGGGGCACTAATTAGGCGCAGTATTAACAATACAGCAGCTATAAGGGGAAAAACACTTATATAAGGTTATCCCTGTATATATATAGCGCTTTGGTGTGTGCTGGCAAACTCTCCCTCTGTCTCCCCAAAGGGCTAGTGGGGTCCTGTCCTCTATCAGAGCATTCCCTGTGTGTGTGCTGTATGTCGGTACGTTTGTGTCGACATGTATGAGGAGAAAAATGATGTGGAGACGGAGCAGATTGCCTGTAATAGTGATGTCACCCCCTAGGGGGTCGACACCTGCGTGGATGAACTGTTGGAAGGAATTACGTGACAGTGTCAGCTCTGTATAAAAGACAGTGGTTGACATGAGACAGCCGGCTACTCAGCTTGTGCCTGTCCAGACGTCTCATAGGCCGTCAGGGGCTCTAAAGCGCCCGTTACCTCAGATGGCAGATATAGACGCCGACACGGATACTGACTCCAGTGTCGACGGTGAAGAGACAAATGTGACTTCCAGTAGGGCCACACGTTACATGATTGAGGCAATGAAAAATGTTTTACACATTTCTGATAATACGAGTACCACCAAAAAGGGGTATTATGTTCGGTGAGGAAAAACTACCTGTAGTTTTCCTGAATCTGAGAAATTAAATGAGGTGTGTGATGATGCGTGGTTTTCCCCCGATAACAACTGATAATTTCTAAAATGTTATGGGCATTATATCCTTTCCTGCCAGAGGTTAGGGTGCGTTGGGAAACACCCCCTAGGGTGGATAAAGCGCTCACACGCTTGTAAGGGCTCTACCCTCTCCTGAGATGGCCGCCCTTAAGGATCCTGCTGATAGAAAGCAGGAGGGTATCCTAAAATGTATTTACACACATACTGGTGTTATACTGCGACCAGCAATCGCCTAAGCCTGGATGTGCAGTGCTGGGTTGGCGTGGTCGGATTCCCTGACTGAAAATATTGATACCCTAGATAGGGACAGTATATTTTTGCCTATAGAGCATTTAAAAGATGCATTTCTATATATGCGTGATGCACAGCGGAATATTTGCCGACTGGCATCAAGTCTAAGTGCGTTGTCCATTTCTACCAGTAGAGGGTTATGGACACGTCAGTGGTCAGGTGATGCGTATTCCAAACGGCATTTGGAAGTATTGCCTTAATAAGGGGAGGAGTTATTTGGGGTCGGTCTTTCAGACCTGGTGGCCACGGCAACAGCTGGGAAATCCACATTTGTACCCCAGGTCGCCTCTCAACATGAGAAGACGCCGTATTATCAGGCGCAGTCTTTTCGTGGACAAGCGGGCAAAATGTTCCTCATTTCTGCCCCGTGACAGAGGGAGAGGAAAAAGGCTGTAGAAATCAGCCAGTTTCCTGGAACAGAAACCCTCTCCCGCCTCTGCCAAGCCCTCAGTATGACGCTGGGGCTTTACAAGCAGAATCAGGCACGGTGGGGGGCCCGTCTCAATTAATTTCAGCGCGCAGTGGGCTCACTCGCAAGTAGACCCCTGGATCCTTCAGGTGATATCTCAGGGGTACAAATTAGAATTCGAGACGTCTCCCCCTCGCCGTTTTCCTAAAGTCGGCTTTACCGATGTCTCCTTCTGACAGGGAGACAGTTTTGGAAGCCATTCACAAGCTGTATTCCCAGCAGGTGATAATCAAGGTACCCCTCCTGCAACAGGGAACGGGGTATTATTCCACACTGTTGTGGTACCGAAGCCGGACGGCTCGGTGAGACCGATTCTAAATCTAAAATCTTTGAACACTTACATACAGAGGTTCAAATTCAAGATTGAGTCACTCAGAGCAGTGATTGCGAACCTGGAAGAAGGGGACTACATGATGTCTCGGGACATCAAGGATGCTTACCTTCATGTCAAAATTTACCCTTCTCACCAAGGGTACCTCAGGTTTATGGTACAGAACTGTCACTATCAGTTCAGACGCTGCCGTATGGATGGTCCACGGCACCCCGGGTCTTTACCAAGGTAATGGCCGAAATGATGATATTCCTTCGAAGGAAGGAAATTTTAGTTATCCCTTACTTGGACGATTCCCTGATAAGGGTAAGATCCAGGGAACAGTTGGAGGTCGGTGTAGCACTATCTCAGGTAGTGTTGCGGCAGCACGACTGGATTCTCAATATTCCAAAATCGCAGCTGGTTCCGACGACTTGTCTTCGGTTCCTAGGGATGATCCTGGACACAGTCCAGAAAAAGGTGTTTCTCCCGGAGGGGAAAGACAGGGAGTTATCCGAGCTAGTCAGGAACCTCCTAAAACCGAGCCAAGTCTCAGTGCATCAATGCACAAGGATTCTGGGTAAAATGGTGGCTTCCTACGAAGCAATCCCATTCGGCAGATTCCACGCAAGAACTTTCCAGTGGGACCTGCTGGACAAATGGTCCGGGTCGCATCTTCAGATGCATCAGCGGATAACCCTGTCACCAAGGACAAGGGTGTCCCTCCTGTGGTGGTTGCAGAGTGCTCATCTTCTAGAGGGCCGCAGATTCGGCATTCAGGACTGGGTCCTGGTGACCACGGATGCCAGCCTGCGAGGCTGGGGAGCAGTCACACAGGGAAGGAATATCCAGGGCTTATGGTCAAGCCTGGAGACATCACTTCACATAAATATCCTGAAGCTAAGGGCCATTTACAATGCTCTAAGCTTAGCAAGACCTCTGCTTCAAGGTCAGCCGGTGTTGATCCAGTCGGACAACATCACGGCAGTCACCCACGTAAACAGACAGGGTGGCACAAGAAGCAGGAGGGCAATGGCAGAAGCTGCAAGGATTCTTCGCTGGGCGGAAAATCATGTGATAGCACTGTCAGCAGTATTCATTCCGGGAGTGGACAACTGGGAAGCAGACTTCCTCAGCACGACCTCCACCCGGGAGAGTGGGGACTTCACCCAGAAGTCTTCCACATGATTATAAACCGTTGGGAAAAACTCGACAGGTATTGCGCCAGGTCAAGGGACCCTCAGGCAATAGCTGTAGACGCTCTGGTAACACCGTGGGTGTACCAGTCAGTGTATGTGTTCCCTCCTCTGCCTCTCATACCCAAGGTACTGAGATTGATAAGATGGAGAGGAGTAAGCACTATATTCGTGGCTCCGGATTGGCCAAGAAGGACTTGGTAACCGGAACTTCAAGAGATGCTCACGGAGGATCCGTGGCCTCTACCTCTAAGAAGGGACCTGCTCCAACAAGGACCCTGTCTGTTCCAAGACTTACCGCGGCTGCGTTTGACGGCATGGCGGTTGAACGCCGGATCCTGAAGGAAAAAAGGCATTCCGGATGAAGTCATCCCTATCCTGATCAAAGCCAGGAAGGATGTAACCGCAAAACATTATCACCGCATTTGGCGAAAATATGTTGCGTGGTGCGAGGCCAGTAAGGCCCGACGGAGGAAATTCAACTGGGTCGATTCCTACATTTCCTGCAAACAGGAGTGTCTATGGGCCTGAAATTAGGGTCCATTAAGGTTCAAATTTCGGCCCTGTCAATTTTCTTCCAAAAAGAACTAGCTTCAGTCCCTGAAGTTCAGACGTTTGTAAAAGGGGTACTGCATATACAGCCTCCTTTTGTGCCTCCAGTGGCACTTTGGGATCTCAATGTAGTTTTTTGGGTTCCAAAAGTCACATTGGTTTGAACCACTTAAATCTGTGGAGTTAAAATATCTCACATGGAAAGTGGTCATGCTGTTGGCCCTGGCCTGGGCCAGGCGCGTGTCAGAATTGGCGGCTTTATCCTGTAAAAGCCCTTATCTGATTTTCCATTCGGACAGGGCGGAATTGAGGACTCGTCCTCAGTTTCTCCCTAAGGTGGTTTCAGCGTTTCACCTGAACCAACCTATTGTGGTGCCTGCGGCTACTAGGGACTTGGAGGACTCCAAGTTGCTAGACGTTGTCAGGGCCCTGAAAATATATGTTTCCAGGACGGCTGGAGTCAGAAAATCTGACTCGCTGTTTATCCTGTATGCACCCAACAAGCTGGGTGCTCCTGCTTCTAAGCAGACTATTGCTCGTTGGATTTGTAGTACAATTCAGCTTGCACATTCTGTGGCAGGCCTGCCACAGCCAAAAATCTGTAAATGCCCACTCCACAAGGAAGGTGGGCTCATCTTGGGCGGCTGCCCGAGGGGTCTCGGCTTTACAACTTTGCCGAGCAGCTACTTGGTCAGGAGCAAATACGTTTGTAAAATTCTACAAAATTGATACCCTGGCTGAGGAGGACCTGGAGTTCTCTCAATTGGTGCTGCAGAGTCATCCGCACTCTCCCGCCCGTTTGGGAGCTTTGGTATAATCCCCATGGTCCTTACGGAGTCCCCAGCATCCACTTAGGACGTTAGAGAAAATAAGAATTTACTTACCGATAATTCTATTTCTCGTAGTCCGTAGTGGATGCTGGGCGCCCATCCCAAGTGCGGATTGTCTGCAATACTGGTACATAGTTATTGTTACCAAAAAATCGGGTTATTGCTGTAGTGAGCCATCTTTTCTAGAGGCTCCTCTGTTATCATGCTGTTAACTGGGTTCAGATCACAAGTTGTACAGTGTGATTGGTGTGGCTGGTATGAGTCTTACCCGGGATTCAAAATCCTTCCTTATTGTGTACGCTCGTCCGGGCACAGTATCCTAACTGAGGCTTGGAGGAGGGTCATAGGGGGAGGAGCCAGTGCACACCAGATAGTCCTAAAGCTTTCTTTAGATGTGCCCAGTCTCCTGCGGAGCCGCTATTCCCCATGGTCCTTACGGAGTCCCCAGCATCCACTACGGACTACGAGAAATAGAATTATCGGTAAGTAAATTCTTATTTTTTTTCTAAAGGTGGGTACACACTAACAAGATATATCTGCCGATCAATTGATCTGCAGATATATCTATGGACGGATCGGGCAGTGTGTTCAGCATACACACTGCTCGATCCGTCGGGGACTGACGTCATGAACTGGGCGGGCGTGTACACACGCCCGCCCAGTTCACCTGTCAATCACCGCCGGCCGCCACAGCATGTGTACGGGCGGTCGGCCGACCGCCCCGTACACACACAGCGGCGCGCCAATATATCGGTAGATATATTGGCCGTCGGCTGCGCGGCCGACGCGATACGTCTGTGAACGACGGAGTTCACAGACGTATCGGCCGTACACACTGGCCGACGGTCCCGCGATATATCGGCCGTTCAGGAGAACGGCCGATATATCGACCAGTGTGTACGGGCCTTAAGTCCCAATCCGGGAATTCACTAAGCACCAATCTCGGCAGTGTTTGGACTATTCGTAATGGTTTGAATGACAACATTCAGAAATACGAATGAATAGACCATCGGTCAAATGCGGCTGTTATTTCATAGACTAGGGGCATTCACTATTCATTCGTATTTGGGTGTTAGTCTCTGAGTGCTCAAGTGCGGGTCTGTTTTTTTTCGATTCGTTAAAAAAAGCAGCAATAAAATAGACCTGCTTTTTCCAGTCGAGTTTGGATAACCATGCACGGATCAGTGAGATCTGTGCATGGTTATCTATGGGAAAGGGTCTGTTTAGTGTAAAATCTGGAAAAAAAATTGCGTGGGGTCCCCCCTCCTAAGCATAACCAGCCTCGGGCTCTTTGAGCCGGTCCTGGTTGAAAAAATATGGGGGGGGAAATGACAAGGGTTCCCCCATATTTAATCAACCAGCATCGGGCTCTGCGCCTGGTCCTGGTTCCAAAAATACGGGGGACAAAAAGCGTAGGTGTCCCCCGTATTTTTGAAACCAGCACCGGGCTCCACTAGGTGGGGAGATAATGCCACAGCCGGGGGACACTTTGATATCGGTCCCTGCGGTTGTGCCATTAAAACCCCAACTAGTCACCCCTGGCCGGGGTACCCTGGAGGAGTGGGGACCCCTTCAATCAAGGCCCCCCCCCCCTCCAGCCACCCAAGGGCCAGGGGTGAAGCCCGAGGCTGTCCCCCCCCATCCAAGGGCGGCGGATGGGGGGCTGATAGCCTTGTGTAAAATTGTGAATATTGTTTTTAGTAGCAGTACTACAAGTCCCAGCAAGCCTCTCCCGCAAGCTGGTACTTGAGAACCACAAGTACCAGCATGCGGTGGAAAACCGGGCCCGCTGGTACCTGTAGTACTACTACTAAAAAAATACCCCAATAAAATAAGATTTTACTCACCGGTAAATCTATTTCTCGTAGTCCGTAGTGGATGCTGGGGACTCCGTAAGGACCATGGGGAATAGACTGCTTCGCAGGAGACTGGGCACATCTAAAGAAAGATTTAGGACTATCTGGTGTGCACTGGCTCCTCCCCCTATGACCCTCCTCCAAGCCTCAGTTAGGAACTGTGCCCGGAAGAGCTGACACAATAAGGAAGGATTTTGAATCCCGGGTAAGACTCATACCAGCCACACCAATCACACCATATAACACGTGATAGGAACCCCGGTTAACAGTATGATAACAATTGGAGCCTCTGAAGAGATGGCTCACAACAAAACCCGATTTTTGTAACAATAACTATTTACAAGTATTGCAGACAATCCGCACTTGGGATGGGCGCCCAGCATCCACTACGGACTACGAGAAATAGATTTACCGGTGAGTAAAATCTTATTTTCTCTGACATCCTAGTGGATGCTGGGGACTCCGTAAGGACCATGGGGATTATACCAAAGCTCCCAAACGGGCGGGAGAGTGCGGATGACTCTGCAGCACCGAATGAGAGAACTCCAGGTCCTCCTCAGCCAGGGAATCAAATTTGTAGAATTTAGCAAACGTGTTTGCCCCTGACCAAGTAGCTGCTCGGCAAAGTTGTAAAGCCGAGACCCTTCGGGCAGCCGCCCAAGATGAGCCCACCCTCCTTGTGGAATGGGCTTTTATTGATTTAGGCTGCGGTAATCCTACCGCAGGATGCGCCAGCTGAATAGTGCTACAAATCCAGCGCGCAATAGACTGCTTAGAAGCAGGAGCACCCAGCTTGTTGGGTGCATACAGGATAAACAGCGAGTCAGTTTTTCTGATTCCAGACGTCCTGGAACATACATTTTCAGGGCCCTGACTACGTCCAGCAACTTGGAATCCTCCATGTCCCTAGTAGCCGCAGGCACCACAATAGGTTGGTTCAAGTGAAAAGCTGAGACCACCTTCGGGAGAAACTGAGGACGAGTCCTCAATTCTGCCCTATCCATCTGGAAAATCAGATAAGGGCTTTTACAAGACAAAGCCGCCAAATCTGAAACCCGCCTGGCCGAAGCCAGGGCCAACAGTATGACCACTTTCCACGTGAGATATTTTAATTCCACAGTCTTAAGTGGTTCGAACCAATGTGATTTCAGGAATGCCAAAACCACATTGAGATCCCAAGGTGCCACTGGGGGCACAAAAGGAGGCTGAATATGCAGAACTCCTTTGACAAAAGTCTGAACTTCAGGCAGTGAAGCCAGTTCTTTCTGGAAGAAAATCGACAGAGCCGAAATCTGGACCTTGATGGACCCCAATTTGAGGCCCAACGTCACCCCTGCTTGCAGGAAGTGTAGGAATCGACCCAGTTGAAATTCCTCCTTCGGGCCCTTCATGGCCTCACACCAAGCAACATATTTCCGCCAAATGTGGTAATAATGTCTTGCGGTGACATCCTTCCTGGCTTTGATCAGGGTAGGGATGACTTCCTCCGGAATACCCTTTTCCTTTAGGATCCGGTGTTCAACCGCCATGCCGTCAAACGCAGCCGCGGTAAGTCTTGGAACAGACAGGGTCCCTGCTGCAGCAGGTCTTGTCTGAGCGGCAGAGGCCAAGGGTCCTCTGCCAGCATCTCTTGAAGTTCCGGGTACCAAGCTCGTCTTGGCCAATCCGGAACCATGAGTATGGTTTTCACTCCTCGCAGTCTTATTATTCTCAGCACCCTGGGTATGAGAGGTAGAGGAGGAAACACATAAACCGACTGGTACACCCACGGTGTCACTAGAGCGTCCACAGCGATCGCCTGAGGGTCCCTTGACCTGGCGCAATATCTTTTCAACTTTTTGTTGAGGCGGGACGCCATCATGTCCACCCGTGGTCATTCCCAACGGTTTACCCGCATTTGGAAAACTTCTGGAAGAAGTCCCCATTCTCCCGGGTGTAGGTCGCCCATCGGAGAATCCTTGTGGCTTCTGCCATCGCCATCCTGCTTCTTGTGCCGCCCTGTCTGTTTACATGGGCGACCGCCGTGATGTTGTCTGAATGGATCAGTACCGGCTGGTTCTGAAGCAGGGGCCTTGCTTGGCTTAGGGCATTGTAAATGGCCCTTAGCTCCAGAATAATTATGTGAAGCGAAATCTCCTTGGAAATTTCTTCCCTGTGTGACTGCACCCCAGCCCCGAAGGCTGGCCTCCGTGGTCACCAGGACCCAGTCCTGTATTCCGAATCTGCGGCCCTCTAGTAGATGAGCCCTCTGCAGCCACCACAGCAGCGACACCCTGTTTCTTGCCGACAGAGTTATCCGCTGTTGTATCTGTAGATGGGACCCGGACCATTTGTCCCACAGGTCCCACTGGAACGCTACCATTTTTTCCAGGACTCGTGTGCTTCCACTGGAAGAAACACTCTTTTCTGGTCTGTGTCCAGAATCATTCCCAGGAACAGAAGACGTGTCGTCGGGACCAGCTGTGACTTTGGAATATTGAGAATTCAGTCGTGCTGTTGTAGCACTTCCCGAGAGAGTGCTACCCCTACTACCAACTGTTCTTTGGACCTCGCCTTTATCAGGAGATCGTCCAAGTACGGGATAATAAAAACTTCCTTCCTGCCAAGGAGTATCATAATTTCGGCCGTTACCTTGGTAAAGACCTTCGGTGCCGTGGACAACTCCAACGGCAGCGTCTGGAACTGATAGTGACAGTCCTGTACCACACATCTGAGGTACTCCTGGTGAGGAGGGTAAATGGGGACATGCAGGTACGCATCCTTGATGTCCAGGGAGACCCTGTAATCCCCCTCGTCCAGGCTCGTAATAACCGCCCTGAGCGATTCCACCTCGAACTTGAATCTTCGGATATAAAAGTTCAAGTATTTTAATTTTAAGATGGGTCTCACCGAACCGTTCTGTTTCGGTACCACAACCATTGTGGAATAGTAACCCCTTCCTTGCTGAAGGAGGGGCACCTTGACAATCACTTGTTGTGATTATAGTGTTGAATAGCCACCAACACCGCCTCCGTGGCAGAGGGAGGTGCCGGTAAGGCAGATTTTAGGAAACGGCGGGGGGAAGAACGTCTCCAACTCCAGCCTGTACCCCTGAGATACTACTTGAAGGACCCAGGGATCCATGTGAGAGAGCCCACTGGGCGCTGACATTTCTGAGACGGGCCCCCACCGTACCCGGGTCCGCCTGAGCAGCCCCAGCGTCATGCTGTGGACTTACCGGACGCAGGGAGGACTTCTGCTCTTGGGAACTAGCTGTGCGCTGCAGATTTTTCCTCTACCTTTGCCTCTCGGCAGAAAGGATGAGCCTCTAGCCCTCTTGCTTTTCTGGGGCCGAAAGGACTGTACTTGATGATACGGTGCTTTCTTTTGTTGTGGGGTAGCCTGTGGCAAAAAAGTCGATTTCCCAGCAGTAGCTGTGGAAACGAGGTCTGAAAGACCATCCCCAAACAGTTTTACCCCCTTATAGGGCAAAACTTCCATGTGCCGATTCGAGTCGGCATCGCCTGACCATTGGCGAGTCCATAACCCCCGTCTGGCGGCAATGGACCTAGCGCTTATTTTTGATGCCAGCCGGCAAATATCCCTCTGTGCATCACGCATGTATAAGACCACGTCTTTTATATGCTCTATTGTCAGCAAAATATTGTCCCTATCCATAGTTATTTTCCGACAGGGAATCTGACCACGCAGCGGGAGCACTGCACATCCATGCCGAAGCAATGGCTGGTCGCAATATAATGCCCGAGTGTGTGACTATATCTCTCAGGGTAACCCCCTGCTTTTTATCAGCAGGTTCCTTCAGGGCGGCCGTATCCGGAGACGGTAGTGCCACCTTTTCTGATAAGCGTGTAAGCGCTGTATCTACCCTATGGGGTGTTTCCCAACGTGACCTATCCTCTGGCGGGAAAGGGTACGCTGCCAATAACCGTTTAGAAATTATCAATTTCTTACCGGGGGAAGACCACGCTTCCTCACACACCTCATTTAATTTCTCAGATGCAGGAAAAACTACTGGTAGTTTTCTGTCACCAAACATAATACCCTTTATGTGGTACCTGGGGTATTATCATAAATGTGTAATACATTTTTCATTGCCTCAATCATGTAACGGGTGGACCTATTTGGAGGGTACACTAGTCTCATCGTCGTCGACACTGGAGTCGGTATCCGTGTCGACATCTGTTTCTGCCATCTGAGGTAGCGGGCGTTTTTAGAGCCCCCCATGACATTTGAGACGCTGGAACAGGCACAAGCTGAGTAGCCGGCTGTTCTGTGTCGTCGACCTTTTGTGTAAGGAGTTGACACTTTCACGGAATCCTTCCATAAGTCCAACCACACCGGTGTCGATCCCGCAGGGGGTGACATCACATTTACAGGCATTCGCTCCGCCTCCACATCATTATCCTCCTCATACATGTCGACACAGCCGTACCGACACACAGCATACACACAGGGAATGCTCTGACAGAGGACAGGACCCCACAAAGCCCTTTGGGGAGACAGAGGGAGAGTATGCCAGCACACACCAGGGCGCTATATATCACAGGGATATCACATATAAAGAGTGTTTTCCCTTATAGCTGCCTATATATATATATATTGTATACTGCGCCTAAATTGTGCCCCCCCCCTCTTTTTAACCCTTTCTGTAGTGTATTGACTGCAGGGGAGAGCCAGGGAGCTTCCCTCCAACGGAGCTGTGAGGGAAAAATGGCGCCAGTGTGCTGAAGGAGATAGCTCCGCCCCTTTTTCGCGGACTTTCTCCCGCATTTTTATGGATTCTGGCAGGGGTTAAAAAGCACCTATATAGCCTCTGGGGCTATATATGGTGCCAGTTTGCCAGCCAAGGTGTCAGTATTGCTGCTCAGGGCGTCCCCCCCCAGCGCCCTGCACCCATCAGTGACCGGAGTGTGAGGTGTGCATGAGGAGCAATGGCGCACAGCTGCAGTGCTGTGCGCTACCTTGGAGAAGACCGAAGTCTTCAGCCGCCGATTTTCCGGACCACCTTCTTGCTTCTGGCTCTGTAAGGGGGACGGCGGCGCGGCTCCGGGAACGGACGACGAGGTCGGGTCCTGTGTTCGATCCCTCTGGAGCTAATGGTGTCCAGTAGCCTAAGAAGCCCAAGCTACCACCACTTAGGTAGGTTCGCTTCTTCTCCCCTTAGTCCCTTGATGCAGTGAGCCTGTTGCCAGCAGGTCTCACTGAAAATAAAAAACCTAACAAACACTTTCTTCCTAGGAGCTCAGGAGAGCCCCTAGTGTGCATCCAGCTCAGCCGGGCACAGAAATCTAACTGAGGCTTGGAGGAAGGTCATAGGGGGAGGAGCCAGTGCACACCAGATAGTCCTAAATCTTTCTTTAGATGTGCCCAGTCTCCTGCGGAGCCGTCTATTCCCCATGGTCCTTACGGAGTCCCCAGCATCCACTAGGACGTCAGAGAAAAACAGGACACACACACCGTGACAGTACAACTTTATTACATACATGCACACCAACATACACACATACTTACCTATGTTCCCACGAGGCTCGGTCCTCTTCTCCATGTAGAATCCTAGGGGTACCTGTGAAAAAAATTATACTCACATAATCCAGTGTACCTTCTGTTCTTTGTATAATCCACGTACTTGGCAAAATAATAAAACGGAAACCCGACCACGCACTGAAAGGGGCCCCATGTTTACACATGGGACCCCTTTCCCCGACTGCCAGGACCCCCCCTGACTCCTGTCAAAGAGGGTCCCTTCAGCCAATCAGGGAGCGCCACGTCGTTGCACTCTCCTGATTGGCTGTGTGCTCCTGTAGTGTCCGTCAGGCAGCACACGGCACAGATGCAATGTAGCGCCTATGCGCTCCATTGTAGCCAATGGTGGGAACTTTGCGGTCAGCGGTTGACCGAAAGTAACCTCACCGCTGACCGCAAAGTTCCCACCATTGGCTACAATGGAGCGCATAGGCGCTACATTGTATCTCTGCTGTGTGCTGCCTGACAGACACTACAGGAGCACACAGCCAATCAGGAGAGTGCAACGACGTGGCGCTCCCTGATTGGCTGAAGGGACCCTCTTTGTCAGGAGTCAGGGGGGGTCCTGGCAGTCGGGGAAAGGGGTCCCATGTGTAAACATGGGGCCCCTTTCAGTGCGTGGTCGGGTTTCCGTTTTATTATTTTGCCAAGTACGTGGATTATACAAAGAACAGAAGGTACACATTATGTGAGTATAATTTTTTTCACAGGTACCCCTAGGATTCTACATGGAGAAGAGGACCGAGCCTCGTGGGAACATAGGTAAGTATGTGTGTATGTTGGTGTGCATGTATGTAATAAAGTTGTACTGTCACGGTGTGTGTGTCCTGTTTTTATTGGGGTATTTTATTAGTAGTAGTACTACAGGTACCAGCGGGCCCGGTTTTCCACCGCATGCTGGTACTTGTGGTTCTCCAAGTACCAGCTTGCGGGGGAGGCTTGCTGGGACTTGTAGTACTGCTACTAAAAAGAATATTCACAATTTCACACAAGGCTATCAGCCCCCCATCCGCCGCCCTTGGATGGGGGGACAGCCTCGGGCTTCACCCCTGGCCCTTGGGTGGCTGGAGGGGGGGGGGACCCCTTGATTGAAGGGGTCCCCACTCCTCCAGGGTACCCCGGCCAGGGGTGACTAGTTGGGGTTTTAATGGCACGGCCGCAGGGACCGATATTAAAGTGTCCCCCGGCTGTGGCATTATCTCCCCAGCTAGTGGAGCCCGGTGCTGGTTTCAAAAATACGGGGGACCCCTACACTTTTTGTCCCCCGTATTTTTGGAACCAGGACCAGGCACAGAGCCCGGTGCTGGTTGATTAAATATGGGGGAACCCCTGTCATTTTTTTCCCCATATTTTTTCAACCAGGACCGGCTCAAAGAGCCCGAGGCTGGTTGTGCTTAGGAGGGGGGACCCCACGCAATTTTTTTCAGAATTTTTTAGACTTTAAACAACTTTTTAAGGTACACAATGAAGCCCTGCACGGATCTCACAGATCCGGCCGGGATTCCATGTGTTTTTTCAGGCAGTGTTTTACTCATCACTCCTGTAAAACACTGCCTGATATTACGAATCACATCGACATCGGAAAAAACGATTGTGCAAAACTCGGCAGCTTAGTGAATGATCGTATCAGGATTCAAAAAGTTGCAGTAAAATGCACCCGATACCATTCGAGTTCAAACACCCTTCAAAACGGCCAAAACACGAATCTTTGTAAATATATCCCCTTGTGTGAACTAAAGGGATTTTACCAGAACATTTTTCATAGTGGATCAACTTGTAAAATGATCTATGACTATTAATGGGGTTTATAAATATACTGTCAGAAATTTGACTTCCTGAACTATTCACATACTACGTTATATACGGACAAGACTGGAATCCTACGTTCTAGATGGTATCCGGTCTCAAGGTCGACAGTGTCTAGGTCGACCACTATTGGTCGAAAGTAACTAGGTCAACAGGGTTTCTAGGTCGACAGGGTCTCTAGGTTGACATGTTCTAGGTCTGCATGTCAAAATGTCGACATGAGTTTATTGGGGGGGGTTTGAACTTTTTCACACTTTACGATCCACGCGGACTACGAATGGGAATGGTAACCTGTGCCGAACGCAGCGCTAGCGGAGTGTGGCACCTTGCCTGAAGTATGGCGAGCGCACGAGGTGCACTAATTGGGGTTCCCAGTCTCTGTACGATGAAAACGACACCAAAAATAAAAAAACTCTAAAAAAAAAAACTCATGTCAACCTTTTGACCTGTTGACCTAGACCCTGTCGACCTAGAATTCTTGTCGACCTAGTTACTGTCGACCAATAGTGGTCGACCTTGACACTGTCGACCTTCAATACCACACCCGTTCTAGATTAGTGTAACAGAAATCACACATACAGAAACATGGGGGGGGGTGCAGCACACAGGCGGCCTGATCCTCAGTAGGATGCACTGCCGATATTCAGGCAAATGGTTGATTTTTTATCAAATGCGCCTGCATCTAAGTAGCTATAAAGTCGTACAGCGCATGCGTCCCACAGCGAGTCTTGCTACCCAGGTGCTTTACTGCTTACATTAGAAGGTACACACTAGACCACAGGTTCTCAAACTCTGTCCTCAGGACCCCACACGGTTCATGTTTTGCAGGTCACCTGTAGATTTTTAAAATGTGACAGTTGGTGATGCACAGTGCACCTGCTGGGTGACATGGAAAACGTGAACCGTGTGGGGTCCTGAGGACAGAGTTTAAGAACCACTGACCTAGAATATTCACATGTCTCAGAGTCTAGAGCACAGACTCTCAAACTGGGTCCTCAGGACCCCACACGGTTCATGTTTTGCAGGTCACCTGTAGATTTTTAAAATGTGGCAGTTGGTGATACACGGAGCAGCTGCCGGGTGACATAGAAAACGTGAGCCGTGTGGGGTCCTGAGGACCGAGTTTGAGAACCGCTGTTTAGACGATAGTGTGTACTCAGCGATATCATGTGTATGCACATCAGCAAGTGCATACACACTTGCGGACGCAGCGAACAACGGCGGGGGAGGGGGAGAACGGGGGCCATGCTGCATTCAGCAGCACGGTATCCTCAATGACATCCCATGATTTACCTGCATGTACGGATGACATGCAGTGTCGATGATCCGCGGGAGTGCACATTGTCGATGATATAGTCCGTACACATTGGACGATATGTAGTAATCGGGCATATCGTTCAGAATATCGTCTAGTGTGTACCCAGCAATACGCTGATGGAGAATCTGCACTTAGCATGGGATAGTTGCAAGTTCCATGGTGCGTCTGGTGACTGCATCCAAAGACGCACCAAGTGGTATTACAACATCCAAAGACACGTGAAGTGGGGGTCTCAGTCCTTGTACAGTCAGACGCACACTTACACACCAGGGAAAGGGCTTTTAGTAGCATTAACATAAAATCGCAGACTCGAATATGGCAAAAGACTCTAAAGTGGTGGCAGTAAGGTGCCATACAGAATCAGCCCCAGAGGCTGCAGAACAAAAAGCAGATTTATGTGCGCACTTTTTCCTGCCCCAGCCAATCAGATTGCTGCACCGTTATTTTAGAGCCCAGCCTGGGGGTCATCCGTTACCTCAGTTTTCTATTTGGGAATCCTGGTGGCAGCTGTAGATAAGTGACTGAAGGGGAATAATGGCTTCTGTCAGTCAGCCTGGCTCCAGGCCTAGTGAAGGAGTTTGAATAGAAACATATTAGCCAGCAATCTGTTCGCTGTATCCCGCTGAAGGCTGACCCACTTACAGATATCACACCAGAGATTCCAGGTCACTATCTCTGCTGCTATTCTGAAGTGGTGGGATCCGAGTGAAGTCCTGTGCTTATCGATCCGAGGCATTACACAGGAGACTGATGCTACACGTCTCAATGAAGTAAGCAACGAGCGGCTGAAAATGGCGTGCAGCAGATCCGAGCCAATCATCGAATCCGAATGACTTGAACAAGATAATCGGCCCTGGGTGTAGCATTGGATTAGTGTAAAGTGATTACAGGGAAATCCGGTTTCAGTGGGGCTTGGTACATTAAGAAGGTAAATTAAATTGTTTTGTGGGTGCCCATCGGAGGAAATCTACCCCCCCCCCCCCCCCTTTGAGTGCCACCTGTGCATGCCCATAACTAACGGGTTTAGCTACGTAAATCAGCTAAACCCATCCAACTTACGGCTTTAGCTGCCCAAACGTTAGTGCAGAGTCTCTGGCAGTATTCCCGGATGGCAGTGGCCTCTTTCAGAAGGTTAATGTGTCGCACTGAAAAAATTATTAGGAATGGTTTGAGGAACATGAAAAAAAAAAGTTCAGGGCGTTGTCTTGTACTCCATATTCCCCAGATTTCAATCCTATTGAGCATAAGTGGTATGTAAAAAAAATTCTAATAAAATACCCTATGTGGAAACTGCTGTTGGGTGGAGGCGGAGAAACGCGCCGTGCCCCAAATTCATGCAACGATAATACCTTATAATTGAAGAACCAGCCTGCCGCAGCCTATGCGGTACTAAATCATGGACACCAGCGGGTTTCCCCTCAACGTTCTGCACTGGCAGCCACAAGCACCGGCATTCGGCAGGGTAAGACCACCAGTAGAGAACAGCCTGCCATACATAAGGGGGGAGGTTGGGCATAGCACAGAGCAGTTTGCCACCCTGGCGATTTCATGCACTATATGCAGTATGGAAAACCTGGGGTTTTAAAAGGACCAACAATTATTGCACAAAGCAAATACTGATGGATAATCGGTGGTAATCTGGAGTCGTTATATACAATCTTTTGGGCAATGGATGAACTTTTGATACTCAAAACCTTATTGGAAATGTATTAACGAGATTTAAATTTGGAGTAACCATCTGTTTCCTAATTGGAACTCTCAGTATTAATCTCACTGCTGAGTCCTTTTTTATGGCACAGGTGTATGAAGCAATACTGATATTAGACTCTGGAAGTCTTTTAATTGATTAAAAGGATATGCTGCTATCTTAGTGCCGGATACCGTAGGACACCTTCAGATGTCTTGTGGAATCCAGGCCTCCATGGGTCAGAGCATGAGGGGGACCTACAATATTAGGAGGGTGGCTTTAATGTTAGTGCTCAGATGATAGTCCCTCTAACCACGTCTGAATGAGGGTCAGTGTTGGTTAGAGCTGGATATTGGTAATTGTTCACCGAAATCTTTTCATGTGCCGGCATCTAGAGGGAATAAAGGGTCACCCCCCTACAAGAGAATAGCACCAGTGCCATGTAGGTTAAAGATACATAAAGTAAAATAAATATCTGGTTATCTGCAGCATTGTGGAGCTATTCAGCAGAAGAGATCTTGCAAGGAATTAACGTCTAGAAAGTTGGCAGAAGACAGGGAGTTCTGCAGCTAATAAAGCTGCTTCTATAACTGAAATCTGTTAAGGATATTGCTATTTAACTGCATATCCAATCGCCGGGCTGAAACAGGCAGCCACATACAGTACAGTAGCTTTGTGCTACCATCAGCGTTTCCTGCTAAGACTGCTGTGTGCAACTGAAGGGTAGGATATAAATTTACCTCTGCGCTGATTAAAACAAACTAGACGGGCTGCAGTGTCTGCTCTAGGTATCATTAGCAGCCGTGTCCCACAGAGTATAATTATATATTCACCTTCACTAACTTTTATAAGGATATTAAAGAAGAACATGAGTGACTCAGACTGGGGATTAATGGGGATACAGCAACTATCATACACTGGGACAGACTAGAAAGTCCACACACACACACACACATGACCTCTTCTGACTTATACAATCCGGGCGAGGTGTGTAGGAAGGGAGACCGTGCGCCACTCTGGCATGCATCGGAGGCTTGGCAGGGTTGGTAATTAAAATATTGAACATATTTCCACTGATACAGTCATTTATACGTTCCAAGAATTGTTCTAACCTTTATCTATGTTGCAGACTGCTGGTTGGTAGAGATATAGATATAGATAGATATATATATATATATATATATATATATATAATTTTTTTTTTTTTATTCTTTTTTTAATATGGTTTTTACTTTAGTTTGTCTGATAAAGACTAGAAAGTTTTCCACTTCGGAATAACTTAAAATTTATGGGTAAGTAACTCAAACATGATACTTTATTTAAAACAGCATATGTATACACACACACACACATACAGTACATACATACATACATACATACATACATACACACACACACACACACACACACACACAATTCATCTAATTCAGACCTGATCGCTAGACTACGTTTTCGTACAGCGGACGATCAGGTCTAAACTGCGCATGCACCACAATGCACAATCGCGTCGCACGGGTACAAAGCGGATCGCCGCTCAGCGATGGGTTTGTACGAAGGATCCATTCGCACGGGCGATCGCAAGGAGATTGACAGGAAGAGGGCACTTGTGGGTGGCAACTGACCGTTTTCAAGGAGTGGTTGGAAAAACGCAGGTGTGTCCAAGCGTTTGCAGGGAGGGTGTCTGACGTCAATTCCGGACAGGCTGAAGTGATCGCAGCGGCTGAGTGAGTCCTGGGCTGCTCGGAGACTGCACAAGATCTGTTTGTACAGCTCTGCTACACATGCGATCGCAGTCACTTGCACACCTTGTAGGCGGCGACTATCTGATCGCAGCAGTGCAAAATCGCCTGCTAGCGATCAGGTCTGAATGAACCCCAGTATCGGATCTCAGAATGGTAAGTCTCTCTATGTACAGCACGCAGCCTACTAACCTCCAATGGAGACCTGCTAAGAGATAGTGATCAATCCAATTAGGTGAGAGTTTAGGAAAGAGAGTTTGTTCCATGAATCTAGCAAACATCACGGGAATGTGCGAACCCAAATAACGCAGATATCCAATTCGCAGGAGTCGTGGCAAGGTTGCGCAATTTTTTCTACAAAATGTGACATATAAAAAGTGCAGAAGCCATCGTGGACCCCCACAAAGTGACAACGGAGACAGCAGAGCCATACAGAGGGCTGTCGGGGCTATTAGGAAAGCACTGGAGCTTTATAAAAGGTCTCAACTGGATGATTTTTGCATTTTTTATTTTAATTGTCGAAAAATTATAAAAAATTAGAGCCAGCGAGTGTTTTTAAAGTATTAGGGCCTAATTTAGGTCGCATCGCAAATGCATGCGCAGGTCCTGTCCATGCGTGCGCAGCTAATGCGGCCGGCCTGCATTAACTGCGAACGCCTCTGTCTGACAGACAAAGGCGTTTGCAGGGCGGCACCGGGGAAACAGAGGCATGTCATCTGCATTTTCGGGACGGCTAAATGTCATCTGATAACACGCGGCCGCTCCAACCAAAAAAATGGCGGCGGCAGGAGGCTTTCATAGTTTCTGCGACAACGCTCTAGTTCAGAGGTTCTCAAACTCGGTCCTCAGGGGCCCACACAGTGCATGTTTTGCAGGTCTCCTCACAGAATCACAAGTGAAATAATTAGCTCCACCTGTGGACCTTTTAAAATGTGTCAGTGGGGTCGATTCAATTCGGCAACTTAATAATAGCGCCGGGAATTAGCTACCGACGCTATTCAATTCAGCTGCTAGTGACCCGCAATTGTCGGGAATTCTTCTCTCATCCCCGGGGGATGAGAGAAGAAACCCGACAAAAGTGCTGCCTCGCGGCCGGCGCGAGGCTGATTCTGTCGGGAATCAGCCTCGCGCCGGGGAGTTAAGTCCGAGAATGCCCGTTCTCCCGACAATTCAACCTGTTTAGTCGGCGAGAACGGGACATCGCCGACTTAACTGGAGCTGAATTGAATAGTGTCGGGAGCTAATTCCCGGTGCTATTCTTAAGTTGCCGAATTGAATCGACCCCAGTGAGTAATTAATACACCTGTGAACCTGCTGGGTTACCTGCAAAACATGCACTGTGTGGGCTCCCGAGGACCAAGTTTGAGAACCTCTGCTCTAGTTAGTGGGTGGCGGGTAGCGTGCTAGGCGGCCTTGCCCAGCGATGGGCGGACACCAGCATGTGATGCACAAGTGGCAGATTCTGCTAAAAAAGAATCTGCTGCTCTTACTGAATTACGCCCTTAATGTAATGTACAGTCATTTGTCAATGTTTTATACAAGTTTATAAAAAGCTGGAATAAACACTAAACTCATCTGCAACTTCTAAAACCCCTCTCCCATCAATACAACACAACTACATACCTGTCCCACATCATATACACCTCCACCTACCTGTCCCACATCATATACACCTACACCTACCTGTCCCACATCATACACACCTCCACATCCCTATCCAACATCATAATACACCTCCACCTACCTGTCCCACATCATATACACCTCCACCTACCTGTCCCACATCATTTACACTTCCATGTCCCTGTCCCACATCATATACACCTCCACCTACCTGTCCCACATCATATACACCTCCACCTACCTGTCCCACATCATTTACACCTCCACGTCCCTGTCCCACATCATATACACCTCCACCTACCTGTTCCACATCATATACACCCCCACCTACCTGTCCCACATCATATACACCTCCACCTACCTGTCCCACATCACATATACTTCCACTTACCTGTCCCACATCATATACACCTCCACCTACCTGTCCCACATCATATTACACCTCCACGTCCCTGTCACACATCATATACACCTCCACCTACCTGTCCCACATCATATATACCTCCACCTACCTGTCCCACATCATATTACACCTCCACCTACCTGTCCCACATCATATTACACCTCCACCTACCTGTCCCACATCATATACACCTCCACGTCCCTGTCCCACATCATATACACCTCCACCTACAGTACCTGTCCCACAGGTAACAGGGCTGCGGAGGCAGGGGGTGGTCCACAGTTGCTACGACCGCAATTAAATTGCCTTCTGATGGGCGGCCCCCAGCATGATCTGCAATCCAACCTGAATAACCCCTAAAAAACGCAAATTTCATCTAGGAAATCAATGCGACTTTGGAATTGGATTGGAAATTATATTTGCATATTTTTGTGTCCTCGTCGGACCCAACTCGCACTTACTTGTATTGACCCCATAATGCCACGTAGTGCAATACTTTGCTTATGCCATTTATTAAAGTTCACTATGGATTGAAATAAATTATTGAAAGAATTTAGGAGTGCCTACAATGACAGTCCGATGTAAATCACCGAGAACTTATTTCATACCAATTTAGGTTGTTAAAACTGCACACTTCTGAATGAATGAATGAATGAATGAATGAATGAATGAATGAATGAATGAATGAATGGCACTAATTGTGAATGGGTCTGTTTTACCAATATACTACAGTAGCAATGTAGCCAAGGGAAATGCAGATTCTTTCATCAGACTGGTTCTATTACTAAGACACTTCTGGACAACAATATCGTTGTCTCCTGGAGACAGTAACTGACAGACTAGCCCTAAATAGCTATTAAATAGATGACCTGGAGCAGAGTCCGGTCACTATTGATTGAGGAAGGAATGACAGCCAGACGTTCCCCTATCCTTACCACTGTATAAAGGTCATCAGTATGCTGTATACGCGATAGATCACTAGGAGGAAGCCACAGCAAGCAACGTCACATATGCATACACCTGACATGCAAAGGCGCATCTTACATACACCAGTATCTCCAATATATATATATATATATATATATATATATATATATATATAAATATATAACAGCAGAAGGACACATACGGGACCAACATTTAGATCAGATTAGCTGTGACGCAAAACACTAATCTGGACGACAAGATGTTAGTTTCAAGCACAAACATTCATTTCTGAAATGATCAATTGTAATCTACATGCGGGAATAACATTGTTTCACGGGTGATGACAAAAATAAATATTGGGCGATATTCAATAGTCTATCACACCCTATCTCCTGTCTAAAGTGACGGGAGATCAAGGATGGGGGGGGGGGGGAATATTGAAAAAAATTATTGCACGGATCGCGCCCAGACAGCCTGGGTGTAGCTGCGTAAAACAGCTAGCCCTGACCGAAGCGCCGGCCGCAATGTGAAAAGTGCTGGTGGGGGCGCCCATACAAGTCACTTTTTGTACATTTCAGCTCACCCCCCCCCCCCCCCCCCCCCCCGGGGGCTGCAAGCTTAAATGCCGGCGCTGGCAGCTGTTCGAGCCCAAACGGAACAACAATAGAAGTGCTCTATGACAATGATAGCCATGGCTGCCATCAGAAAATGCGGGGCCCAAGACTGACAAAAGAGACAAGGCCCCTCCACACCCCTGAAAAAAAGATTCTGCCATACTGCTCCACCCCTATGTGATGTCATACATTGTGATATTACATATAGGTGGAGTGTTGCGGCCCTACAGGAGCGGTTCAGAGAGAGCTCATTTGCAGCTCTCCAGGTATTGGTGGTGTCTGCCCTGGTGACAGCTACTGAATTCCGCCCTTAGAGATGGGTGCACAACCGCGCACTCACACCTGACAGGGAGCGGGTGGGGAACAATTGAATTGCTCCGATGGGCCCCAACAGAACAATTGAATCCCCCCAAAAGGGACTGATTCAGCATTGCATGCAATTCAGATAATTGCTTGCTCTGAAATAATGTGGATCTCTGCCTACAGCTATGTGGCCCATCCGCTTATGAAAGTATCCGTCATCACTATACAGTGGAGATGCTGTAGAGATGCAAACAGCTCGGAATTGCCGCAGTTGCTCAAAATTGCGTATGCAGGATCTTGCGCAGTCGCTTAAAATAGCGTGATCTGTCATTACAGCCATTCGCTTTTGGCAATTCCATTTAGTAAAACATTATCCAATTTATAACATATTACTTAAAAACAGCAGAGCCCTCAACCATTTTATCCTTTCATTTCTACTTTCATAGGAAGAGGCGAGAACACTCTATGTAGCTAACATAACGAGACGTAAATAAATGAGACCGCCACCTGAAGACAGCGGTGCCAGCCATGATGTGGTCTGCACCAATACTCTGCCTAACAACTCACTTGGAACGAGGGACAACTCTGAGGCACGAAGCACCTGCGCCTCCAATAAAGGATGCACGGTCATGACTATCTGATTCATTAGAATGTAAAAATGGCTGCTTGCACTGGGCGTAAACAACGACTCCACTTTAGAGTGTCTGGTCAGAGTCCCAGCTTGCAGGTAGAAAAAATTACCCAAGCAGCTTAGCAACACCAAACCCTGAGGCAAACAGGGAATACAGGGACAGTCACACAAGCTGTGCGTTTTGTGTAAACGTCAAATTAATTGCCAAGCACAAGCAAAGGGGGGGGGGGGGGAAGAGTGGGACAACTCCAAAATTAAACCTGTTCTACCACAGACATTCATTATGAAAGGCTGAGCAGACGTTCTCTCCGACGCCTGCACTGGAGAGAGGCTGCACAATGGTGCAGCGAGACAGAGGTAGATAAATGATCAGTGATCCCTGGCAGCACAGTCGAAACTGCCTTCAAAACTTCCGCTTTCACTGTGTACACCTGCGTATCAGTGTCCCACCTGCAGTTATTAATGTGGCCAGCAATCATACACATTCCCCAGCGATCGCTCCACTGAGGGGTCTCAAGGTGTCACCAGCGGAAATCAGACAGCTGCTCCGAGCCGTCCACTTGTAGGAGCTTGCATGCCTGAGATGATAATCTTATTCATTGTTATTAATCCTTTATATCGTAATCGCTAGTGGCCTTCCCACCTTCTGTTTCATTCTCTTATTGGCGATAATACGTCCCAATCGTTCCCCCTGACTGAACAACACCGGGGGAATATACTAAAGCAATATGTGTAATAAATAGTGTATTACAACAGTATAAACAGGTCACAAGCAGCATCAGAATAACGCTGATATAAACGTCTGAAACATTCCGTGTAAAGTTCTGGATAATGCGTGTGCACAATATTAATAGACCCATCTGTAAGTACATAAAACTTCTATAACGCCACAATCAGAAGATCTCATCTACGGAGCAGACTGTGGGGCCAACTATGGACGGGAGATAACCCCATAGGGCACTGATGGGTAAAAAGGGGCCCTAGGGATGTATACGGACCTTTAAATCTTCACAGGAGGCCCCAGGACCTTCCTGCTTAATTGCCAGATTTGCTCCTTACAGCTTATAACACTCATTTAAAAAGCCTACTGCCATGTTATTACAGATAGGGGTCACTTTCTGCCATTAGATGATTAGATGTATTAAATTACTACCGAAATTAAGAGTAACGCGTCGCCTCTGTGGCCATTGAAGTTTGCTGGAATGTCTGTCCGTGTCTTAAGGCAGTGGTTCCCAAACTGTGTGCCTAGGCACCCTGGGGTGCCTCAGGACACTAGCAGGGGTGCCTTGGATTGGTGGTCCAGGACCAATTCAAACTATTTTTGGTCAAAGTAATAGACAAAACCAATGCTTGTGGCTGCCAATCATAACATATGAGGACAAACAGAAGCAAATATTGCCCAGCACCACATTAAAGAAACTAAGGATGACACAAACATAATTTACTTATTGTTTTCTAAAATTCTCAATAAGAAACTTTTGGCCTAGGGGTGCCGTGAAAAACTTCTAATGCTCTAGGGCGCCATGATTCAAAAAAGTTTGGGAACCACTGCCTTAAGGTCTTCTTGATCTATAAAAGCAGTGGTTCCCACGGGTTGGTGGTCCAGGACCAAATCAAATACAAGGTCAATGTGACGGTCAAAACCAGAGCTGGTGGCTGCCAATCAGAAAATATGAGGACAAACACAAGCAGAACCCTGTCCACCACCCCATAACTGAACCCAAGGATGATGGGGGGAGCACAATTGACTTCATTTATACATAATTTTTCTGAATTCCTCAGTAAAAACTTTTGGCCTAAGGATGCGATGAAAAGAATGCGGATACTCTATGGTGCTGTGATTGGGAACCACTGTCTAAAGGGTAATCCACTGAAGAACTATTTCCTAGGTTTTTTCCAAGACTTATCATTTTAAACATAATTTTTCTAATAACAATGACAATTTATCATTTTTTTTCACATATTTTTGCCTTTCGTGATGACGGTGAAACTGCGTACTTGCGAACAGCTAAAGCTGGGTCACGCATGTACAGAAGCACGCATCACCGGATGACGGGGCGTTACGTCTCCACACACCGCTGCCAGACATGGTCACCGGGGAGCGGAGAATGGCGTAATATATTATTTCTGATTCGCAGCTACAGAATGCGGCACCATCAACAAAAGGCTTCATGAATAAGCAGCGGATACACGCTACCGTCTGCAAAGGCGCACGTTCCGCCATACACAGTGCAGTCCCAAAATCTAGCTCATGGCAGATGTATTAAGCCTGGAAAAGTGATAAAGCAGTGATAAGTGGAAGGTGATAAACGCACCAGCCAATCATTACAGTTTAAAAAAATAACAGGAGCTGATTGGCTGGTGCGTTATCACCTTCCACTTATCACTGCTTTCTCACTTCTCCAGGCTTAATACATCTGACCCATTGATGGGGGTCATTCCGAGTTGATCGGTCGCTAGCTAGTTTTAGCAGCCGTGCAAACGCTATGCCACCGCCCACTGGGGAGTGAATTTTAGCTTAGCAGAAGTGCGAACGCATGTGCAGCCGAGCTCTGCAAAAAAAGTGTGTGCAGTTTCTGAGTAGCTCTGAACCTACTCAGTGCTTGCGATCACTTCAGCCTATTCGTGTCCAGATTTGACGTCATACACCCGCCCAGCGAACGCCCAGCCACGGCTGCAATTTTTCAGACACGCCTGCGTTTTTGCAAACACTCCTGAAATTGGTCAGTCGACACCCAGAAATGTCCCCTTCCTGTCAATCTTCTTGCGCCCATCAGTGCGACTGAAAACTTTGCTACAACCTGTGCAATACAACAAATGCCTTTGTACCCGTACGACGCGCGTGCGCATTGCGGCCCATATGCATGCGCAGAAATGTTGATTTTTAGCGAACAAGGGCAGCTAGCGATCAACTCAGAATGACCCCCGATATGCGGTACGAGTAAGGCATTTTTGTGAAAACTTCCCTTTGGTCTATACCACGGCTATGAAATAAGTAGCAACCCTACCTCAATGGTAATAATAGAATAAAAGGTAACTTTGCATTAAGAACAAACCATTATGCCTCACAATGGGGTCGATTCTATTCGGCAACTTAAGAATAGCGCCGGGAATTAGCTCCCGACGCTATTCAATTCAGCTGCTAGTGACCCGCAATTGTCGGGAATTCTTCTCTCATCCCCGGGGGATGACAGAAGAAACCCGACAAAAGAGCTGCCGCGGCTGGCGCGAGGCTGATTCTGTCGGGAATCAGCATCGCCGCGGGTAGTTAAGTCGGAGAATGCCCGTTCTCCCGACAAAACTACCTGTTAAGTCGGCGAGAACGGGACATCGCCGACTTAACTGGAGCTGAATTGAATAGCGTCGGGAGCTAATTCCCGGCGTTATTCTTAAATTGCCAAATAGAATCGACCCCAATAAGTTTAAGTATTAAAAGTGCATCAGTATTAAACCTTTTAAACACAAGATTGAGTTCTTAAATTGATCTCAAACATCAGAGGTGTTAATCCCTAAACAACCTGTGCACAGATACAGTATAACACCACAGAGCGTCACAGGAGAGGATGAGGACAGACAGAGCAGATTACACTGAATATCAGAACAATAATCACTGCGCAAGAAGCCAGTACAGCAGCTTCAGCTCCCCAACACGTGCGGCCGATCCTTCCACAGTGACTAATAGTCACCAGGAAAATTAGTAAGGCTGCATTTTGCAATCACACCATCAGAAGCAATATTAGGACATGGTGTACAAACGTGGATGGAAGAGAACTAAAGAAATAGATTGCGGTGAGTGGACCAAGGTATTATCTGGAATGGAGAATGTCCAGAAGGAAGTTATTGAATAATGAGCTGAAAGGAATCATTAAAAAAAACACACACACCAAAGATTGCTACAAAAATACAATAAAAATCAATTGCATATACCCAACAGCATACAAGCCTACATGAAGGGCCTTATAGCAGGTTATTAAACACATATTTCACATGCATACAATAAAAGTATCAATGGTAAATCCCAGGATTAGGCAACCTGTAGATCTCCGGCTGAAATTTAACTGCATGTCCCCACCAGGCCAGCCATGCTGAGATTTCTAGTTCTACATTCGCTGGATAGAAAGAAGTTACAAAGTCTATTGGTAAATGTTACAATGTACTTTATACAGATGTAATGATCACAAGAGCTCTGACATTTGCACAGATAACAATCCCAGCAGGTAATGCAACAGAAGTAGGAGCATACAGAAAATGTATTTTATATATAGCGGTATGAGACACCATCCAGCAGCAAGTGATGCAAGTCAACACAACACAGCTACAATGCAACCCAAGCATGCAGCACACCATGTAGATAAACTCTATATTACAGAGTACAGCAAGTGAGAGCGAACATACAGAGGTGCTCAGACATGCAGCAGACAGGTGACAGGGGGACAGACATATACAAATCTATGCAAGTCACTTCTGGAGTGTCAGAAGCAGGACATCATGGTGCTGTGTATCAGTGACCCCAGTGTGTGACCGTATAGAGAGGTGCTGTGTATCAGTGTGTGTGACCAGTATAGAGAGGTGCTGAGTATCAGTGACCCCAGTGTGTGTGACCAGTATAGAGGTGCTGTGTATCAGTGTGTGTGACCAGTATAGAGAGGTGCTGAGTATCAGTGACCCCAGTGTGTGTGACCAGTATAGAGGTGCTGTGTATCAGTGTGTGTGACCAGTATAGAGAGGTGCTGAGTATCAGTGACCCCAGTGTGTGTGACCAGTATAGAGGTGCTGTACCCCTTTTCCACTAGCTCAAAAAACACAGGTAAATGCACGGGAGCGCGCATTTACCCGTGTTTTTGGCAAGTGGAAAAGGGTCAACCCGGATCAAGTGACCCGTGAATCCTACCCGGCTATCTACCTGGGTAGGACACGGGAATGATCCGGGTAGGGTTCTAGTGTAAACGGGAGCCGTGTCGATGCGACACGGCTCCCGTTTACACTGTATGGAAGGGCGGCGCTGGGAGATCATGTGATCTCCCTGTGCCGCCCCTGCTGCGTCACTAGAAGCGTCACCAACCCGGCATATGCCGGGTTGTGACTGCTGATTGGAAAGGGGACGAGCACGGGTCGCAGCAGGGGGCAGCTCCCGTGTCAGGCTCCCGGCTGCGACCCGTGATCGTAAGTGGAAAAGGGGTATCAGTGTCCCCAGTGTGTGTGACCAGTATAGACAGGTGCTGTGTATCAGTGACCCCAGTGTGTGTGACCAGTATAGAGAGGTGCTGTGTATCAGTGTCCCCAGTGTGTGTGACCAGTATAGAGAGGTGCTGTGTATCAGTGTACTCAGTGTGTGTGACCAGTATAGACAGGTGCTGTGTATCAGTGACCCCAGTGTGTGTGACCAGTACAGAGAGGTGCTGTGTATCAGTGACCCCAGTGTGTGACCAGTATAGACAGGTGCTGTGTATCAGTGTCCCCAGTGTGTGACCAGTATAGAGGTGCTGTGTATCAGTGTCCCCAGTGTGTGACCAGTATAGAGAGGTGCTGTGTATCAGTGTCCCCAGTGTGTGTGACCAGTATAGAGAGGTGCTGTGTATCAGTGTCCCCAGTGTGTGTGACCAGTATAGAGAGGTGCTGTGTATCAGTGTCCTCAGTGTGTGTGACCAGTATATACAGGTGCTGTGTATCAGTGTCCCTCCAGTGTGTGTGACCAGTATAGAGAGGTGCTGTGTATCAGTGTCCTCAGTGTGTGACCAGTATAGAGAGGTGCTGTGTATCAGTGTCCTCAGTGTGTGACCAGTATAGAGAGGTGCTGTGTATCAGTGTCCCCCCAGTGTGTGACCAGTATAGAGGTGCTGTGTATCAGCGTCCCCAGTGTGTGACCAGTATAGAGAGGTGCTGTGTATCAGTGTCCTCAGTGTGTGACCAGTATAGACAGGTGCTGTGTATCAGTGTCCTCAGTGTGTGACCAGTATAGAGGTGCTGTGTATCAGTGTCCTCAGTGTGTGACCAGTATAGACAGGTGCTGTGTATCAGTGTCCTCAGTGTGTGACCAGTATAGAGGTGCTGTGTATCAGTGTCCTCAGTGTGTGACCAGTATAGACAGGTGCTGTGTATCAGTGTCCCCAGTGTGTGACCAGTATAGAGGTGCTGTGTATCAGTGTCCCCAGTATAGACAGGTGCTGTGTATCAGTGTCCTCAGTGTGTGACCAGTATAGACAGGTGCTGTGTATCAGTGTCCCCAGTGTGTGACCAGTATAGAGGTGCTGTGTATCAGTGTCCCCAGTGTGTGACCAGTATAGACAGGTGCTGTGTATCAGTGTCCTCAGTGTGTGACCAGTATAGACAGGTGCTGTGTATCAGTGTCCTCAGTGTGTGACCAGTATAGACAGGTGCTGTGTATCAGTGTCCTCAGTGTGTGACCAGTATAGAGAGGTGCTGTGTATCAGTGTCCTCAGTGTGTGACCAGTATAGACAGGTGCTGTGTATCAGTGTCCTCAGTGTGTGACCAGTATAGAGGTGCTGTGTATCAGTGTCCTCAGTGTGTGACCAGTATAGAGGTGCTGTGTATCAGTGTCCTCAGTGTGTGACCAGTATAGAGGTGCTGTGTATCAGTGTCCCCAGTGTGTGTGACCAGTACGGCAGAGTGCTGTGTATTAGTAGTGTTGCCAGTGTGAGAGCAGTACAGCCAGCGCGTTACAGGTACACCACCGGCGTCACTCACCCGGGAGTACAGCTCGTACACCGACATGCTGATAAGGGCGGCGGGTTACTCGCTCTGTGCACTCTCCATGGGCTGATCTCCCTCCAGCGCTGCCGCCGGCGACCTTTAGCTCCTGGTCCCGGCAACAGAGTAGCTCCAGTCCCCGGCAGTGGCCGCTCCACTCCCCGCGTCACCTCACGCCGCTCCCTGCTCAGGTATATGGGAGGAGGAAGGACTCGAAGGAGGAGGAGGTGCCGGGGGGAGAGAGCGCCGGTCACAGCAGCGGCAGCAGAAGCACACTGTGAATACCACACACACACCGCTCCTGTACCACACACTCACTACAGTGCCGTACACACCGCTCCTGTACCACACACTCACTACAGTGCCGCGCACACCGCTCCTGTACCACACACTCACTACAGTGCCGCGCACACCGCTCCTGTACCACACACTCACTACAGTGCCGTACACACCGCTCCTGTACCACACACTCACTACTGTATACAGTGCCGCACACACACCACTCCTGTACCACACACTCACTACAGTGCCGCACACACACCGCTCCTGTACCACACACTCACTACTGTATACAGTGCCGCACACACACCACTCCTGTACCACACACTCACTACAGTGCCGTACACACCGCTCCTGTACCACACACTCACTACAGTGCCGTACACACCGCTCCTGTACCACACACTCACTACAGTGCCGTACACACCGCTCCTGTACCACACACTCACTACAGTGCCGTACACACCGCTCCTGTACCACACACTCACTACAGTGCCGCACACACACCGCTCCTGTACCACACACTCACTACAGTGCCGTACACACCGCTCCTGTACCACACACTCACTACAGTGCCGTACACACCGCTCCTGTACCACACACTCACTACAGTGCCGCGCACACCGCTCCTGTACCACACACTCACTACAGTGCCGTACACACCGCTCCTGTACCACACACTCACTACAGTGCCGCGCACACCGCTCCTGTACCACACACTCACTACAGTGCCGTACACACCGCTCCTGTACCACACACTCACTACTGTATACAGTGCCGCGCACACACCGCTCCTGTACCACACACTCACTACAGTGCCGCACACACCGCTCCTGTACCACACACTCACTATACAGTGCCGCGCACACACCGCTCCTGTACCACACACTCACTACAGTGCCGTACACACCGCTCCGGCTGTACCACACACTCACTACTGTATACAGTGCCGCACACACACCGCTCCTGTACCACACACTCACTACTGTATACAGTGCCGCACACACACCGCTCCTGTACCACACACTCACTACTGTATACAGTGCCGCACACACACCGCTCCTGTACCACACACTCACTACTGTATACAGTGCCGCACACACACCGCTCCTGTACCACACACTCACTACTGTATACAGTGCCGTGCACACACCGCTCCTGTACCACACACTCACTACTGTATACAGTGCCGCACACACACCACTGCTGTACCACACACTCACTACTGTATACAGTGCCGTGCACACACCGCTCCTGTACCACACACTCACTACTGTATACAGTGCCGCACACACACCACTGCTGTACCACACACTCACTACTGTATACAGTGCCGTGCACACACCGCTCCTGTACCACACACTCACTACTGTATACAGTGCCGTGCACACACCGCTCCTGTACCACACACTCACTACTGTATACAGTGCCGCACACACACTACTGTATACAGTGCCGTGCACACACCGCTCCTGTACCACACACTCACTACTGTATACAGTGCCGCGCACACACCGCTCCTGTACCACACACTCACTACTGTATACAGTGCTGCACACACACCGCTCCTGTACCACACACTCACTACTGTATACAGTGCCGTGCACACACCGCTCCTGTACCACACACTCACTACTGTATACAGTGCCGCGCACACACCGCTCCTGTACCACACACTCACTACTGTATACAGTGCCGCGCACACACCGCTCCTGTACCACACACTCACTACTGTATACAGTGCTGCACAGACACCGCTCCTGTACCACACATTCACTACTGTATACAGTGCCGCGCACACACCGCTCCTGTACCACACACTCACTACTGTATACAGTGCCGTGCACACACCGCTCCTGTACCACACACTCACTACTGTATACAGTGCCGCACACACACCGCTCCTGTACCACACACTCACTACTGTATACAGTGCCGCGCACACACCGCTCCTGTACCACACACTCACTACTGTATACAGTGCCGCGCACACACCGCTCCTGTACCACACACTCACTACTGTATACAGTGCCGCACACACACCGCTCCTGTACCACACACTCACTACTGTATACAGTGCCGCACACACACTGCTCCTTTACCACACACTTACTACAGTGCCGTACACACCGCTCCGGCTGTACCACACACTCACTACTGTATACAGTGCCGCGCACACACCGCTCCTGTACCACACACTCACTACTGTATACAGTGCCGCGCACACACCGCTCCTGTACCACACACTCACTACTGTATACAGTGCCGCACACACTCACTACAGTGCCGTACACACCGCTCCGGTTGTACCACACACTCACTACTGTATACAGTGCCGCACACACTCACTACAGTGCCGCACACACACCGCTCCTGTACCACACACTCACTACTGTATACAGTGCTGCACACACTCACTACAGTGCCGTGCACACACCGCTCCGGCTGTACCACACACTCACTACTGTATACAGTGCCGCACACACACCGCTCCTGTACCACACACTCACTACTGTATACAGTGCCGCGCACACACCGCTCCTGTACCACACACTCACTACTGTATACAGTGCCGCACACACACCGCTCCTGTACCACACACTCACTACTGTATACAGTGCCGCGCGCACACCGCTCCTGTACCACACACTCACTACTGTATACAGTGCTGCACACACACCGCTCCTGTACCACACACTCACTACTATATACAGTGCTGCACACACACCGCTCCTGTACCACACACTCACTACTGTATACAGTGCCGCACACACACCGCTCCTGTACCACACACTCACTACTGTATACAGTGCCGTGCACACACCGCTCCTGTACCACACACTCACTACTGTATACAGTGCCGGACACACACCGCTCCTGTACCACACACTCACTACTGTATACAGTGCCGCACACACACCGCTCCTGTACCACACACTCACTACTGTATACAGTGCCGCACACACACCGCTCCTGTACCACACACTCACTACTGTATACAGTGCCGTGCACACACCGCTCCTGTACCACACACTCACTACTGTATACAGTGCCGCACACACACCGCTCCTGTACCACACACTCACTACTGTATACAGTGCCGCACACACACCGCTCCTGTACCACACACACTACTGTATACAGTGCCGCACACACCGCTCCTGTACCACACACTCACTACTGTATACAGTGCCGCGCACACACCGCTCCTGTACCACACACTCACTACTGTATACAGTGCCGCACACACACCGCTCCTGTACCACACACTCACTACTGTATACAGTGCCGCGCACACACCGCTCCTGTACCACACACTCACTACTGTATACAGTGCCGCGCCCACACCGCTCCTGTACCACACACTCACTACAGTGCCGCGCACACACACCGCTCCTGTACCACACACTCACTACAGTGCCGTACACACCGCTCCGGCTGTACCACACACTCACTACTGTATACAGTGCCGCGCACACACCGCTCCTGTACCACACACTCACTACTGTATACAGTGCCGCACACACACCGCTCCTGTACCACACACTCACATACAGTGCCGCGCACACACCGCTCCTGTACCACACACTCACTACTGTATACAGTGCCGCGCACACACCGCTCCTGTACCACACACTCACTACTGTATACAGTGCCGCGCACACACCGCTCCTGTACCACACACTTACTACTGTATACAGTGCCGCACACACACCGCTCCTGTACCACACACTCACTACTGTATACAGTGCCGCACACACACCGCTCCTGTACCACACACTCACTACTGTATACAGTACCGCGCACACACCGCTCCTGTACCACACACTCACTACTGTATACAGTGCCGCACACACCGCTCCTGTACCACACACTCACTACTGTATACAGTGCCGCACAGACACCGCTCCTGTACCACACATTCACTACTGTATACAGTGCCGCGCACACACCGCTCCTGTACCACACACTCACTACTGTATACAGTGCCGTGCACACACCGCTCCTGTACCACACACTCACTACTGTATACAGTGCCGCACACACACCGCTCCTGTACCACACACTCACTACTGTATACAGTGCCGCGCACACACCGCTCCTGTACCACACACTCACTACTGTATACAGTGCCGTGCACACACCGCTCCTGTACCACACACTCACTACTGTATACAGTGCCGCACACACACCGCTCCTGTACCACACACTCACTACAGTGCCAGCACACACACCGCTCCTTTACCACACACTCACTACTGTATACAGTGCCGCGCACACACCGCTCCTGTACCACACACTCACTACAGTGCCGCACACACACCGCTCCTGTACCACACACTCACTACTGTATACAGTGCCGCACACACACCGCTCCTGTACCACACACTCACTACAGTGCCGCACACACCGCTCCTGTACCACACACTCACTACTGTATACAGTGCCGCACACACACCGCTCCTGTACCACACACTCACTACAGTGCCGCACACACACCGCTCCGGCTGTACCACGCACTCACTACTGTATACAGTGCCGCACACACACCGCTCCTGTACCACACACTCACTACTGTATACAGTGCCGCGCACACACCGCTCCTGTACCACACACTCACTACTGTATACAGTGCTGCGCACACACCGCTCCTCTACCACACACTCACTACTGTATACAGTGCCGCGCACACACCGCTCCTGTACCACACACTCACTACAGTGCCGTACACACACCGCTCCTGTACCACACACTCACTACTGTATACAGTGCCGCACACACACCGCTCCTGTACCACACACTCACTACTGTATACAGTGCCGCACACACAGCGCTCCTGTACCACACACTCACTACTGTATACAGTGCCGCACACACACCGCTCCTGTACCACACACTCACTACTGTATACAGTGCCGCGCACACACCGCTCCTGTTCCACACACTCACTACAGTGCCGCACACACACCTCTCCTGTGTACCACACACTCACTACTGTATACAGTGCCGCACACACACCGCTCCTGTACCACACACTCACTACTGTATACAGTGCCGCACACACACCGCTCCTGTACCACACACTCACTACTGTATACAGTGCCACGCACACACCGCTCCTGTACCACACACTCACTACTGTATACAGTGCTGCACACAGTACGGACTAGCACGTATTACACACTGTGTAACACACACACACTGGTATATACAGAGCACCAGACGCACACACACTGCTCCTATATAACATGGTGCAGACTGCCACATTATACAACCTGTATAACACTGCTGCAGTGTACCACACACACACACTATATATATAGTGTACCAGCCACACACACACTCCTCCTATACACACAGTGCTATATAGACACACTGCACCATCCACATACACACTCACAGTGTATCAGCAAACACATTCTACCTGTACCACACACTGCACCACATACTACCATATACACACAATGTACTAGCTTACACACACTGTACCACATACTACCATATACACACAGTGTACTAGCTCACACACACTCCTGTAAACACACTGTACCACATACTACCATATACACAGTGTACTAGCTCACACACACTCCTCCTGTACACACAGTGCTATGTATACACACACTGCACCATCCATATACACACTCACAGTGTACCAGCAAACACATTCTACCTGTACCACACATTGCACCACATACTACAATATACACACAGTGTACCAGCTCACACACACTCCTCCTGTACACACACTGCACCACTTACTACCATATACACACAGTGTACTAGCTCATACACACTACTCATGTACACACACTGTACCACATACTACCATATACACACACAGTGTACCAGCCACACACACTCCTCCTGTACACACACTGTACCACATACTACCATATACACACAGTGTACCAGCCACACACACACTCCTCTTGTACCATCATACAAACACAGTTTACCAGCCGCACACACGCACACTCCTCTTGTACCAGCCACACACACACTCCTCTTGTACCAGCCACACACACACTCCTCTTGTACCAGCCGTACACACACTCCTCTTGTACCACACAGTGCATCACTTACTATTATTTCTCTATCGTCCTAGTGGATGCTGGGGTTCCTGAAAGGACCATGGGGAATAGCGGCTCCGCAGGAGACAGGGCACAAAAAGTAAAGCTTTCCGATCAGGTGGTGTGCACTGGCTCCTCCCCCTATGACCCTCCTCCAAGCCTCAGTTAGATTTTTGTGCCCGGCCGAGAAGGGTGCAATCTAGGTGGCTCTCCTAAAGAGCTGCTTAGAGAAAGTTTAGCTTAGGTTTTTTATTTTACAGTGAGTCCTGCTGGCAACAGGATCACTGCAACGAGGGACTTAGGGGAGAAGAAGTGAACTCACCTGCGTGCAGGATGGATTGGCTTCTTGGCTACTGGACATCAGCTCCAGAGGGACGATCACAGGTACAGCCTGGATGGTCACCGGAGCCTCGCCGCCGGCCCCCTTGCAGATGCTGAAACATGAAGAGGTCCAGAATCGGCGGCAGAAGACTCCTCAGTCTTCTAAAGGTAGCGCACAGCACTGCAGCTGTGCGCCATTTTCCTCTCAGCACACTTCACACGGCAGTCACTGAGGGTGCAGGGCGCTGGGAGGGGAGCGCCCTGGGAGGCAAATGAAAACCTATTTGGCTAAAAAATACCTCACATATAGCCTCCGGGGGCTATATGGAGATATTTAACCCCTGCCAGAATACACTAAAGAGCGGGAGACGAGCCCGCCGGAAAAGGGGCGGGGCCTATCTCCTCAGCACACAGCGCCATTTTCCTTACACAGCTCCGCTGGTCAGGACGGCTCCCAGGTCTCTCCCCTGCACTGCACTACAGAAACAGGGTAAAACAAGAGAGGGGGGGCAAAATAGTGGCAAAAATTATATTATAAAAGCAGCTATACAGGGAGCACTTATTATAAGGCTATCCCTGTCATATATAGCGCTTTTGGTGTGTGCTGGCAAACTCTCCCTCTGTCTCCCCAAAGGGCTAGTGGGGTCCTGTCTTCGTTAAGAGCATTCCCTGTGTGTCTGCTGTGTGTCGGTACGTGTGTGTCGACATGTATGAGGACGATATTGGTGTGGAGGCGGAGCAATTGCCAAATATGGGGATGTCACCTCCTAGGGGGTCGACACCAGAATGGATGCCTTTATTTATGGAATTACGGGATAGTGTCAACACGCTAAAGCAGTCGTTTGACGACATGAGACGGCCGGACAATCAGTTAGTGCCTGTCCAGGCGCCTCAAACACCGTCAGGGGCTGTAAAACGCCCTTTGCCTCAGTCGGTCGACACAGACCCAGACACAGGCACTGATTCCAGTGGCGACGGTGACGAATCAACCGTATTTTCCAGTAGGGCCACACGTTATATGATTTTGGCAATGAAGGAGGCGTTACATTTAGCTGATACTACAGGTACCACTAAACAGGGTATTATGTGGGGTGTGAAAAAACTACCTATAGTTTTTCCTGAATCAGAAGAACTAAATGATGTATGTGATGAAGCGTGGGTTGCCCCCGATAAAAAGATGCTAATTTCAAAGAAGTTATTAGCTTTATACCCTTTCCCGTCAGAGGTTAGGGCGCGCTGGGAAACACCTCCTAGGGTGGACAAGGCGCTCACACGCTTATCTAAACAAGTGGCGTTACCCTCTCCTGAGACGGCCGCACTTAAAGATCCAGCAGATAGGAGGATGGAAAATATCCAAAAAAGTATATACACACATACAGGTGTTATACTACGACCAGCTATAGCGACAGCCTGGATGTGCAGTGCTGGAGTAGCTTGGTCAGAGTCCCTGATTGAAAATATTGATACCCTGGATAGGGACAATGTTTTACTGTCTTTAGAGCAAATAAAGGATGCATTTCTTTATATGCGTGATGCACAGAGGGATATCTGCACACTGGCATCACGGGTAAGTGCTATGTCCATTTCGGCCAGAAGAAGTTTATGGACGCGACAGTGGTCAGGCGATGCGGACTCAAAACGGCATATGGAAGTTTTGCCGTATAAAGGGGAGGAGTTATTTGGAGTCGGTCTATCAGATTTGGTGGCCACGGCTACAGCCGGGAAATCCACCTTTTTACCTCAAGCTACTCCCCAACAGAAAAAGACACCGACTTTTCAACCGCAGCCCTTTCGTTCCTTTAAAAACAAGAGAGCAAAGGGATATTCATATCTGCCACGAGGCAGAGGAAGGGGGAAGAGACACCAACAGGCAGCTCCTTCCCAGGAACAGAAGCCCTCCCCCGCTTCTACAAAAGCCTCAGCATGACGCTGGGGCTTCTCAAGCGGACTCGGGGGCGGTGGGCGGTCGTCTCAAGAATTTCAGCGCGCAGTGGGCTCACTCGCAGGTAGATCCCTGGATCCTGCAGATAATATCTCAGGGGTACAGGTTGGAACTAGAGACAGATCCGCCTCGCCGTTTCCTGAAGTCTGCTTTACCAACGTCCCCCTCAGAAAGGGAGACGGTTTTGGAAGCCATTCACAAGCTGTACTCTCAGCAGGTGATAGTCAAGGTACCTCTTCTACAACAGGGAAAGGGGTATTATTCCACTCTATTTGTGGTACCGAAGCCGGACGGCTCGGTAAGACCTATTCTAAATCTGAAGTCCTTGAACCTGTACATAAAGAAGTTCAAGTTCAAAATGGAGTCACTCAGAGCAGTGATAGCGAACCTGGAAGAAGGGGACTTTATGGTGTCCTTGGACATCAAGGATGCGTACCTCCACGTTCCAATTTACCCCTCACACCAGGGGTACCTCAGGTTCGTTGTACAAAACTGTCACTATCAGTTTCAGACGCTGCCGTGCGGATTGTCCACGGCACCTCGGGTCTTTACAAAGGTAATGGCCGAGATGATGATTCTTCTTCGAAGAAAAGGCGTATTAATTATCCCATACTTGGACGATCTCCTAATAAGGGCAAGGTCCAGAGAACAGCTAGAGAGGGGATTAGCACTGTCTCAAGAAGTGCTAAAACAGCACGGCTGGATTCTGAATATTCCAAAATCCCAGTTAATGCCGACAACTCGTCTGCTGTTCCTAGGGATGATTCTGGACACGGTTCAGAAAAAGGTTTTTCTCCCGGAGGAAAAAGCCAAGGAGTTATCCGAGCTTGTCAGGAACCTCCTAAAACCAGGAAAGGTGTCTGTACATCAATGCACAAGAGTCCTGGGAAAAATGGTGGCTTCTTACGAAGCAATTCCATTCGGCAGATTCCATGCACGAATTTTCCAGAGGGATCTGTTGGACAAATGGTCAGGGTCGCATCTTCAGATGCACCAGCGGATAACCCTGTCTCCAAGGACAAGGGTATCTCTTCTGTGGTGGTTGCAGAGTGCTCATCTATTGGAGGGCCGCAGATTCGGCATACAGGATTGGATCCTGGTGACCACGGACGCCAGCCTGAGAGGCTGGGGAGCAATCACACAAGGAAGAAACTTCCAGGGAGTGTGGACGAGCCTGGAAACGTCTCTTCACATAAACATTCTGGAACTAAGAGCAATCTACAATGCTCTAAGCCAGGCAGAACCTCTGCTTCAAGGAAAACCGGTGTTGATCCAGTCGGACAACATCACGGCAGTCGCCCATGTAAACAGACAGGGCGGCACAAGAAGCAGGAGTGCAATGGCAGAAGCTGCAAGGATTCTTCGCTGGGCAGAGAATCATGTGATAGCACTGTCAGCAGTGTTCATCCCGGGAGTGGACAACTGGGAAGCAGACTTCCTCAGCAGACACGACCTTCACCCGGGAGAGTGGGGACTTCATCCGGAAGTCTTCCACATGCTGGTAACCCGTTGGGAAAGACCAATGGTGGACATGATGGCGTCTCGCCTCAACAAAAAACTGGACAGGTATTGCGCCAGGTCAAGAGATCCGCAGGCAATAGCTGTGGACGCGCTGGTAACGCCTTGGGTGTACCAGTCGGTGTATGTGTTTCCTCCTCTGCCTCTCATACCAAAAGTATTGAGAATTATACGGCAAAGAGGCGTAAGAACGATACTAGTGGTTCCGGATTGGCCAAGAAGGACTTGGTACCCGGAACTTCAAGAGATGATCACGGAAGATCCGTGGCCTCTACCTCTAAGGAGGGACTTGCTTCAGCAGGGTCCCTGTCTGTTTCAAGACTTACCGCGGCTGCGTTTGACGGCATGGCGGTTGAACGCCGGATCTTAAAGGAAAAAGGCATGCCGGAAGAAGTCATTCCTACTTTGATTAAAGCAAGGAAGGAAGTAACCGTGCAACACTATCACCGCATTTGGCGAAGATATGTTGCGTGGTGCGAGGATCGGAGTGCTCCGACGGAGGAATTTCAACTGGGTCGATTCCTACATTTCCTGCAAACAGGAGTGTCTATGGGCCTGAAATTGGGGTCCATTAAGGTTCAAATTTCGGCCCTGTCGATTTTCTTTCAAAAAGAATTGGCTTCAGTTCCTGAAGTCCAGACTTTTGTTAAGGGAGTGCTGCATATACAGCCTCCTGTGGTGCCTCCAGTGGCACCGTGGGATCTCAATGTGGTTTTGGAATTTCTAAAATCTCATTGGTTTGAACCACTAAAAAAGGTGGATTTAAAATATCTCACATGGAAAGTGACCATGTTACTAGCCCTGGCTTCGGCCAGGAGAGTGTCAGAACTGGCAGCTTTATCTTACAAAAGCCCATATCTGATTTTCCATTCGGACAGGGCAGAACTGCGGACTCGTCCGCATTTTCTCCCTAAGGTGGTGTCAGCATTTCATCTGAACCAGCCTATTGTAGTGCCTGCGGCTACAAGTGACTTGGAGGACTCCAAGTTACTGGACGTTGTCAGAGCATTAAAAATATATATTGCAAGGACAGCTGGAGTCAGAAAATCTGACTCGTTGTTTATATTGTATGCACCCAACAAGATGGGTGCTCCTGCGTCTAAGCAGACGATTGCTCGTTGGATCTGTAGCACAATCCAACTTGCACATTCTGTGGCAGGCCTGCCACAGCCTAAATCTGTAAAGGCCCACTCCACAAGGAAGGTGGGCTCATCTTGGGCGGCTGCCCGAGGGGTCTCGGCATTACAACTTTGCCGAGCAGCTACGTGGTCAGGGGAGAACACGTTTGTAAAATTTTACAAATTTGATACTCTGGCTAAGGAGGACCTGGAGTTCTCTCATTCGGTGCTACAGAGTCATCCGCACTCTCCCGCCCGTTTGGGAGCTTTGGTATAATCCCCATGGTCCTTTCAGGAACCCCAGCATCCACTAGGACGATAGAGAAAATAAGAATTTACTTACCGATAATTCTATTTCTCGGAGTCCGTAGTGGATGCTGGGCGCCCATCCCAAGTGCGGATTATCTGCAATAATTGTACATAGTTATTGTTAACTAATTCGGGTTATTGTTTAGGAAGCCATCTTTCAGAGGCTCCTCTGTTATCATACTGTTAACTGGGTTTGATCACAAGTTGTACGGTGTGATTGGTGTGGCTGGTATGAGTCTTACCCGGGATTCAAAATTCCTCCCTTATTGTGTACGCTCGTCCGGGCACAGTACCTAACTGAGGCTTGGAGGAGGGTCATAGGGGGAGGAGCCAGTGCACAGCACCTGATCGGAAAGCTTTACTTTTTGTGCCCTGTCTCCTGCGGAGCCGCTATTCCCCATGGTCCTTTCAGGAACCCCAGCATCCACTACGGACTCCGAGAAATAGAATTATCGGTAAGTAAATTCTTATTTTACACACACTGTACTAGCTGCACACACACTCCTCCTGCAATACCACACAGTACACCACACACACTCACTACCATATACAGTGTATGAGCCGCACACACACTCCTGCTGTACTACACACAGCATCACATACTACCATATACACACACAGAGTACCAGCCGCACACACACTTCTCCTGTACCTCACAGTGCACCACCCACAGTCACTACCATATACAGTGTACCAGCTGCATATACTCTTCCTGTACAACACACAGTGCACCACCCACAGTCACTACCATATACAGTGTACCAGCTGCATATACTCTTCCTGTACAACACACAGTACACCACCCACAGTCACTACCATATACAGTGTACCAGCTGCATATACTCTTCCTGTACAACACACAGTGCACCACCCGCAGTCACTACCATACACAATGTTCCAGCCGCATATTCTCTTCCTGTACAACACACCGTGCACCACCCACGGTCCCTACTACAATATACAGTGTACCAGCTGCATATATTCTTCCTGTACAACACACGGTGCACCACCCACAGTCACTACCATATACAGTGTACCAGCCGCATATATTCTTTCTGTACAACACACAGTGCACCACCCACTGTCCCTACTACAATATACAGTGTACCAGCCCCATATAATCTTCCTGTACAACACACAGTGCACCACCCACAGTCACTACCATATACAGTGTACCAGCCGTATATAATCTTCCTGTACAACACACAGTGCGCCACCCACAGTCACTACCATATACAGTGTACCAGCCGTATATAATCTTCCTGTACAACACACAGTGCGCCACCCACAGTCACTACCATATACAGTGTACCAGCCGCATATACTCTTCCTGTACAACACACAGTGCACCACCCACAGTCACTACCATATACAGTGTACCAGCCACATATACTCTTCCTGTACAACACACAGTGCACCACCCACAGTCACTACCATATACAGTGTACCATCTGCATATTCTCTTCCTGTACAACACACAGTGCACCACCCATAGTCTCTACCATACACAGTGTACCAGCCGCATATACTCTTCCTGTACAACACAGAGTGCACCACCCACAGTCACTACCATACACAGTGTACCAGCCTCATAAACTCTTCCTGTACAACACACAGTGCACCACCCACAGTCACTACCATATACAGTGTACCAGCCGCATATACTCTTCCTGTACAACACACAGTGCACCACCCACATTCACTACCATATACAGTGTACCAGCCGCATATACTCTTCCTGTACAACACACAGTGCACCACCCACAGTCACTACCGTATACAGTGTACCAGCCGCATATACTCTTCCTGTACAACACAGAGTGCACCACCCACAGTCACTACCATACACAGTGTACCAGCCGCATATTCTCTTCCTGTACAACACAGAGTGCACCACCCACAGTCACTACCATACACAGTGTACCAGCCGCATATACTCTTCCTGTACAACACACAGTGCACCACCCACATTCACTACCATATACAGTGTACCAGCCGCATATACTCTTCCTGTACAACACACAGTGCACCACCCACAGTCACTACCGTATACAGTGTACCAGCCGCATATACTCTTCCTGTACAACACAGAGTGCACCACCCACAGTCACTACCATACACAGTGTACCAGCCGCATATACTCTTCCTGTACAACACACAGTGCACCACCCACAGTCACTACCATACACAGTGTACCAGCCGCATATACTCTTCCTGTACAACACAGAGTGCACCACCCACAGTCACTACCATACACAGTGTACCAGCCGCATATTCTCTTCCTGTACAACACAGAGTGCACCACCCACAGTCACTACCATACACAGTGTACCAGCCGCATATACTCTTCCTGTACAACACACAGTGCACCACCCACAGTCACTACCATACACAGTGTACCAGCCGCATATACTCTTCCTGTACAACACACAGTGCACCACCCACAGTCACTACCATATACAGTGTACCAGCCGCATATACTCTTCCTGTACAACACACAGTGCACCACCCACAGTCACTACCATATACAGTGTACCAGCCGCATATACTCTTCCTGTACAACACACAGTGCACCACCCACAGTCACTACCATATACAGTGTACCAGCCGCATATACTCTTCCTGTACAACACAGAGTGCACCACCCACAGTCACTACCATATACAGTGTACCAGCCGCATATACTCTTCCTGTACAACACACAGTGCACCACCCACAGTCACTACCATATACAGTGTACCAGCCGCATATACTCTTCCTGTACAACACAGAGTGCACCACCCACAGTCACTACCATACACAATGTACCAGCCGCATATTCTCTTCCTGTACAACACACAGTGCACCACCCACAGTCACTACCATACACAGTGTACCAGCCGCATATACTCTTCCTGTACAACACAGAGTGCACCATCCAGAGTCACTACCATATACAGTGTACCAGCCGCATATACTCTTCCTGTACAACACACAGTGCACCACCCACAGTCACTACCATATACAGTGTACCAGCCGCATATACTCTTCTTGTACAATACACAGTGCACCACCCACAGTCACTACCATATACAGTGTACCAGCCGCACAGGGCCGCCATCAAGGGGGTGCCCTGTGACCAGTTGTCCCGCCTACTCTGACATAGTGGAGGGCCCGGGCTGCTCAAGCAGCCAGCCGTGGCTATTCCCGCCGGCGGCCGCAGCCAGTGAGGCTGACCGCAGCTGCTACCAGTTAACAGCCCACATATCCCAGCGCCCGCTGCCATTGAGACTGCCTGTGGCCGCCGCCGCTCCCCTTCTGCTGAGGCTATCATCATGTGATTGCAGGCTGCTCCCCTCCACCACCTGCCCACCCGCTGCCGCCCGCCGCAGATGTGCGCCGCCGATCACAATCAGCAAGCAGCAACTTGCTGTTTAATAAAGTTTATTTGTTCCGGATGCTGCGCGGCGTGACGTCATGACTTCACGATGCGTCAGTAAAGAGGAGCCGCGAAGAACTAGGGACAGGAGATCAGGAGCAGACAGTGTGGGAGAGAGCAGAGAGGACTCTCAGGACTAATTTGGAAAGGTAAGTACAGTTGTGCTCATTAGTTTACATACCCTAGCAGAATTTGTGATTTTCTGGCCATTTGTCAGAGAATATGAATGATAACTCCCAAACTTTTCTTTCACTCATGGTTAGTTGTTGGGTGAAGCCATTTATTGTCAAACAACTGTGTTCACTCTTTTTAAATCATAATGACAACAGAAACTACCCAAATGACCCTGATCAAAAGTTTACATACCCTGGAGATTTTGGCCTGATAACATGCACACAAGTTGACACAAACGGGTTTGAATGGCTACTAAAGGTAACCATCCTCACCTGTGATCTGTTTGCTTGTAATCAGTGTGTGTGTATAAAAGGTCAGTGAGTTTCTGGACTCCTGAAAGACCCTTGCATCTTTCATCCAGTGCTGCACTGACGTGTCTGGATTCTGAGTCATGGGGAAAGCAAAAGAATTGTCAAAGGATCTACGGGAAAAGGTAATTGAATTGTATAAAACAGGAAAGGGATATAAAAAGATAGCCAAGCAATTGAGAATGCCAATCAGCAGTGTTCAAACTCTAATTAAGAAGTGGAAAATGAGGGATTCTGTGGAAACCAAATCACGGCCAGGTAGACCAACAAAAATTTCAGCCACAACTGCCAGGAAAATTGTTTGGGATGCAAAGAAAAGTCCACAAATAACTTCAGCTGAAATACAGGACTCTGAAAAAAAAGTGGTGTGGTTGTTTCAAGATGCACAATAAGGAGGCGTTTGAAGAAAAATGGGCTGCATGGTCGAGTCGCCAGAAGAAAGCCATTACTACGCAAATGCCACAAAGCATCCAGCTTACAATACTCCAAACAGCACAGAGACAAGCCTCAAAACTTCTGGAAGAAAGTCATTTGGAGTGATGAGACCAAAATTGAACTTTTTGGCCACAACCATAAATGTTACATTTGGCGAGGAGTCAATAAGGCCTATGATGAAAGGTACACCATTCCTACTGTGAAACACAGAGGTGGATCGCTGATGTTTTGGGGATGTGTGAGCTACAAAGGCACTGAAAACTTGGTCAAAATTGATGGCAAGATGAATGCAGCATGTTATCAGAAAATACTGGAGGAAAATTTGCACTCATCAGCCCAGAAGCTGCGCATGGGACGTACTTGGACGTTCCAACATGACAATGATCCAAAACACATGGCCAAGTCGACCTGTCATTGGCTACAGCAGAATAAGTGAAGGTTCTGGAGTGGCCAGCTTAGTCTCCTGACCTCAATATCATTGAGCCACTCTGGGCAGATCTCTAACGTGCAGTTCATGCAAGACAGCCCAAGAATTTACAGGAACTGGAGGCTTTTTGCCAAGAAGAATGGGCAGCTTTACCATCTGAGAAAATAAAGAGCCTCATCCACAACTACCACAAAAGACTTCAAGCTGTCATTGATGTTAAAGGGGGCAATACACGGTATTAAGAACTGGGGTATGTAAACTTTTGATCAGGGTAATTTGGGTAGTTTCTGTTGTCATTATGATTTAAAAAGAGTAAACACAGTTGTTTGACAATAAATGGCTTCACCCAATCACTGACCATGAGTGAAAGAAAAGTTTGTGAGCTATCATTCATATTCTCTGACAAATGGCCAGAAAATCACAAATTCTGCTAGGGTATGTAAACTTATGAGCACAACTGCATGTGTTTGTGTGTTTGTGACTCGTCTCTGAGAAGGGGGCCCGGGGCTGGCTCAGTTACACTCTATACAGAAATAAGAATTTAATACAACATTGGGGTGCTCGGAATCCACATGGAAGGTAAACAGATTTAAGTCTGGCGTTTGAAATGAGCAATATTTACATTCGTATCCACCTTCTACAGCAGGCCTGGCCAACCTGTGGCTCTCCAGCTGTTGTAAAACTACAAGTCCCATCATGCCTTGCCACAGTTTTGCTATTAGAGCATGCTAATGCTGTGGCAGGGCATGCTGGGATGTGTAGTTTCACAACATCTGGAGAGCCACAGGCTGGCCAGGCCTGTTCTAGTGCATTGCCATCTTTGCTTGATGGGCTCTCAGGCCTGGCGTTCTCCGGTGCGGAGTTCTCTGCGGGTGCTAGGAGTGTGGGGGGCTTCCACAACAACAGAGTTCAATTCTGCATCAGGGTCAGACTCTCTTGCAAGCACCATGCAAGGAGTTTTTGTTTTCCGTTTACTTGCCATATTGTTCTAAAAAATCCTTATGAAATGAGGCAAAAACAAAAAAGGCAGCGCAGCGATCACCAGTCAGTAATGTTCTCTTTGTAATTCCAAAATGGCTTTTATATCTTCAGTCTCTTGAGCAATTGATGCAGAGCTTCTAGCGTAGTCCTATCCAGTTAGGTTCATGATGGATATCTGATATCGCCGTGCGCTCAGCTCTCCTCAGCGGTGGCCGCCACCTCCTCCTCCTCCTCCTCCTTACACACAGCGGCAGCCAATCAAAATAAAACTGTAGAAGGTGGTTACGAGTGTAAATATTGCTCATTTCAAACGCCAGACTTAAATCTGTTTACCTTCCATGTGGCTTCCGAGCACCCCAATGTTGTATTGGGTGTAGTACTGGTGACCGGCGGTCTCCTGACCGCCGGTCACCTTACCGACGCCGGGATCCCGGCAGCACACCGACGCTGGGATCCCGGCGAGGAGGGGCGAATGCAGCAAGCCCCTTGCGGGCTCGCTGCGCTCGCCACGCTGCGAGCTCGGTGGCGACCTGCGGTCGCCACGGGTTCTATTCCCACTCTATGGGTGTCGTGGACACCCACGAGTGGAAATAGTCCCTGTTGGTCGGCATGCCGACCATCGGGATAGTGAGCCGTCGGGCTCACGGAGGAGGTCATGTGACTGTCGGTCAGCTGACCGGCGGTCACATGAATACCACCCGTTGTATTAAATTCTATTTATTACTGTGTGGAGTGTAACTTTCTCACTAAACGCTATGACTCCCTGAACGAGCACAACGTGAAATATCATCCTGGAGAAGACAACTTTAAGTTATCGATGGTTAAACGCAACAACCAGTCGATTTTCAAACAAACTGTTAATGATCTGACTTTTGATAGGAGCTTTATCCAAGCAGAGAATCAGGAACAGTCCAAGTCAAACTCCTCTGGGATTTATCAGCCGCACACACACTCCTATACCACACAGTACAGACTACCACATACTACACACAGTATAATACACACATTACCACACAGGCTCCTCCTGAACCATACAGTATACACAGTGTATCAGCCGCACACACACTCCTATTCCACACAGTACAGACTACCACGTACTACACACAGTATAATACACACATTACCACACACGCTCCTCCTGAACCATACAGTATACACAGTGTATCAGCCGCACACACACTCCTATTCCACACAGTACAGACTACCACGTACTACACACAGTATAATACACACATTACCACACACGCTCCTCCTGAACCATACAGTATACACAGTGTATCAGCCGCACACACACTCCTATACCACACAGTACAGACTACCACGTACTACACACAGTATAATACACACATTACCACACACGCTCCTCCTGAACCATACAGTATACACAGTGTATCAGCCGCACACACACTCCTCCTATACCACACAGTACAGACTACCACGTACTACACACAGTATAATACACACATTACCACACAGGCTCCTCCTGAACCATACAGTATACACAGTGTATCAGCCGCACACACACTCCTATACCACACAGTACAGACTACCACATACTACACACAGTATAATACACACATTACCACACACGCTCCTCCTGAACCATACAGTATACACAGTGTATCAGCCGCATACACACTCCTCCTATACCACACAGTACAGACTACCACATACTACACACAGTATAATACACACATTACCACACACGCTCCTCCTGAACCATACAGTATACACAGTGAACTATTCATAGAAACAGAATTTGACGGCAGATAAGAACCATTCGGCCCATCGTGTCTGCCTAACACTTCTATATACACACAGTGTATCATCAGCACACACACTCCTCCTTTAACACACAGTACAGAAAGGTGTGTACACACGGTGAGATAATTCTGTAAGATTTCGACTATATAGTCAAAATCTTAAAGAAAGTTAGTGCACATGTCAAGGTGTTAGGCAGCTTGCGATACCGATTCGATCCCGATGCGCACTCCCGTGTGGTCGGTATCACAAGGATAGATAGACTATGCAGGCAAGTCAATCTTGACTACCTAGTGTACTATCTAGTACAAAGTATAGTCAAAATTGTCACTTAGTCAAAATAGTACATAGACAAAATCTGAAGTACAGATAGCACAGATTTTGACTATCTGGGATCTAAGGGAGTTCAAGGGAAATTGCATAGTCAAAATCAGGCATAGCAAAGATCTCCATACGTTTACACATACTACACACTTCTGTACTACACAGAGCAACACCCACTACCACATGTACAGTGTTACACACACAGCACCACATGTTACACAGTGAAACACACATAGGGCACCACATAAACACAAACAGTTCAACACACACTCACTACCATATGCATACAGTGTACCATACACACACACACACACACACACACACACACACACACACACACACACACACACACACACTGCTTCTGCACTTTACCACACTGGCACACCCTTGGGTCAGGGCATATAGTCCTTATCACAACTGCTGAGAGACTATTCCATAAACCTGCCACCCTTTCAGTAAAAAACAAAATGTCCTCAAGTCACTATTGGTAGCCTTTAAACGAGTTGCTGCTATCTTGCCGGAATCGCAACGATTCCCACAAATCGAGGACTATGAGGCCCTCAGTTTTATATTAATTTCTAAATGTTCTGAAAATAATCCTAGTTTTAACAATATTAAAATAAGCACTTACTATACTCCAGTAATATTTGTGATATGTTTACATGTTTCTATCATCGCACCTCCGTCCCCTCTAATCTGTACATGTTCTCACTGATCTGTATTGTTATGCAGCCAATGCACATTTCCTGCTTTATCAATGTCTTTTTGTCTATAGAACCTGCAGAACTGTGCACAGTACTCAAAGTAACGTCTTACCTATAACCTATAAAACAATAATAGATCAGTACAATACAGGTGAAACTCAGAAAATTAGAATATCGTGCAAAAGTTCATTTATTTCAGTAATTCAACTTAAAAGGTGAAACTAATATATTATATAGACTCATTACATGCAAAGTGAGATATTTCAAGCCTTTATGTGTTATAATTTTGATGATTGTGGTTTACACCTTAAGAAAAACCCAAATCCCAAATCTCTGGAAATTAGAATATTGTGAAATTGTTCAATATTGTAGGCTCAAAGTGTCACATCCTAATCAGCTAATTAATCAAAACCACCTGCAAAGGGTTACTGAGCCTTTAAATGGTCTCTCAGTCTGGTTCAGTACAATTCACAATCATGGGGAAGACTGCTGACCTGACAGTTGTGCAGAAAACCATCTTTGACACCCTCCACAAGGAGGGAAAGCCTCAAAAGGAAATTGCAAAAGAAGTTGGATGTTCTCAAAGTGCTGCATCAAAAACACATTAATAGAAAGTTAAGTGGAAGGGTAAAGTGTGGAAGAAAAAGGTGCACAAGCAGCAGGGATGACCGCAGCCTGGAGAGGATTGTCAGGAAAAGGCCATTCAAAAGTGCGGGGGAGCTTCACAAGGAGTGGACTGAGGCTGGAGTTAGTGCTTAAAGAGCCACCACACAGAGATGAATCCTGGACATGGGCTTCAAATGTCGTATTCCTCTTATCAAGTCGCTTCTGAAAAACAACGTCAGAAGTGTTCTACCCGGACTAAAGAAAAAAAGAACTGGTCTGTTGCTCAGTGGTCCAAAGTCCTCTTTGATGAGAGCAAATTTTACATCTCATTTGTACCCCTTTTACACCGCACAAATAACCCGGTATCGACCCGGCATATTGCCGGGTCAACACGGGTCGGCGTGCAGTGTGAAAGCGCCATGGTGAAATTCCCGGGTCACCTGACCCGGTAATTCAACCCGGGAATAAAAGCTGTGTTATTCCCAGGTTGATTACCGGGTCAGTGGCAGCGTAAACGGGTTCCCGGGTCAATGGGACCCCTTCACTACACTAGGGAGAGGTGGTGCGGAGATGAGCTCATCTCCCAGCGCTGCCCCCACTGCCAGCTCCCCCCCCCCCCCCCCCTGCCGCTATGACAACCCACCCGGGAAGGACACCATAGTGCCGGGTCAGGGAAGCCTGTCCAATGCCGGATCCCACCCGGGAAGGACCCGTTTCCAATTCCTGGGTGGAATCCAGCATTTGCGGTGTGAAAGGGGTATTAGAAACCAAGGTCACAGAGTATGGAGGAAGGAGGAAAAATGGAGAGGTACACAATCCAAGATGCTTGAAGTCCAGAGTGAAGTTTCCGGGAGACATGTCATCTGCTGGTGTTGGTCCACTGTGCTTTATTAAGTCCAGAGTCAACGCAGCTGTCTGCCAGGACATTTAGAGCACTTCATGCTTCCTTCAGCAGACAAGCTTTATGGAGATGCTGACTTCATTTTCCAGCAGGACTTGGCACCTGCCCACACTGCCAAAAGTACCAAAACCTGGTTCAATGACCGTGGGATTACTGTGCTGGATTGGCCAGCAAACTCGCCTGACCTGAACCCCATAAAGAATCTATGGAGCATTGCCAAGAGAAAGATGAGATATGAGCCCGAACAATGCAGAAGAGCTGAAGGCCGCTATTGAAGCATCCTGGTCTTCCATAACACCTCAGCAGTGCCACAGGCTGATAGAATCCATGCCACGCCGCATTGAGGCAGTACTTAATGCAAAAGGGGCCCAAACCAAGTACTGAGTACATATGCATGATTATACTTTTCAGAGGGCCGACATTTCTGTATGTAAAATCCTTTTTTTATTGATTTTATGTAATATTCTAATTTTCTGAAATTTTGGATTTGGGGTTTTCTTAAACTGTAAACCACAATCATCAAAATTATAACAAATAAAAGCTTGAAACATCTCACCTTGCATGTAATGAGTCTATATAATATATTAGTTTCACCTTTTTAAGTTGAATTACTGAAATAAATGAACTTTTGCACGATATTCTAATTTTCTGAGTTTTACCTGTAGTTTCTCTAGTGCTCCTCAGAGTCCTCCTGCATTCCTCGCAGAGACATTTTCAGCTTGTTGCACCCTCTAGTGTCATGTAAGACTGAAAAGCTGGTTCACCATTGTAACTCAGGTGTGTATCCCGTTCTTCTAAAAGCAGAATACTTTTGTCTTTTTAACCAGGCCTGTGCCCCTTTTTAATGTGTGTTAATGTGCAATACTTTAAAATGTTCACGTTATGATCCTATAATTTGCACAGTTCCAACATATTGTGCACATAGAAAAAAAAAATATTTGGACACTTTATTCCTTTCCCTGGCACTTATTCCACACATGCCTTTGGGCCTAATTCATATCTGATCACTGGTCTGCGTTTTTTGCTGCCCTGCGATCAGATAGTCGCCGTCTACAGGGGGAGAGTAAAAGCGCTGTGCAAGTCTGCGATCGCGTGTGTTGCAGAAGCTGTACAAATATCAGTTTGTGCAGTCTGTGCGCAGCCCAGGACTTACTTATCCAGTGTGATAGAGTCCTGCTGATCGGGGCCGGAGCTGACGTCAGACACCCTCCCTGAAAACGCCTGAGCCCGCCTGCTTTATTCCGGACACTCCCTGAAAACAGTCAGTTGCCACCTGCAAACGGACTCTTCCTGTCAATCACCTTGTGAACGCACATGCGAATGGATCCTTCGCACCATCCCGTCGCTGACCAGCGATGCCCGTTGTAGCTGTCCGATGTGCCAGCGCATTGCGGTGCATACACATGCGCAGTTTGGATCTGATCGCCCGCTGTGCGAAAACGCACAGCAGCGAACAAATCTGAATTAGGCCCCTTATTCACAGCAGTTGCAATAAAAGGAATTTCAAAATGTGTCTGGGAAAAATAGCCGTATCTTTGGAACCTGATCACAGTGGATGGCAAACCCAATTCTGGAGCTGCAAATTCAAAATCAGCTAAACTTAAACCATACTGAACCCAGATTACCTTGTGACTGTAACTTCAGCGACAAAGCAGAAGATACTGGTGGGTAAACCGATAATGCCAAACAAGTCTTATTGACTTTTTTTTGACTGTGTGCCAAAAATAATAAATGGTGGGCTGTAGACGGAGCTTGGTGACATTGCAAATGGTAAAGGGAAAGTATGCCTTTTTGCAGATAACACAAAGGTATGCAACAGGGCAGACACACCGGAGGGAGTACTGTACAACAAATGATTGAGGACCAAGGAAGACTAGAGAAAGGGGCAGATTAGATCCCGGATGTCACAATACCGACGCAGGGATCCTGACGGGGACACCATACCGCCGCCGGTTTACTGGGAGTGTCAACGACAACCAGTGAGGGAGAATACAACCATCGGTTTACTGTGAGTGTCAACGACACCCATTGAGGGAGAATACAACCATCGCCACTGAGCCAGCAGTGTGGCGAGCGCAGCAAGCCTACAAGGGGCTTTATTGCACTCTCCCCACTGCTGGCATTCCACCGCTCGGGATGCCGATGTCGGTATACTGACATTGGCATCCCGTGCGGTGGTAAATCATACTGAACCCTTCTTATCTACCATTAAATTCTATGTTTCTATGTTAACTTTTTTTTTGTCCACTGGTTGCACTCATGTATTGGGACATGCCTCTTTTCATAGCAATCCAGGATCAAGAAGACATCAGAATTTATTGCACAAAGACATTTGTGGCCAAAGATGTATGAGCATGTTCTTCAAGTACCGAGACAGGCTCCTCTGGGTTCTTTACCTCCATCGATAGTTCCAGATCACCCTTGGTATCCCTTGTCAATGGATATTATCACTGACAATACAATTGAATGGATTTCCAGTGGTTGATGTTATCAGACTGAGGGGTACAGTTTGTTTCAGAATTCTGGATGGCGCTATGTAAATGATTAAGTACCAAACTGAACTCTTCATCGGCCTGTCACCTTCAGTTAAGTGACCAGGAAGAACGAGTGAACCAAGATTTAGAGAAATTTCTCAGGAATTATATTCCTGCAAACCAAGATACCTGGGTAGAATTTCCATCATGCGCTGAGTATGCTCATAGTAATTAGTTTCATTTAGCAGTGTTTTCAGGATCTCCATCACATCTGGAAAGAAATTAAAAAAAGATCTTGTTAAAACCTCTAGTAAGTAAATTATAAGCACATCGGAAAAGGATTGCCATCACAAACATTGTGCCTGGAGGTCATGCCTGGTTGTCCACCAGAAACTTACACTGGAGAGTACAAAGCGTGTGATTTGCTCCACAGTACATTATACATAATATTGCAAGTCATTAATACTATCTTGTCCTTCCTCCATCTCTAAAAGTTCCTAATGTGTTCCCTGCATACTTGCCTACTCTCTCGTACCGACTAGGAAGCTCCCAAAACTCGTGTGGCCCTTCCAGCCCCCTGGAAGAATGGGCAAGTGTCCTGATTTCAGCCTCTGCCCCCTGCCTGGCCGCCCACTTAGCGAGTAAAGTGGGCAGTCCAGGTGGCCAATGACGCATTTTTTGGTGAATTGCATCATCAGAGCCACGCCCCCTGCTGTATATTGCCAGTAAAATCTTGGCATTATATAACAGAGGTGTGGCTATGATGATGCATTCGTGACCACCACGCCCTACCCCCTTTCATGCCTTCTTGCATTGTCACGACTGTTTTGTTCATATGTTTGTAAATCCAGTCATCAGGACACAGAGACATGTGAGTTAACTGCTGTGCTTTTTATTCCATCCCCAACTCCAGGCACACTGCACACTGGACCACCCACTTCCCAGCATCCCCCTGGTCCCAGGGACCATCACTGAAGATTCAGGTTTACACAGATTAGTAAGGGAGTGTCTCCAAATATTAAGCATTCTAATACACTAACATCACATCCTTTTTTCTTTAAAGATAAGCCCTGTACGCTTCAATGCAACAATTAACAACATCATATTAAGAACATCATCTAACACGTTTCAATGAGTCTCTCAGGTCTGCGTATTTCCCTTTTGGGTCTTTCATACACAGTCTTTGTTTCATCTACCATGTTGGACCTTTCTAGAATCGTAGTTTGTTCACCATTATGAGGATCATCATACATGTCAGATGAAGGGTATACTTCAGTCATGTTGTCTTCATTATGGTTAGGTTGAGATCTTAAATCCACCCGATTTCTTCTTACTTCTGTTCCATGCTCTGTACGTATAGTATAATATCTTGGTGCTACTTGCGCTTACACAATACCTTTCTGCACCCAAATACCTCTCTCGTGATCTCTGAGACGGACTTGGTCACCCGATTTTAGATCAGATAAGCTTTTTGCTCGCCTGTCATGGAACAGTTTCTGTTTCGCCTATTGACGTTCCTTACTCAGTCTGACCAACGTTGAGTTATGTGTATTAAGCAGTTCATCATGTATCGGGAGATTTGCTCTAATCCTCCTTTCCATCAGCATTTGTGCAGGAGAAAGTCCATTCTGTAAAGGTGTACTGCGGTAGATTAAAAGACTTTTGTAGAAATCTTCTTTACCTTCTTGAGTTTTTTTCATGAGACTCTTTATAGTTTTTACTGAACTTTCCACCAACTCATTTGAGCATGGATAGTGGGGACTTGACGTAGTATGGACAAATTCCCACTCATCAGCAAATTGTCTAAATTCAGCACTGGAAAACTGAGGACCATTGTCAGTGAACACTTCCATAGAAACACTATGCCTTGCAAAGATTGACTTCATGCAATTGATTACAGCTTTACTAGTAGTTGTATGTAGTGTCTTCACCTCAGGGTAGTTAGAGTAATAATCAGTCACGACAATGTACGTTTTCCCATTACAGTCAAACAAATCTGTGCCAACTTTCTGGTACGGTCTCTCTGGCACTGCGTGAGGACTCAGTGGCTCGACTTGTTGTTTCGATCTATACGTAAGACATAATTCACATGTAGCTGTAGTCTGTGCTATGTCTTGGTTCATTCTTGGCCAATACATAACTTCACGCGCTCTTCGCTTACATTTTTCTTCTCCTAAGTGGCCTTCATGTATCTTGCACAGCATAGTTTTTCTTAGTCGTGCAGGTATGACAAACCTATTGCCTTTGTAAATAATACCATCGACAACTGTAAGGTCACTGCGGTACATCCAATAATCATGGATAGACAGCGGGCACGCATGTTTTTCTGCTGGCCAACCTTTCAGAATTATATCTTTCAACACTTTCATTGTGTCATCTGTCTCAGTTTCTTTCCTAATCTGTTCTTGTCTTGCAAGAGACACTGGTAGAGAAGCTACGATCAAATTAACATAGGCTTCTATCTCTTCATCCATCAGACTTTTGGAACCTTCACTTTTGTCCACAGCACGAGAAAGTGTATCAGCAATGTACATGTATTTACCGGGACAGTACAGCAAGTGTACATCATATTTCTGTAGTCTGATAAGCATTCTTTGAATTCTCATGGGACAGTCATGTAATGATTTAGTCATGATAGCTATCAATGGCTTGTGGTCAGTTTCCACTGTAAATGTTTGACCATACACAAACTGATGAAATCGCTCACATGCATATGTGATCGCTAGAAGTTCTTTTTCTATCTGAGCATACCTTGTTTCAGCACTTATCAGTGCTCTTGATGCATAGATTACTGGTTGCCATGTATCCTCATGTTCTTGTAACAGCACTGAGCCTAGGCCAAATTGCGAAGCATCTGCTGAAATTCTTATTCTTTTCGCAGGATCAAAGAATTTTAGCACTGGTTGCTCTGTAATGATCTGTTTCAAGTTTTGCCAACTTTCTTCTTGTTCATGTGACCACATCCACTCGTTATCTTTGTCCAACAACCATCTAAGAGAGGCTGTTCGTTCAGAGAGTTGAGAAATAAACTTTCCTAAGTAAGTAATCATTCCTAGGAATCTTCTGACGTCGTCTTTGTTGTTAGGACGTTCCATGTTCACTATGGCTGATATTTTCCTTGGGTCTGGTTTTACACCTTGATCCGAGACCACGTCGCCCATAAAGGTAAGTGTATTCACGCCAAATTCACATTTGTCCTTGTTTAGCTTTAGATTCACTTTCTTGACAAGTTCCATTACTTGTCTCAATCTAGAATCATGTTCTTCCTTTGTAGATCCCCAGACAATAATGTCATCCATCATTGTTTCAACACCTGGAATATGTTCAAAAATCATGTGTATCTTTTTGTGATATACTTCTGGAGCAGAAAATATTCCATATGGTAGTCAAAGAAATCTGTATCGACCTTCTACTGTATTAAATGTACAAAGCTTTGAGCTGGCCTCATCTAGCTTCATTTGCCAGAATCCTGAAGATGCGTCCAATTTAATGAACCATCTTGCTCCCGCAAATTGCGACATGATTTCATCTCTGGTTGGTAGTTTAAAATGTTCTCGTTTAATAGCTTTGTTTAAATCTCTGGGGTCTAGACATATTCGGAGTTGTCCATTTTTCTTTTCAACAATTACTAAGGAGCTTACCCATTCAGTAGGCTCATCAACTTTCTGTATCACACCCAAGGCTTCCATGCGATTTAACTCTTGTTTCAGTTTTTCTTTCAGCGCAAACAGCACTTTTCTACAGGGGTGTATCACTGAAGAAACTTGCGTGTCTATATTTATTTTATGCTCTCCAGGCAAACAACCTAGACCAGACATGTCCAAACTGCGGCCCTCCAGCTGTTGCGAAACTACATATCCCAACATGCCCTGACACAGTTTTCCTGTCAAGGAATGCTAAAGCTGTGTCAGGGAATGCTGGGATGTGTAGTTTCTCAACAGCTGGAGGGCCGCAGTTTGGACATGCCTGACCTAGACCTTCAAACAAGTCTCTGTATTCTGTAAACATCGATTTGCAGTCATCTTCTACTTGTGATGTCACCATAAACACTTTCTTTAGCAAGCTTAGTTTCTCACAGGAACTTAATTCTAGAATCGGTTGCACATTTTTATCCACAATCAGTAGAGATGTTTTAAACTGTTGTCCCTTAAATTTCAGTTTCACTAAGCATGTACCTTTCACATGAATTTCCTCCCCAGTGTACCCTGTAACTTTCACTTTGGCAGGGTGAATTTTAGGTTTTCTCTAAAAGTCTTATAGTCTTGAAATTATATTAAATTCACCTGCGCACCAGTATCAAGCTTAAAGGGAATGACAATCCCGTTCACAGTTAAAGAGACAATCCATTCTTTCTTATCTGCACTGCAAAGTTCAATGCAATCCACAAAGAATTCATCTGTTTGTTTAACAGCATGCACTTTGGTTGTTTTGCTTTTAATTTTACAGCATTAGGCAAAGTGATTAAGTCTACCACATTTCATGCAGGTTTTACCATAAGCAGGGCACATTTTAGAACTGTGAGCATTTTCACATCTACTACACATTTCTTTATTAGACTGTGGCTTAGACTGCTTCATTCTTGAGAATGGAGGTTTGCTTGGCTCTGTTTTCTGCACTACATGCACATCAGCATCAACTTCCTTGTGTAACTTTTTGGCTTGAAATCTAGTTATTTCTGCAGATCTACACATAGTCACTGCCTTTTCTAGTGTTAGGTCTTGCTCTCTCAGCAATCTCTCTCTGAGTCTATTATCAGGTATTCCACAGACAATACGATCTCTAATCAGTTAATCCTTTAAATCACCAAACTCACAGGTTTTACTGAGTGATTGCAGCTCTGCAACATACTGATCAAATCCATCTACAGACTTCTGATCACATGTGAAAAACTAATATCTTTCATATTTCACATTTTTCCTTGGCACAAAGTAATCTTCAAACTTTTGCATTATCGAAGAGAGCACCATATTCTGCCCCTCAGCAAACTGAAAACTATTATAAATGTTCAGCACATCCTCTCCTATCACATGGAGGAAAATGGATGCCTTCGTTTTGTCAGTCTCTGAATCAGCTCCACATGCAGCAAGATATATATTAAACCTTTGCTTAAATCTTTTCCAGTTTTCAGACAAGTTACCAGACATCAGCATGCCGGTTGGAGGAGCTAGTTTATCCATGGTTACTCACTGTTTGAAGATAGGAGCACACGGCAGGTTTTGCAGACACAGAGTATCACAGCCTTGCAGACTTCTGCAGGATTCTTTTACACTCTGAGAGCACTAGCAGTCCAAGTTAAACTTCTTCTGACACCATGTTTTGTTCATATGTTTGTAAATCCAGTCACCAGGACACAGAGACATGTGAGTTCACTGCTGTGCTTTTTATTCCATCCCCAACTCCAGGCACACTGCACACTGGACCACCCACTTCCCAGCATCCCCCTGGTCCCAGGGACCATCACTGAAGATTCAGGCTTACACAGATTAGTAAGGGAGTGTCCCAAATATTAAGCATTCTAATACACTAACATCACAATGACCTTCACCCCACCTCTGTGATGGGTCACACCCCTGCACCCCCCCCCCCCCCTCCACCAGCTGAGCCGACCTGGCTGTAGATAGGAAGTTGGTAACAATGGTTCCATGCTTACTTTGCAAGCTGCTTGCTAGTAAAAGATTTTGCCTCCAGTAAAAGTACAGCAACAAGAGGGGTACTGACCATCACACTGCGGGTTTTCAGACCCTCTTAGCTAACCCAGCACTGCCGATTCACTAGGTCAGTCATCTCAGGATGTGCCGGTTTATTCATCTCAGTATAATGTTTATGCTGCATGGGCCTGAGGTCTGCTGACTCTACTGCAGCAAGTCACTGAGACCTTACTATTCACATGACCCAAGTATCCAATCCAGGTGCAGAATGCCCTATATAAATCATTCTCAGGCACCTGTGCTTTGCCAGTTCAACTTGTAATCTTGGAATACACTTGTTCCTGTTCAGCAGCTTTGACTACTGACTCCTGCTTCAGACTGTTTATTTCACCATACACCATCCTGTATATACTCTCCGGGTCAGCAGTGTGCCCATTCACTGCTGCCTGTCCTGTGATCACTCTGCTGTGCATATACAGTGCAATTAATTATCTGGCTTCCAGCTTTCTACATTTCTCATTGTGCTCAGTGCTTCCAGCTAGACCAGGTGCACATTGTTACAAATGCTAGTGCACATAATTACCAGCCTGCATTTCCTGTTACTCTGTTAGAAGCAGTTCCTACTGTCCATAGGTTACCTATCAGTTTTCATACTGCTCATCTCCCAACAGATGTCATACTGCGAATCTACAAGGAGTCCCTACTGCCCAAGTTCTCTGAACTCTCACAACAAGTGCTCATTAGCACCACCTGCTGTTAACACTGCTTAAATACCAAGTACAATTTTTCCTTCTGCAGCAAGTGCTCATTAGCCCACCTGCAGTTCACACTGTTTAAATAACAAGTCCGAATTTTCCTTCTACAAAAACTGCTCACCATCACTACCTGCAGTTCACACTGCTTAAGTACCAAGCACTTCTGCTAAGCTGAGATACACTCCCAGAGGGCGGCGGCTTAGCGTTTGCACTGCTGCTAAAAGCAGCTAGCGAGCGATCAACTCGGAATGAGGGCCTATATACTGGGAGCTCTATGCATGTTGTAAGGTGCTTTTCTTCCCAACATAAAGCCCACTTGGTCTTGGTTGACAAACCTGGAAATAATGGAATGGAGACTATTGGCTATTAATTTGGCAAAGGTTGTAATGTCAGAATTAATTAAAGCTATTGGTCAGTAACTTTAGCAAAGTGTTGGGTCCGTGCCAGGCTTGGGTTAAAAGCCGTTGGTTAGAGCCATGTCTTTTTATCAAAGACATAATAGCTTTTAGGACCTCCTCGTCCAGTCAGAGCAAAGTACCTCCGCTTCTTCAAAGATAAGCAGCAGAGATTCACCAGATCAAGAAATGCCTTAATAGAGCATTCTGTAGAGACGTTAATTCATTATACTTAACGTTACAGAGTTAATCAAAGTATTTTGCAATAGCAAAGGGATTCTATATCCAAAATTCCCTGTGTATTAAATAAATGTTTGGTATGATTAATTACACTGTCCTTGAGTTAATGCAGTATAAGCCTTATTCAGGTTTCTTAGCAAACCAAAAAAGTTAGCACTTGGGCAAAACCATGTTGCACTGCAGGTGGGGCAGATGTAACATATGCAGAGAGAGTTAGATTTGGGTGGGGTGTGTTCAATCTGGAATCTAAATTGCAGTGTAAAAATAAAGCAGCCAGTATTTACCCTGCACAGGAACAATATAACCCACCCAAATCTAAATCTCTCTGCACATGTTACATCTGCCCCACCTGCAGTGCACATGGTTTTGCCCAAGTGCTAACTTTTTTGGTTTGCTAACAAACCTGAATAACCCCCTATATTGTTCATACTGGGGATACAGAATTAGCTTCCATAATGGAGCTAGAATATTTGCTGTATAGAAAGCATAATAGGAAATACATTTAGCATTGGGTGTGGGGTTGGACCAGAACCGGGTTTACCCAACATCCTCTAAGTATCCTCTAGATCAGGCCTGGCCAAACCGGTCCTCGAGATCTACCAACAGTTCATGTTTTCCAGACCTCCTGGAGATCTGTAGAATTGTCATTTAGGAATGAATGCAGCACATCTTAATTAGTAATGACTACACTTGTGCACCAGCTAGGTGGTCTGGAAAATGTGAACTGTTGGTAGATCTCGAGGACTGGTTTGGCCAGCCCTGCTCTAGATCACAGGTTCTCAAACTCGGTCCTCAGGACCCCACACAGTGCATGTTTTGCAGTTCTCACAGAATCACAAGTGAAATAATTAGCTCCACCTGTGGATCTTTTAAAATGTGTCAGTGAGTAATGAATACACCAGTGCAACTGCTGGGTTACCTGCAAAACATGCACTGTGTGGGATCCTGAGGACCGAGTTTGAGAACCTGTGCTCTAGATCCGGCATTTCCAACCTCGGTCCTCAAGGCACACTAAACAGTGCAGGTTTTAGTGATAACCAGGCCTCACCACAGATGGTTAAATAAAATATATGTGAGGTACTAATTAAGTCACCTGTGATCAAGCATGGATATAACTAAAACCTGGACTGTTGTTGTGCCTTGAGGACCGAGGTTAGGAATGCCTGCTCTAGACTAAGCATACTACTGAGATACATGAAATAGGAAAAACTGGTAAGAAAAAGAGGATAGCGATATTGCTACAGAAGAAAGTCGAAACTATGTAAAAAAAATGAAAAGCCGTAAGAGGGTATACAATAATGATGTCAAAGTGAAGTTAATAATCTGAAGAGAAAAAAAACCTTTTCAAATGGCTCTGCATAAAGTGATATCCAAATATGCTGCATTGTCAATAGTATAAACAAGAACAATGGGGGTGATTCCAAGTTGATCGCAGCAGGATTTTTGTTAGCAAATGGGCAAAACCATGTGCACTGCAGGGGGGGCAGATGTAACATGTGCAGAGAGAGTTAGATTTGGGTGGGGTGTGTTCAATCTGCAATCTAATTTGCAGTGTAAAAATAACGCAGCCAGTATTTACCCTGCACAGAAACAAAATAACCCACCCAAATCTAACTCTCTCTGCAAATGTTATATCTGCCACACCTGCAGTGCACATGGTTTTGCCCAATTGCTATCAAAAATCCTGCTGCGATCAACTTGGAATTACCCCCCAATATAAATACTTAGCTGAAATATCTATGGTAGAAAAGTCCTCTGTGCAACACACAGGAACACATCCTATATCATAAACGGAACACCAGAACAATTATCCGTAAGAAACCGCATATTTCATCCAGAAACATTCACACTTTGTCAGGAATCATGTAACTGCCGTGAAACAGACAGTAATTGCTGAAACCATGGGAAGGATAAGGATGAAATAATGTGACTTAACATAAGTGAATGCAAATACAAAAAAAAAAAAAACCGCAAGAGGTTCCAGTCCCACAGGAAATCCTCTCCTTGGCAACTGTTTGGGAGCAGACACTGATGATGATGATGATGCCTAAAGTGGAATGCCCCATTCCTTGATGGGTGACCAAACCTGCGTTATTTCCAGGGGAAGTAATGAACATTTAGATAAAATGTCTTTGTATCATTTATATATATATATATATATATATATATATATATATATACACAAAAGGAAGGGCGGCACTCACGAGTCCTTTTAACGAAGAATAAATCAGACGGACAGCGTCACGTAGTGTTCAACGTTTCAGTCTATTTCAGACTTTTTTCAAGAACCAGTGCACATAACAAGTGAAATTACCTTAAATAGTGTGGTCTGCTAAGTGTGTCATGCCCAGCTTCCGTCCGCCGCCGGTCCCCTCTGAGTCGCGTCATCACGGGGCGCGCTTCAACACTCCCGCTCGCCGGGCGGGCTGAGCGCCACACAACGTCATCGCCACTTCCGGCGCAGGCAGTTGGAACGCACCGCATGAGGCGCATTGTACTGGGGAGGGAGACACCTGCTGGTTGCCATGGCACCATATAAACAAACCACAATCACAACAACATAACACATATACAGTGAAAAAAAAAGCAGAATTCCAGTGAAAAATCACAAAAAGTACAAAACATGTTGCATATTGACAATGAAATGAACATAAGCAATATGCTGGTGTACGTGTGCATGCAATTAAAACCACGCTGCCAGAGCGTGAAAGTGTACAGTGTAAGCAATTGGAAGACCCATGCAAAGGGATGAGTGATAAAAAATATAAATGATAAAAAACCAACATGATGCATTCCACTAATGCTGATGTTCTTAAGCAATATAAAAAAATATAAAAAAGTTGCTATCTCCCATTACCAAGGGCACAACCATCAGATATCTCCAAATGATATGCCTCAATACCTTGGCTGAATGGTATACCTGATGGAATCATATTAACCCATAGCACTCTATACTAAACCTGAATACAAGTGTAAGACCTGTTACAAGGAAATGAAAATCAGAACTATGTCAATGACCCCCAAAAAATTAAAGGAAACAGGCAAAGGACAAAGTTTCATTCAACCCATATGGTGAAACGGAGTTCATACGATGTATCCATTTGGCCTCTAATTGCAACAGTTTTTTATCGCGATCTCCTCCTCTTATGGATGATGGAACATGATCAATTAGCTTGTATACCAAGGAGGATAAAGGATGCTGTTTATCTTTAAAGTGTCTGGCCACCGGTTGGTCAATGGTCTTCTCCTCCAACGCCATCCGAATCGCAGATCTGTGTTGGGTCATTCTTTCACGTAAAGTGCATGATGTTTTACCAATATACACAAGACTGCAAGGACATCGTATCAGATATATGACGTATCGCGTGGTGCAGGTGAGAACATGATGGATTGCCATCTTCCTTCCAGAATACGGGTGTAGGACATAGCTGCCAGTTTCTAGATATCGACATGTCGTGCAGCCAATGCACTTATAGCTGCCAGCTTTTTTGGTTAAAAAGTGTGAAGGATTGACCCCACTGGGGGTTTCAACGTTGTTATGCACTAACCAATCTTTGAGATTTTTGTTTCTCTTGTAGCCCATCATGAGTTTAGTTCCTTGTAAGGCTGGTAGAGCAGGATCTGTGTTAACAATTGGCCATAGTCTTTTAGATACAGAATTGATGGCCTGAGATTCAGTGTTGTAATTATTCACAAATATGGTGTGCCGCCCATTCTCCTTGGTCTTAAGCTTCTTCAACCTGTCACGGCTTAATTGCATAACCTTGACTTTGGCCCTGTCCAAAATTTTCTTGGAGTAACCGCGGGATAGAAATTTCTGCATCATCTGATCAATTTCCAATGCAGCTAACTCATCATCCGTGGTGATTCTACGGATTCGCAAAAATTGCGAATAGGGAAGTCCCATCTTGAGGGCCACAGGGTGATGGCTTTGTGCATGTAGCGCATTATTGACATCAGTGGGCTTGATGTAAATAGAAGTGCTAATATCCCTCCCATTCCAGTGAATGTTCACATCCAGATAATGTATTTGTTGATGGTGGTGTTCATATGTGAATTTAATATATGGATGAGCCTCATTCACATCTGTCATCAATTTGATAAAGCTGCTTTCCGGACCAGACCATATCATGAATAGGTCGTCTATATATCTGGTAAAGAAAAGACAGTATTGCTGGAATAACAAATGTTCAAAAAACAACATTCTCTCAATCTGGAACATACGTTTGCATAAGAAGGTGCCACGTGGCTTCCCATTGCGCAACCACGAAGTTGAACATAAAATTACCTATTGAACAAAAAATTATTCCGAGTAAGGGTCTTTTCCATTAAGTCCACGAACAGCTGGATTGGTGGTCCATTATATTCAGTACTGTCTGTCAAAAAGTCTTTCAAATACCTCAGCCCTTCCTCGTGCGGAATGCTGGTGTACAATGCCGTGACGTCCACTGTACACAACAGGATGTTTTCTGGAAGCTTGCCTAGAGTATGTACTTTATCAAGAAAGGTGTTCGTATCTTTTAAATATGTATTTTGCTTCTGTACCAGTGGTTGTAAAAAGTGGTCTAGATACTTAGAGACCTTGCTATATAAGGAATTTCTCGCGGAAATTATCGGGCGACCCGGCGGGTTATGTAAAGACTTGTGTATCTTTGGCAGGCTGTAAATTAGGGGTACCTCAGGAAACTGTGTGGTGAGTGCCGCTTGTGTGCTTTCTGAAATGCTCCCAGCTAGGACAGCAGACTTTAACAACTGGATCAGCTCATCTTTGAAGAAGCTGGTGGGATCATGTGGTAGCTTTCTGTAGACATCTGGCATATTAAGTTGTCTATACATTTCACCCAAGTAAGCTTCAGTGTCCTGTATGACCAATGCACCCCCTTTGTCGGCCGCACGGATTACTATGGACTCGTCTTTACTCAAGGTCTGCAAAGCACTGAATTCTTCTTTAGACATGTTTGGATGTCTGTTCCGGCATCCTATTTTGTGTATGTTCATCACTTCTTGATCCAGCAGTCGTGTAAAACATTTAAGGGATGGATTGAAGGATTGAGGTTCAAAATTTGATGTCTTTTTGGTAGGTAACTTAGAGGATTTGATAGTGGCATCCTGTTGAGGGAAGAATTCTTTCAACTTCAAATTACGGTTGAACTTCCAAAGTTCTTCCATTCAAAAGTATCGAAGGAAGCAGTGGGTATAAAGGTCAACCCTCTGTTCAATACTCTAGATTCAATGGGGGAGATGTCACGCTTAGATAGGTTAACCATTGTGCTTTCTTCTTGTTTGTGCTTTTCCCTTTCGCATTGGCCGCTGTGCCTCGTGCGCGCCCTACGTTTTTTATGGCGCGCGTAGTAACCCCTAAAAGGGGCTTCTTAGTAGATGACACCTGTGTGCTGTCTGTATCACTGTTAGAAGTGTTGGTTCCTCCCGACTGGTCACTGTCAAATCTAAAGGGGCATCGTCTATAGCCGACGCCCCTTTAGATTTGACAGTGACCAGTCGGGAGGAACCAACACTTCTAACAGTGATACAGACAGCACACAGGTGTCATCTACTAAGAAGCCCCCTTTAGGGGTTACCACGCGCGCCATAAAAAACGTAGGGCACGCACGAGGCACAGCGGCCAATGCGAAAGGGAAAAGCACAAACAAGAAGAAAGCACAATAGTTAACCTATCTAAGCGTGACATCTCCCCCATTGAATCTAGAGTATTGAACAGAGGGATGACCTTTATACCCACTGCTTCCTTCGATACTTTTGAATGGAAGAACTTTGGAAGTTCAACCGTAATTTGAAGTTGAAAGAATTCTTCCCTCAACAGGATGCCACTATCAAATCCTCTAAGTTACCTACCAAAAAGACATCAAATTTTGAACCTCAATCCTTCAATCCATCCCTTAAATGTTTTACACGACTGCTGTATCAAGAAGTGATGAACATACACAAAACAGGATGCCAGAACAGACATCCAAACATGTCTAAAGAAGAATTCAGTGCTTTGCAGACCTTGAGTAAAGACGAGTCCATAGTAATCCGTGCGGCCGACAAAGGGGGTGCATTGGTCATACAGGACACTGAAGCTTACTTGGGTGAAATGTATAGACAACTTAATATGCCAGATGTCTACAGAAAGCTACCACATGATCCCACCAGCTTCTTCAAAGATGAGCTGATCCAGTTGTTAAAGTCTGCTGTCCTAGCTGGGAGCATTTCAGAAAGCACACAAGCGGCACTCACCACACAGTTTCCTGAGGTACCCCTAATTTACAGCCTGCCAAAGATACACAAGTCTTTACATAACCCGCCGGGTCGCCCGATAATTTCCGCGAGAAATTCCTTATATAGCAAGGTCTCTAAGTATCTAGACCACTTTTTACAACCACTGGTACAGAAGCAAAATACATATTTAAAAGATATGAACACCTTTCTTGATAAAGTACATACTCTAGGCAAGCTTCCAGAAAACATCCTGTTGTGTACAGTGGACGTCACGGCATTGTACACCAGCATTCCGCACGAGGAAGGGCTGAGGTATTTGAAAGACTTTTTGACAGACAGTACTGAATATAATGGACCACCAATCCAGCTGTTCATGGACTTAATGGAAAAGGACCTTACTCGGAATAATTTTTTGTTCAATAGGGAATTTTATGTTCAACTTCGTGGTTGCGCGATGGGAAGCCACGTGGCACCTTCTTATGCAAACGTATATATGTTCCAGATTGAGAGAATGTTGTTTTTTGAACATTTGTTATTCCAGCAATACTGTCTTTTCTTTACCAGATATATAGACGACCTATTCATGATATGGTCTGGTCCGGAAAGCAGCTTTATCAAATTGATGACAGATGTGAATGAGGCTCATCCATATATTAAATTCACATATGAACACCACCATCAACAAATACATTGGGGTATATTTACTAAGGTCCCGATTTTGACCGAGATGCCGTTTTTTCTTCAAAGTGTCATTTCGGTAATTTACTAAGCAAAAATCTCGGCAGTGATGAGGGCATTCGTAATATTTTGGAAGTCCTCGGAAAAAAACACGAATCAATACACCATCGGTCAAATACGCCTGCAATTTGGTAGAAATCGGTAATTTACTAAAAAGTGCAAATCACAAACACTGCCGACAATAGCCAAACACTGCCGTGCAGAAATACAATTCGTGAAAAAGTGCTAAAAAAAAACAGACCTGCTTTCTTATCCCGTGTTTGGATAGGCATGCAGGGATCCATGAGATCCGTGCATGTTTATCAGTGGGAAGGGGATGGGAAAGTGTTTATTTAAAAAAAAAAAATTGCGTGGGGTCACCTCTCCTAAGCAAAACCAGCCTCGGGCTCTTTGAGCCGATCCTGGTTGCAAAAATATGGGTAAAAAAATTATAGAGGTTCCCCCATATTTAAACAACCAGCACCGGGCTCTGCGCCTGGTCCTGGTTCCAAAAATACGGGGTACAAAAAGCGTAGGGGTCCCCCGTATTTCTGAAACCAGCACGGGGCTCCACTAGCCAGATACATAATGCCACAGCCGGGGGACACTTTTATATAGCTCCCGGCGGCCCTGGCATTACATAACCAACTAGTCAACCCTGGCCTGGGTACCCTGGAGGAGTGGGGACCCCTTCAATCAAGGGGTCCCCCCTCCAGCCACCCAAGGACCAGGGGTGAAGCCCGCGGCTGTCCCCCCCATCCAAGGGCTGCGGATGGGAGGCTGATAGCCATTGTGTAAAAAAATGAATATTGTTTTTAGTAGCAGTACTACATGTCCCAGCAAGCCTCCCCCGCAAGCTGGTACTTGGAGAACCACAAGTACCAGCATGCGGAGGAAAACCGGGCCCGCTGGTACCTGTAGTACTACTACTAAAAAAATACCCCAATAAAAACATAAGACACACACCTTGAAAGTATAACTTTAATGCATACATACACACCTCCATATACACATACTTACCTTATGTTCACACGAGGGTCGGTCCTCTTCTTCATGTAGAATACATGGTGTACCTGTGGAAAAAATTATACTCACAAAATCCAGTGTAGAAGCCTCTTCTTCTTGTAATCCATTTGTAATCCAGGTACTTGTCAAAATAAAAAAACGGATACCCGACCTCGCACTGAAAGGGGCCCCATGTTTTCACATGGGACCCCTTTCCCCGAATGCCAGGAACCCCCTCTGACTTAAGTCTAAGAGGGTTCCATCAGCCAATCAGGGAGCGCCACATTGTGGCACCCTCCTGATTGGCTGTGTGCTCCTGTACTGTATGACAGGCGGCACACGGCAGTGTTACAATGTAGCGCCTATGCGCTCCATTGTAACCAATGGTGGGAACTTTGTGGTCAGCGGTTGACCAAAAGTAACCTCAACGCTGACCACAAAGTTCCCATTATCTGGATGTGAACATTCACTGGAATGGGAGGGATATTAGCACTTCTATTTACATCAAGCCCACTGATGTCAATAATGCGCTACATGCACAAAGCCATCACCCTGTGGCCCTCAAGATGGGACTTCCCTATTCGCAATTTTTGCGAATCCGTAGAATCACCACGGATGATGAGTTAGCTGCATTGGAAATAGATCAGATGATGCAGAAATTTCTATCCCGCGGTTACTCCAAGAAAATTTTGTACAGGGCCAAAGTCAAGGTTATGCAATTAAGCAGTGACAGGTTGAAGAAGCTTAAGACCAAGGAGAATGGGCGGCACACCATATTTGTGAATAATTACAACACTGAATCTCAGGCCATCAATTCTGTATCTAAAAGACTATGGCCGATTGTTAACACAGATCCTGCTCTACCAGCCTTACAAGGAACTAAACTCATGATGGGCTACAAGAGAAACAAAAATCTCAAAGATTGGTTAGTGCATAACAACGTTGAAACCCCCAGTGGGGTCAATCCTTCACACTTATTAACCAAAAAAGCTGGCAGCTATAAGTGCATTGGCTGCACGACATGTCGATATCTAGAAACTGGCAGCTATGTCCTACACCCGTATTCTGGAAGGAAGATGGCAATCCATCATGTTCTCACCTGCACCACGCGATACGTCATATATCTGATACGATGTCCTTGCAGTCTTGTGTATATTGGTAAAACATCATGCACTTTACGTGAAAGAATGACCCAACACAGATCTGCGATTCGGATGGCGTTGGAGGGGAAGACCATTGACCAACCGGTGGCCAGACACTTTAAAGATAAACAGCATCCTTTATCCTCCTTGGTATACAAGCTAATTGATCATGTTCCATCATCCATAAGAGGAGGAGATCGCGATAAAAAACTGTTGCAATTAGAGGCCAAATGGATACATCGTATGAACTCCGTTTCACCATATGGGTTGAATGAAACGTTGTCCTTTGCCTGTTTCCTTTAATTTTTGGGGGGTCATTGACATAGTTCTGATTTTCATTTCCTTGTAACAGGTCTTACACTTGTATTCAGGTTTAGTATAGAGTGCTATGGGTTAATATGATTCCATCAGGTATACCATTCAGCCAAGGTATTGAGGCATATAATTTGGAGATATCTGATGGTTGTGCCCTTGGTAATGGGAGATAGCAACTTTTTTATATTTTTTTATATTGCTTAAGAACATCAGCATTAGTGGAATGCATTATGTTGGTTTATTATCATTTATATTTTTTATCACTCATCCCTTTGCAGGGTCTTCCAATTGCTTACACTGTACACTTTCACGCTCTGGCAGCGTGGTTTTAATTGCATGCACACGTACACCAGCATATTGCTTATGTTCATTTCATTGTCAATATGCAACATGTTTTGTACTTTTTGTGATTTTTCACTGGAATTCTGCTTTTTTTTTCACTGTATATGTGTTATGTTGTTGTGATTGTGGTTTGTTTATATGGTGCCATGGCAACCAGCAGGTGTCTCCCTCCCCAGTACGATGCGCCTCATGCGGTGCGTTCCAACTGCCTGCGCCGGAAGTGGCGATGACGTTGTGTGGCGCTCGGCCCGCCCGGCGAGCGGGAGTGTGGGAGCGCGCCCCGTGATGACGCGACTCAGAGGGGACCGGCGGCGGACGGAAGCTGGGCATGGCACACTTAGCAGACCACACTATTTAAGGTAATTTCACTTGTTATGTGCACTGGTTCTTGAAAAAAGTCTGAAATAGACTGAAACGTTGAACACTACGTGACGCTGTCCGTCTGATTTATTCTTCGTTAAAAGGACTCGTGAGTGCTGCCCTTCCTTTTGTGTGCATGTTGGAGTTTGTAGCTCTATGGAGGGCACCCGAGCAAATTATTGGCTGGTCAGTCATGTGAGTGCCGACTCAATTGTTTGATATATATATATATATATATATATATATATACACATGTATATATATCACAGATAGAAAAGGATTCTCGTGGGAGCCAATATGCCTTTTGTATAACAATAATTAAAAGTTTTTATTGTACAGAAACAAACAATGTTTATCCTAAGCGTTCGTTATTGACACAACCTTCTAAAAATTCTAATAAAACAATATTACAATCTTATACATAAATTACAGTTGGATGTGAGGATTTTACAGTCAGGTGATCACAGTCAGAACTTGAAATGGATGTATCTCCAACCAGATGCTTGTGATAAGGACTTTATTAACCAGATGTTGCAAAACCCAACGCGTTTCGTCCGTTAGGACTTCATCAGGGGTTTGGAATCAGTTCTTATAGTAGGAGTGATTACCATTGATTAGAAAGGTTTAGAATATCCAATGATTACATCCAATCACATATTCAATTCGATAAATATAATATCTAGATAGACTTCAAAAAAATATATATAAATGTGGTTGAAATTAGATGATGTTACGTTCCCTATTATCAATCAAGAGTGGTGGAACCTTATAGTCTACCTCTGTTTATACATGTCACCAAACAGAGGACTTAGGAAAATTTCAAATCCTGAACGATACTATTCCTTTTTCACAGGAACAAGTGCAACCTCACTGAATCCCAACTACAGAATCAGTGGGATTCAGTGAGGTTGCACTTGTTCCTGTGAAAAAGGAATAGTATCGTTCAGGATTTGAAATTTTCCTAAGTCCTCTGTTTGGTGACATGTATAAACAGAGGTAGACTATAAGGTTCCACCACTCTTGATTGATAATAGGGAACGTAACATCATCTAATTTCAACCACATTTATATATATTTTTTTGAAGTCTATCTAGATATTATATTTATCGAATTGAATATGTGATTGGATGTAATCATTGGATATTCTAAACCTTTCTAATCAATGGTAATCACTCCTACTATAAGAACTGATTCCAAACCCCTGATGAAGTCCTAACGGACGAAACGCATTGGGTTTTGCAACATCTGGTTAATAAAGTCCTTATCACAAGCATCTGGTTGGAGATACATCCATTTCAAGTTCTGACTGTGATCACCTGACTGTAAAATCCTCACATCCAACTGTAATTTATGTATAAGATTGTAATATTGTTTTATTTGAATTTTTAGAAGGCTGTGTCAATAACGAACGCTTAGGATAAATATCGTTTGTTTCTGTACAATAAAAACTTTTAATTATTGTTATACAAAAGGCATATTGGCTCCCACGAGAATCCTTTTCTATCTGTAATCTACTTTTAATACCTTATCTGACAGAGGGTATTTCTTGGTGGTCTGAGACTAGAAGTATAGCGCAAGATATTAGGGTTGAATTTTTGACATGTATATATATATATATATATATATATATATATTTTATAATTTATTTATTTTTTTTGGGGGGGGGGGGGGGGGGGGCTACAGTCCTATCAATATTACATACCTTCTTCCAATATGCTATTTTGCTAAGGTGGTAGGAGAAATTTCTCGAAAAAGTTGGAGATCCCAGATGGTTTATTGAGAAATAAAAGGTAAAGCTGCTGTTTCAGTGAGGGAGTTGAGTTCTGTGTGAGGGGAGAATGCACCTGTCTCTAACCTGCTGGTGGGGAAGCTGCAGTAACACCACAGATATGATCATGATATAATTGGCTTCAGTTTCTTTGGCCCATTGCAAAAATTAAGAGTTATGGTAAAACTTACCTCTGTTAACTCTGTTTTTATTCGCGGTCCATGGGATCCACAGGGTTAATCCTTAACCATGGGTATGATGCTGGTGGAGACCAGGACTGGCACAGAGCAGAAAGTTTGTGAGCCTCCCAGGAGGCACTGGGCTCCTCTCCCTTCATTCCCTGCCCCCATGCTAAGTCACTTCAGTTTTAGTAACAAGCCCAAAGCAGGAGCTGGAGAGGAGAGAGCTGGAAGGATGGTACACACAGGAAACACACTCTCACATCGAGAAGAAGGTAACTGGTGACTGGAGAAGTAATCCATTGAAGCTAGGTGCATCAGGGTGGGTTCCCTGTGGATCCCATGAACCTTGAAGAAAAAGAGTTAACAAAGGTAAGTTTTACCATAACTCTTCTTCTCTACTTCAGGGTCCATGGTCTCCACAGGGTTAATCCTTAACATTGGAATGTCCCAAAGCAGTTGATATAGGGAGGGAATGCTACTAAGCTGAAAGTAGGACATTGCGGCCAAAGGTTGCATCCTCAGAGGTAAACATATCAAAGGCACAGAACCTAAGAAACGTGTGGGAAGTAGACCACATAGTAGCCTTGCAAAGTTATTCAGCAGATGCGCTACGGCGGGCTGCCCACGAAGTACCCACAGAGCGAGCAGAGGGAGCAGAGACTATACGTGGAACAGGCATATCAGCCTGCGTATACGCCTGGGAGATGGTCATACGGAGCCAACGTCCAATGTTTGCTTAGTGGCTGGCCAGCCCCGCTTGTGGAATCCGTAAAGGGTGAATAAGGAATCCGTCTTCTTAAGGGAACCTGTACGGTCCATGTAGATCCTGAGAGCACAGACCACATCCAACGGTGTTTCCTCTTGTGAGAGGCCAGGTTCCTGAAAGGTCGTTACCACAATGGGTTCGCTGATATGGAACTTAGATACTACCTTAGGTAGGTATCCTTTCTGTGTTCGAAGAACCGCCCAGTCCTGGTGAAGAAAAACAAGAATGAGGAGCAACAAGAGAGAGCTCCCAAATCTGAGACCCTGCGTATGGAGGTGATTGCCAGGAGAAAGAAGGTCTTTCTGGGTTAACCGCTTGAGGTCCACCATTTCCAATGGTTCAAAGTAGGTCATGCTAAGGTCTGAAGAACCAAGGACAAATCCCACGGATACATTGGAGGGACAAATGGAGGTTGTATGCGGAGTTCACCCTGAAGAAAGGTATGCACATCTGGCAAGGGAGCCAGTTTCTTCTGGAGCCAAATGAACATGGCCCAGACTTGGACCTTCAGAGAAGCCATGCAAAGACCCATGGCTAGACCCGCTTGTAAGAAGGCTAACAGCCAAGGGATCCTGAGAACTTTAGGGTCGTATTTACGCTAAGCACACCACTGGAAGTAGGAGTGCCATATCTGGTAATATAATGGCTAATGGTAATATAATGGTAATGGCTGAGGCTGGTTTCAAAGCCTGAAGCATAATCTGAACTATCGCACAGGAGAAGCCTTTTTTCCTTAGGAGGGAAGTCTCAAGAGCCACGCCATCTACATGTGTGGTAGGTAAGGATGAAGACAAGGCCCTTGAGAGAGCAGGTCTGGCTGAAGAGGCAGAGGGAAGGGTTTGTCTATAGAGAGATCCTGTAGATCCGAGAATCAATGGCGTCTGGGCCATGCTGGTGCTACCAGGATGAGCGTGCCACCTTCCTCCTTGAATTTGTGCAGTACTCTGGGAAGGAGAGATACTGGAGGGAAGAGATAGGCCAGACGGAAGTTCCATGGGACTGTGAGTGCATCCACGAAGCTCGCTTCTGGATCTCTTGTCCTGGCCCCATACACGGGAACCTTGTGGTTGTGTCTGGAGTCCATGAGATTCACATCTAGCAAACCCCATTTGCTTACCAGGATCCGAAAGATGTCCGGGTGGATAGACCACTCCCCGCCGTGGACATTATGGTGACTGAGAAAGTCCGACTCCCAGTTGAGGACTCCTGGAACAAGTATTGCGGAGATGGCTAGGGAAGAGTTCCGTCCAGGTGAGAATCCGAGGCACTTCCTGCATTGCCACTGCACTGCAAGTGCCTCCTTGTTGATTTATGTAAGCCACTGCCATGGTGTTGTCTGACTGGACTTGTACTGGCGATGAAGGAGGTCTTGAACCATCTGAAGAGCCCAGTAAACTGCCATGAAGGAGGTCTTGAGCCATCTGAAGAGACCAGTAAACCACTCAGAGCTCGAGTACATTGATTGGGAAAGCCCTTTCCTTCGGAGACCAACGGCCATGAAAGGAGTGACTGTCCATGACTGCTCCCCACCCTCAGTGACTGGCATCCATGGTGAGAAGCATCAAGTGTGGAATCCAGAAAGGTCGTCCCTTGTCCTGGTTGAGCATGTGAAGCCCCCATGCTGGAGATATACGTACCTCCTGCATCAGAATTAGAGTCTGAGACTTGAGCTGTGTTGGCAGGCCATTCCACCTGGCCAGTATCAGGCGCTTTAGGATCCTGGAGTGAAATTGAGCATATTCCACCATGTCGAATACTGATCCCATGGAGCCCAGGGTCTGCATGGCCACATGTATAGAGTCTCGGGGGCTGTGTAGCAGGACTGCGGATGCACAACTATAATGTCACAATCTTTTCCTGAGGTAGGAAGATGCACTGTAGGCTGCCATCCAGTAGTGCCCCGAGGTGAAGCATCAGAAGGGGTGAGGGAAGATTTAGCCCAGTTGATTTTACAACCATGCTCCTTGAGAAAGGACAATATCATCTGGAGATGACTGTTTAATATCTCTGGAGATTGTGCCAGTAGAAGGAGGTCATCTAAATAGGTAAGAATAAGAATCCAGTGCCCTCGGAGGAGATGGGCCGCCATCACCACCATGATTTGGGTGAAAACCCTGGGAGCTGTGGACAGTCCAAAGAGTAGGGCCCGGAACTGGAAATGCTGCTTGAGAACAGCAAACTGGAGAAACTGTTGATGACAGAGTGCTATATGCACATTCAGGTACGCATCCTGGATATCTAGGGAAACCATACAATCCCCAGATCGCATTGCTAAGACAATGGAGCAGAGAGTTTCCATACGGAACTTGGGTACTCTGAGGTACTTGTTCAATAGTTTGAGATTCAGGATGGGGCGGTATGACCCATTTGGTTTCTGAACCAAAAAGAGTGTAGAAAAGAACCTTTGACCTTGTTGAGATTGTGGAACAGGGATGATAACTCCAGACTGCAGTAAGGAGTGAATGACTCCCTGCAGTGCCTGTGCTTTGCCTGGATCCGGTGACGGAGCGGTAGGGAAGTACTGTCTGGGAGGATGCTTCAGGATGGAGAGAGAGTACCTATGAGAGACCACTTCTTGGACACATGCATCGGTCGTGATAAGACTCCATGCTTGGTCAAACTGAAGAAGTCGGCCTCCCACCCTGGGGCAAACTGAAGAAGTCGGCATCTCACTCTGGGCTCTCCCAGGGGGAGGCCCGTCCTGTCAGGTTGAGGGTTTATCCTCCGTTTTGGTAGGTGGACGTCTAGTGGCCCGGGGTTTGGAGGCCTTTCTGGTGTAATCTGGGCATGGAAAGGACTGACCCTTGGGTTTACCTTGTGAACAAGGACCGAAAGGGCAATTTCAGACCTGATTGCTCCTCTGCGTTTTTTTCAGAGGTCTGCGATCAGATAGTCGCCGCCTATAGGAAATGAAAACCCGCCGCGTGCATGTGTGCAAATGCATGTGTATGCCGTGTGAAAACTTTGCCAGACAGCGGGCAACCGCAAATCTGTTCGCAACTTACTCACAGTCGGATGATTTTTCCAGTCTGTGCAGTGTGTGCATAGCCCAGGACTTACTCCTACAGTGCGATAGAATCAAGCCGGACTTGACGTCACACACCCTCCCAGAAAACGGATGGGAATGCCTGCGTTTTCCTGACACTCCCAGAAAACGTCCAAGTTTGCACCCCCAAATGTCCGCTTCCTGTCAATCACCTTGCGTACCCCTAGCGATCAAAATTTTTGCACCAGTCTGTCGCTGTTTGGGCTCATGCCTGCACATTTTGGTGCATGCGTAGTCATTCGATAATCGCCCGCTGTGCGATTTCGCACAACAGCGATCAGGTCTGAATTACGACCAAAGTTCGAGGCCTCCCTGAAGAAACCAAAGGCAAGTGAGCCGTCTTAGATGTCGCTAGTGTTTCGACAATCTTGTCCAGTGCTGGTCCAAATAGGAACTCGTTCGTGTATGGGAGAGCTTCTAGGGCTTTCTTGGCGTCGGAGCGGAGCCACACAGTGGAAACTGCCGAAGCCTTAGAGGATAACAGTGTAATGTCGAGAGCAGCTTCACCAATGTAATAGGCCGCATCTCTGATGTTGGCAATGACAGATAATTGCGCTGTGGACAGATCGGATGTGAAACTGCGTTCCAGGTCGTCGGACCATGTTTCAATGGCCTTAGCGACCCACGCTATGGCCAGGGCCGGCAACAGAAATCTTGGGGCCTGGTACATTGATATCTCTGCACCCCCATACGCCCCTCCCAGCCCAAACCCCCCTGACCCACACATCAGAATCTCACATTGAGGTGAGAAATAGTGATCGTATTTAACAATTGGTGGCCGGATCAAGATTTCTGCTCAAAGTGGGTGTTTAGTATTGCATCTTGCACTGAATGTTACACCATTTCTGTGAAACACTGGAGATTTATTGCTAATAATATTGATAACTGGACTGGTTAATCAGACTAGTGACCCCCCCCCCAAAAAAAAAACATGGCACAGGTCCGCTGACTGACTCTGACTCACCACCTGTGCTGTCTCCCCCATCCCAGCAGTCTGTCAGGCCACTGCTGTGCTGCTCGGCTGCTCTCTTCCTCCTGGACAGTTGCTGGGCCTGTGTTCCTCAAAGGAGGATACGACGGACGCCGACACCACAGCAGTTGGCAAAGAAGGGCAGATGGGCGGTGCATAGCGATGCGCAGGACATCACATGACACGTGTCACGCTCGGCGTAAGTTGGGGTTCCGACAACCGAGTTTTGGCTGAAGGGACAGCTACCTGTGAGGAGAGTAAACGAGGTGGCTGAATGTAATTCCTCCTCATGGGGGTGGAAGCCAAACTAAGTGTTAACATTGGCTGGAGGGCGTAAAGAAAAGGTGGACTTCGTAGGAAGATAACTGTAGTTTTAATGAATAATCAGGCTGTACATGAATATTGGAGAAATTGAAGAAACTGGAAGAATTAGAGTCTATGGTTAAATGACTTGAAGAGTGAAGCTGAAGAACTCCGGTAAAGAAGAACTGAAGACTGTGTTTTATGATTAAAAGACGAGGCTGAAGTACTTGGACTTTGAAGAAATGAAGACGTGGTTTGTGATTGAAAAACGAGTCTGAAGAACTTGGACTTTGAAGAAATGAAGACTGTGGTTTGTGATTGAAAGACGAGGCTGAAGAACTTGGACTTTGAAGAAATTAAGACTGTGGTTTGTGATTGAAAGACGAGGCTGAAGAACTTGGACTTTGAAGAAATGAAGACTGTGATTTGTGATTGAAAGACGAGGCTGAAGAACTTGGACTTTGAAGAAATGACAACGTCTGCGGGAACTGCCGTTACCACCTGGAGCTCCTCTACGACCTGGGACCCCGTGAGCGCTTCCACAAGTGGCAACGGACTTAGACAGCGGGACTGCAGCAGCGTTTAGGTAACCGATGGATGATAGCAACTGTGATAGCCGGGCAGCGGCCGATCCATCAGTGATTTTAAAAAGCATTGCACACCAGGCCGTTTCATCACATAAGCAAGCAGTTTATTCACAGTTCAGACAGGGTTATCACGACAGTAACATTTAACTCCTTGTTCTCCTCTCCAGCGCAATATTCATATGGGTTACATCAAGTTACATCTCCTTTCATTTGCTTCACGGGCAATAACAGCATTTACAGTGATGTGACATCATTACAGTACAGTACATACCAGCGCAGTCTCTGGGAATCAGTAGTGCGGCTTTCGCAAACTGAAATTCATTTTAGTGTGCTCTCCCCCATTTGCTAGGGGCTCTATCTAAACGGGATCTCATGTACACGTTACTGGGGGCCTTCCGCCAAACGTGGTTCCTACCACTCACCCAGCTCGTCATATCCCGCAGACTCACACCTCCCGTCCTGCTTCTTGGGTACCCCTGAAGGTCCTTTGTTCCTGGTTCCTTCCACTGTACTCTGCATACTGTGGCTCTCACACTGCACTCTCCATCTCTCACTGAAGCTGCTGGCTCTCCTGTTACACTGCAGATATGGGCTCTCCCTCTCTTCATAGCAACACCCACACGCTGCTCTTCTTTCCATCATGCCAGGGACTGTGGAGTGCCATTCATGTTCCACAGTCCCCAGCCTGCGTTTCTCCTGGACACTTAGCCCGTGCCTTCCATCCTCAGTCCTCAGCTCACACTGAACTGTCCTGTGCTTTGTTCCTTTTTCTAAAATCCCCCTGCGCTTCCTGTCCTAACCCCCTACATGTGGCAGGGTCTGCTAGAACTGGTTTGGGGCCATAAAACTCCCCCACTCACTGATAAGAATTAAAAGGCTTTTGGAACTTTCCAATATCTCTTGTCTACTAACATTCCAGTATGCCACATACACCCCTGCTAAAATCTTGCGTGTCCCCACGCAATATACCTATGAGCTTGCAAAAAGTCTAGCAAGGAACAGTCTCTTATACTCTACAGCAAGGTCAAAACATAACACACAATAAACAAGCATAATTGCAGTATATATCACACACAGTATAACAATCACATGAGCAGAAAAACATGGCATGCAAACACACAATATAACAATCACATGAGCAGAAAAACATGGCATCACATGAAATACAAATCACATATACTGCTGTCTTTTTCCTCTGAATTACAGTCCTGGGTCACAGATGATCATGAATGTTCTAACATCTTCTGGCAATTGTGCCAAACACTTAGAACCTGCCCATGCCGGCCCTTTCTCCCCCAGTTCACTGGGTCAAAAGAGGTAGGTGGCTTTCATGGGCCCCTCCCAATAAAGTTTTCCCCAAATTGTCAAATAAATCTTCGGTACCGATCCTGTTCGCGGACGCCATGTTGTGATAGCCGGGCAGCGGCCGATCCATCAGTGATTTTAAAAAGCATTGCACACCAGGCCGTTTCATCACATAAGCAAGCAGTTTATTCACAGTTCAGACAGGGTTATCACGACAGTAACATTTAACTCCTTGTTCTCCTCTCCAGCGCAATATTCATATGGGTTACATCAAGTTACATCTCCTTTCATTTGCTTCACGGGCAATAACAGCATTTACAGTGATGTGACATCATTACAGTACAGTACATACCAGCGCAGTCTCTGGGAATCAGTAGTGCGGCTTTCGCAAACTGAAATTCATTTTAGTGTGCTCTCCCCCATTTGCTAGGGGCTCTATCTAAACGGGATCTCATGTACACGTTACTGGGGGCCTTCCGCCAAACGTGGTTCCTACCACTCACCCAGCTCGTCATATCCCGCAGACTCACACCTCCCGTCCTGCTTCTTGGGTACCCCTGAAGGTCCTTTGTTCCTGGTTCCTTCCACTGTACTCTGCATACTGTGGCTCTCACACTGCACTCTCCATCTCTCACTGAAGCTGCTGGCTCTCCTGTTACACTGCAGATATGGGCTCTCCCTCTCTTCATAGCAACACCCACACGCTGCTCTTCTTTCCATCATGCCAGGGACTGTGGAGTGCCATTCATGTTCCACAGTCCCCAGCCTGCGTTTCTCCTGGACACTTAGCCCGTGCCTTCCATCCTCAGTCCTCAGCTCACACTGAACTGTCCTGTGCTTTGTTCCTTTTTCTAAAATCCCCCTGCGCTTCCTGTCCTAACCCCCTACATGTGGCAGGGTCTGCTAGAACTCGTTTGGGGCCATAAAACTCCCCCACTCACTGATAAGAATTAAAAGGCTTTTGGAACTTTCCAATATCTCTTGTCTACTAACATTCCAGTATGCCACACAACCAGGATCAGGGAACCAGAAGTAACCTGGGAGCACAGAGCTGGAGAACCTTTCACAAGGACGTAACTTGAAGCACTGGCATTCTCCCTCTGAGCCAGCCCCCTTTTGTAAGGGGAGAACATGCAGGATTGGCTGGACAAGGACACAGATTGGGAACTTCATTGGTAATACTCTTGTCTCCAACATGGCTGCCCCCAGCACAGGAGACATACTTAGCTGTTAGCACACAGCTTTAGCCAGCTTCTGTCTCTGACACACTATACTGTGTCACCACCAGAGGACCTTACGGCAGCGATCCCCACCGCAGCGCCTGGCTCTCCAGACCCTCGGCCCCCGGCCCTTGGCAGCCGCACATCCGTCCAGGAGGACCTGCCGCCAGCAGCTCCCTGCCGCCGCAGCCATGCCAACCAGCCGAACGGTAACCTGCGGGAGCAACCGCCGGAGGTAAGGCTCTGGAGCCTGACAACACCTGACATTAAGGGGCAGAGGCTCAGAGTAGGACTGCCGGGAGCCTGGGATTACATTACCGCCACTATTCCATGTGCGGGCCGGGCGGCGCGGCGGCCTCCTACATAATATAATTTAAAGTGTAAATAATTAAAAGCATTATGCTTCTACTGGCTGCTGGTGCTCTCCACACCTTGGGGACCAAAGCCTCAGAGCCCGGTACGGGGGTACCCTTTGTAACCCCCTGTCGTCGGGCCTGGCTGTGGAGCTGGCCTGGCAGTTGCAACTGTAAGAGAGTACACCGATTTAAGACCCACTTAGCTCCTTAAGTGAGGACGCAGTTGGGATAGGCAGGATGGAACGCTTGAGCAAGTGTGTCACATGAATATCCACAATAGGTGGATTCTCCCACTTTGCACAATCCTCAGTAGGCAACGGGTAAAAGGAGCTGAGTCTTTTAGTAGGTGTTTTCCATGCCTCAGTTCTAACTTCAGTGAAGTGGTCCGAGTGTGTAAACTCAGCAAGTACCACCTTCTGCCGCTGGCATAGCGGGTCTTTGGAAGTAGTGGACGGTTCAACATCTTCAAGCTGAAGAGAAAATTTGACCGATTAATGCTGCCACATTAAATTTAGATGGGGCCTCCTCATCCCCTGAAGAAGATTAGGCATCTGAAACCTCAGCTGTGTCAGCAATCACCTACCCACTTGTGGTGTCACGGCCCGGTGGGGGTGTTGGAGAGACAGCTCTGGCATTCCTTGGACTGCCAGGAGCTGTCATCCTGGGTTGGGTATGGTTTACTGGCGCTGGGGAACCTGGCGGACAATATACCGACTGCGGGATCCCGGCAGCAGAATGCAGCTGAGGGGGGTGGCGAGCGCAACAAAGCCCCTTGCGGGCTCGCCACGCTGCGGGCTCGGTGTGCGCTCCACACAGGTTCTATTCCCACTCTATGGGTGTTGTGGACACTCACGAGTGGGAATAGTCCCTGTTAGTTGGCATGCCGACTGTTGGGATTTAGAGGGGGCATGATGTAGCTGACGGTATTGTGGCCGGCGGTCTCCTGACCACCGGTCACATAACTACATCCCGTCATCCCATTGGAAAGTTGTCAAAAGTTAGTAAAAATGTAAATAAAAAGAAGAACTTGGGCTGCAAGCCACAGACCCTGTTCAGTGTGCGCAGCTCCTTGTTGGCACCGAAAAAACCTGAAGTGACTGAAGAAGGGTGCGGGGTATGAAGGGAAAGGAGCCCAGTGCATCCTGGGAGGCTCAAAAGCTTTCCATTCGGTGCCAGTCCTGGTCTCCACCAGCATCATACCCGAGGTTAAGGATTAACCCTGTGGTGACGATGGACCCTGAAGAAGAAAGTAAGGTATGTTTGAGGTCAGTCACTGATAGTCAATACAGTGTACAATAGGACATGCTGCCTCAGAAGAATGTCTGCGGTAGCGATGGCTGGCAACAGAATCTTGGGGCCCGGTACAGTGATACACCTGGGGCTCCACACAGTCACTGTGAGAGGCCCCTGTTACTCTGAGGCTGCGCCAACACCACCTACAGCCCGCTGCCCTATTCGGACAAGGCGGCTCACATCCCTGTTGGGAAATAAGCAGCATATCCTTGGGGCCCCTCTGATCCTTGGGGACCGGTACAGGTGTCCCTTTTGATCCCCGTGTTGCCGGCCCTGGTGGTCCTTAATCCTAACCCCCAACCCCCACGCAGCCTAACCCTAACAATTGGCATCCTCATACTGTCAACATTTCACATGGCTACAACTCAAATGTCGACATTGTGAACATGTGGACATTATGAAGCTGTAGACACAGTTCCTGTCAAAAGTTTGAGCCATGTTGACATTATGAATGTCAACATGGTGCTTGTCGACCTTCTGACCGGATACCAGTGCTACAAGTATTGCTGTACGGGCCAGTACTGCATACCATTAAGAAATTGGTAGTTGTTACACAGTACCACCGGCCCAACCACCTTGCAGCCGCAAAATTAGTTTATTATGCACTGCCGGGCACTGTACTTGGCGGCGCAGAAGCTCCTAATGAAGGCTGGCCGGCACATTATGCGGTTGCTGTCACGGTCTGCCGCACATGTGAATCCCAGCGCAGGCTGAGAGACACAGAGTGAAGAAGGGGGGTGCAGGCTGAGAGACAGAATGAAAGAGGGGGGGCGCAGGCTGAGAGACACAGAGTGAAGGAGGGGGGCGCAGGCTGAGAGACACAGAGTAAAGAAAGGGCTCAGGCTGAGAGACACAGAGTGCAGGGGGGGCAGGCTGAGAGACACAGAGTGAAGGAGGGGGCGCAGGCTGAGAGACACAGAGTGAAGGAGGTGGGGCGCAGGCTGAGAGACACAGAGTGAAGGAGGGGTGGGCGCAGGCTGAGAGACACAGAGTGAAGGAGTGGGGACGTAGGCTGAGAGACACAGAGTGAAGGAGGGGGGCGCAGGCTGAGAGACACAGAGTGAAGGAGGGAGGGCGCAGGCTGAGAGACACAGAGTGAAGGAGGGGGGGCTCAGGCTGAGAGAGACAGAGTGAAGGAGGGGGGGCGCAGGCTGAGAGACACAGAGTGAAGGAGGGAGGGTGCAGACTGAGAGACACAGAGTGAAGGAGGGGGTGCAGTCTGAGGTACACAGTGTGAAGGAGGGGGGCGCAGGCTGAGAGACACTTAGTGCGGGGGGGCAGGCTGAGAGACACAGAGTGAAGGAGGGGGGGTGCAGGCTGAGAGACACAGAGTGAAGGAGGGGGGAGCGCAGGCTGAGAGACACAGAGTGAAGGAGGCGGGAGCAGGCTGAGAGACAGAGTGAAGAAAGGAGGGAGCAGGCTGAGAGACACAGAGTGAAGGAGGGGGGCTCAGGCTGAGAGACACAGAGTGCAGGGGGGGAAGTCTGAGAGACAAAGAGTGAAGGAGGGGGGACGCAGGCTGAGAGACACAGAGTGAAGGAGGTGGGGCGCAGGCTGAGAGACACAGAGTGAAGGAGGTGGGGTGCAGGCTGAGAGACACAGAGTGAAGGAGGGGGGGTGTAGGCTGAGAGACACAGAGTGAAGGAGGGGGGACGTAGGCTGAGAGACACAGAGTGAAGGAGGGGGGCACAGGCTGAGAGACACAGAGTGAAGGAGGGGGGGCAGGCTGAGAGACACAGAGTGAAGGAGGGGGGACGTAGGCTGAGAGACACAGAGTGAAGGAGTGGGGCGTGCAGGCTGAGAGACATAGTGAAGGGGCGGGCGTGCAGGCTGAGAGACACAGAGTGAAGGAGGGGGGAGCGCAGGCTGAGAGACAGAGTAGAGGGGAAGGGGGGACACAGGCTGAGAGACACAGATTGAAGGAGGGGGGGGGCAGGCAGAGAGACACAGAGTGAAGGAGGTGGGGCGCAGGCTGAGAGACACAGAGTGAAGGAGGTGGGGCGCAGGCTGAGAGACACAGAGTGAAGGAGGGGGGGCGCAGGCTGAGAGACACAGAGTGAAGGAGGGGGGACGTAGGCTGAGAGACACAGAGTGAAGGAGGTAGGGCGCAGGCTGAGAGACACAGAGTGAAGGAGGTGGGGTGCAGGCTGAGAGACACAGAGTGAAGGAGGGGGGGTGCAGGCTGAGAGACACAGAGTGAAGGAGGGGGGACGTAGGCTGAGAGAGACAGAGTGAAGGAGGGGGGCACAGGCTGAGAGACACAGAGTGAAGGAGGGGGGGCAGGCTGAGAGACACAGAGTGAAGGAGGGGGGGCGCAGGCTGAGAGACACAGAGTGAAGGAGTGGGGACGTAGGCTGAGAGACACAGAGTGAAGGAGGGGGGCGCAGGCTGAGAGACACAGAGTGAAGGAGGGAGGGCGCAGGCTGAGAGACACATAGTGAAGGAGGGGGGGCTCAGGCTGAGAGAGACAGAGTGAAGGAGGGGGGGCGCAGGCTGAGAGACACAGAGTGAAGGAGGGAGGGTGCAGACTGAGAGACACAGAGTGAAGGAGGGGGTGCAGTCTGAGGTACACAGTGTGAAGGAGGGGGGCGCAGGCTGAGAGACACTTAGTGCGGGGGGGCAGGCTGAGAGACACAGAGTGAAGGAGGGGGGGTGCAGGCTGAGAGACACAGAGTGAAGGAGGGGGGAGCGCAGGCTGAGAGACACAGAGTGAAGGAGGGGGGAGCAGGCTGAGAGACAGAGTGAAGAAAGGAGGGAGCAGGCTGAGAGACACAGAGTGAAGGAGGGGGGCTCAGGCTGAGAGACACAGAGTGCAGGGGGGGAAGTCTGAGAGACACAGAGTGAAGGAGGGGGGACGCAGGCTGAGAGACACAGAGTGAAGGAGGTGGGGCGCAGGCTGAGAGACACAGAGTGAAGGAGGTGGGGTGCAGGCTGAGAGACACAGAGTGAAGGAGGGGGGGTGCAGGCTGAGAGACACAGAGTGAAGGAGGGGGGACGTAGGCTGAGAGACACCGAGTGAAGGAGGGGGGCACAGGCTGAGAGACACAGAGTGAAGGAGGGGGGGCAGGCTGAGATACACAGAGTGAAGGAGGGGGGACGTAGGCTGAGAGACACAGAGTGAAGGAGTGGGGCGTGCAGGCTGAGAGACATAGTGAAGGGGCGGGCGTGCAGGCTGAGAGACACAGAGTGAAGGAGGGGGGAGCGCAGGCTGAGAGACAGAGTAGAGGGGAAAAGGGGACACAGGCTGAGAGACACAGATTGAAGGAGGGGGGGGGCAGGCTGAGAGACACAGAGTGAAGGAGGTGGGGCGCAGGCTGACAGACACAGAGTGAAGGAGGGGGGGCGCAGGCTGAGAGACACAGAGTGAAGGAGGGGGGACGTAGGCTGAGAGACACAGAGTGAAGGAGGGGGGCACAGGCTGAGAGACACAGAGTGAAGGAGGGAGGGCGCAGGCTGAGAGACACAGAGTGAAGGAGGGGGCGCAGGCTGAGAGACACAGAGTGAAGGAGGGGGGGCTCAGGCTGAGAGACACAGAGTGAAGGAGGGGGGCCTGCAGGCTGAGAGACACAGAGTGAAGGAGGGGGGGTGCAGGCTGAGACAGAGAGTGAAGGAGGGGGGGCGCAGGCTGAGAGACACAGAGCGAAGGAGGGGGGTGCAGGCTGAGAGACACAGAGCGAAGGAGGGGGGTGCAGGCTGAGAGACACAGAGTGATGGAGGGGGGGCACAGGCTGAGAGACACAGAGTGAAGGAGGGGGGCAGGCTGAGAGACACAGAGTGAAGGAGGGGGGACGTAGAGTAAAGGGGGATGCAGGCTAGGAGACACAAAATGAAGGAGGGGTGCAGGCTGAGAGACAGAGAGTGAAGGGGAGGGCGCAAGCTGAGAGACACAACATGAAGTTGGGGGGAGCGCAGGCTGAGAGACAGAGTAGAGGGGAAGGGGGGACACAGGCTGAGAGACACAGATTGAAGGAGGGGGGGCAGGCTGAGAGAGAGTGAAGGAGTGGGGACGTAGGCTGTGTCAAAGTCGAAAAATATTGCAGTACACACATCACGTACAAACTAGAGATGAGCGGATTCGGTTTTACTCGGTTTTACTCGGTTCTCAAAACCGAATCTTATTGGCTATCCAAAACACGTGACATCCGTGAGCCAATAAGATGTCGTTTTGAGAACCGAGTAAAACCGAGTAAAACCGAATCCGCTCATCTCTAGTACAAACTACACACAGATGGCCTCCGCGCGTGTACTTGTTCTGCCGTGCGTGCACATATCCGCAATTTGCGTATGGTCGCTCCCGCGGTCCTGCGCATTAGCGCGTGGTATGGGTATTTACGGTAGAGTTTGTGAACGCATGGAAAGCTATCAAAACACATTACATATTTAATCCAAATAGTGCACAATGTACACATAGTCTCCCTGCACCACATCAGTAAGTTACAACAGTTTAAATGGTAACAGAACAAAGGGATTCACCTTTACAGGATAGGAGGGGACAGAACAAGGTTATAAGGTGGTGTTTGGTATCCAGCTGTAGGGTATTGTAAGGTGTTGGTTTGAAGATCGCATGTTCCTGCGAATAGTTATGTGCAGGAGCAGAATAGAGATATAAACTGTATTTACTGTACATTAAGTTTGCGGCGGGAACTAAGAGGAGACCACCCACAAGTGCATCTTGAACAGACATTGCCCACCTATTCAAACCGACCTATGACCTCTCCTGTACTGTAAATGACCATCCCTGTGTCCAATGGACAAAGAGATTACAGTGTCCATTGTGTTAAGTTTTGGAAGATTGTATAAAAGATGCCTGCTGCAGGCCTGGTCACAAGACTCACAAAGTTATCTATCTAGATGGCTGAGGACCAGACTGGGTAGCGCGGCAAAATCCAAACAAGTATGTATCATTGACTGTAGCCATTATTCTTTTGTATTGTATTGCTTTGTTATTGTAACCCCCTTTCAGTAATAATACGCTGTGGTGTCGGAACCCAGTAGTTTAATTACAATCTGGTGTTGTGTCTTCCTTTCCCTGCTAATGTTTAAAGTGTATTATTATCGCATTGCATAGCTGTTAAGGGTTCACGGTGTATCATTGGGTGTGTACGCGCTGTGTGTACTTTGTACAGCCAGTGCGGCGTTTGTACGCAAAGTCCGTACTCGGTACGGAACTCTGTACGCTAACGGTGTAAAAAGTCCGTAGGTTGCGGATTAAGTATAGCGGCCACAGCGGCTTCATTTAAAGTGTATGAAATTTCTTTTTAAAGTGTTGCTTTTAGTCCTGTATGAAAATCAGCATTCTCAATTGTGGGCATCGTCCGGTTTTCCGCATACTCACAGTCTAACAGGTCACAGCAAACTTAATATATCAGCAAAAGGGCGGACAGTAAATATCCTACGTAACCTTTTCTTGGTCGATGGATACACTGAAAACCCTACTTGTGTGCTGATTAGATGACGTCTGCTCTGTATGGTTTGCAGAGATGCTGGTAGAACCCGTAAAACAAACAGGAAAAAAGCTATTTAAAAATCTGTGAATTTTTTATTTTTTTTGCAGCCAAAGCGTACACAACAAAAGGCACCCATACTTTGTATACCTTCTCACATTGTTGCCATAAGACTCAGATTGCTAGATTAATTTTGATCTGTGTGAAACCGGATGCATTTGTTGCTATATAGTTAAAACTAAAATAAATGTTTAAGGAAGTGTAAAGCACAAACGCAGTCTGGCCTGGTTGTAAAGGTTTATACAGAAAAAACTGTGTGTTGTGTTAAGTGAGCAATTATAGTTAGTATTGCTCACATTTATAGAAGTTGTGGGATTTGTTTTATTGCGGACGTACGGTTTTGTACACGTGTCTTGGACAAAGTACAGGACTGCGCACGCAGCGTAAGAGACACGCACGGTCGCGTGTTTACGCAAAGTGCGTAAGAGTACGGGCGCTAAGTACAAATTACACAATAGTGTCGTTTAGCTAAAAGGTGGGACAGTAGCCATGCTACAATAGCACAAAACTGCCCATTTTCTAAAGCAGATTAGTATAAAACTTTTGTTTAAAACGGTATTGCCTCTGGGGGTAAAGCTGCCTATTTGAATGAATTAAAATTTTCTGTACAGAAAAAACAAAGTGTATTTGAGTGAGCGAACGTAGGAGTGAGTGGATATTCAAACCCAGGGAATTCGGGATCCCGTCATGTGGTACATCAAGTAAGTGGAGGCTTGGTGGCGTGAGGCAGCTGACTCACGTTAGTATAAGGTTTAATACGCAAATCGTGAGGTGATTTGCAGAGGAGCGTGATAGTGCATAGTATTGCGAAGTATTGAAGTAAAAAAAGGTTTCTGTATTACCCTCCGGGCTGAGGGTCGCAGTTTGTACATCGACCCGTGGTCGTACGGCAGATAGGTAACAAGTACCTATACGCTGTGCAATTGGACCGTGCGTTTGTGGGTGCGGTATATACAGCGCAATTTGATACCCCTTTTACGAGCTTTTGCGTAGAACCGCGGTATCAGTAGTGCTGTGTAGAGCATACGCAAACGTGATTTGTGTATAAGTGTATATGGAGTTTTCGCTGGTCTCTCTCAGGAAAATCTCCAGCGGTGTATATTCACTGGAAAAGGTAAGTCACTCCTAACACTTCCAGTGAATAGAAACCAATTAGGGACATCACTGGGTACGCGGTGGTCACTATTGGAGTGAGTCGTGGTACTCAGCGGAGAAGGAGTGGGTGAAAGTGCTCTAAGAACTTTCACTGTCTATTCGTATTGTGCATTGGGGATTGCGTAAAAAGGGAAAAAGTCCGCGATGGGATCCAATTGCACAAGCGGTGGACGTTTTGTAGCCAGGGTTCAGGTTGAAGAGCCGCGGCCCAAGGGGTCAGTGAGGTTTGTTATGTGTGGAAAATATGGGGGGTCATTCCGAGTTGTTCGCTCAGTAAATTTCTTCGCATCGCAGCGATTTTCCGCTTAGTGCGCATGCGCAATGTTCGCACTGCGACTGCGCCAAGTAAATTTGCTATGAAGTTAGGAATTTTACTCACGGCTTTTTCATCGTTCAGGCGATCGTAATGTGATTGAGAGGAAGTGGGTGTTTCTGGGCGGAAACTGGTCGTTTTATGGGTGTGTGTGAAAAAACGCTACAGTTTCTGGGAAAAACGCGGGAGTGGCTGGAGAAACGGAGGAGTGTCTGGGCGAACGCTGGGTGTGTTTGTGACGTCAAACCAGGAACGACAAGCACAGAACTGATCGCAGATGCCGAGTAAGTCTGGAGCTACTCTGAAACTGCTAAGAGAGGTGTAATCGCAATATTGCGAATACGTCGTTCGCAATTTTAAGATGCTAAGATTCACTCCCAGTAGGCGGCGGCTTAGCGTGAGTAAATCTGCTAAAAACAGCTTGCGAGCGAACAACTCGGAATGACCCCCATGGTTCACACACTGAAGACTTTTTGTCTGAATGGGTATGTATGACTGACAAAGATAGGGTACCATTCCCTAGGGTGGGCAGCTTTGAACCAGAGGTATTGCAGAACTTAAGGATAAGGATATGTCTGATAAAATCCAGAAAACAAAGGATTAGACATACAGATTGTTTAAATTTATGGCAACAGGAGGGGGATGTGCAAAGGGAATTAGCTCGCGCAGCAGGTTCCAAACCTAGCGGGAAAACAATGGCGACCGCACCACCACCACCACCATATATTGTGGGGGAGAAAGTGGCTACAGACAATGGTACATTGGTACAGGATAGGAGAGTAATTGATAAATGTACTAACGCTAACCCTTGCCAGTTGTATCCCGTTTTAATTTTTCCCCAGGACTGCGAGCAGGAAGATGAGCCCAGCACGATATCGGCACTCTCTCTAGCACCACCATACAGGACACTCAGGTGGGCATGGCCCAATTAGTAAGAGCAGTAGTCAGGCCCCCTAGCGGAGGGATAAGTGAGGTCGTGTCCACAGGTAAGTACGGTACCATACATTATGTAGAGACAATAGCTCCCCACATTGTAGAATCAAACCAGAAGGATGTAATTGAATTAAATCCTGTCAGGGTAATTGCAGTCCCCAACGGGAAAACTAACAATCAGGGAGTAACTCCCATCAGGAACAATGCCATGCATTGTCCCTGGTCCCGGGCAGAGTTAAGGTCAATTATGTCTGAATTTCCCGATCCCAGGAAAGATCTAGTCGGATGCCAGAGATTCATTAAAGAGTTAGGTAACGCCCATGAGCCTACAAATAAAGATTGGCGAACAGTGCTAAAAGTGTGTTTACCCTCAAATATTGACATCACGAAATTTATAGCAGACAGTAAGTTAGATGCAGAAGTACCTCTCACTGATGAATACAATCAGGAGAACGTAAAGCAAATCAATCTGCAACTAGGAGTGTTTTTCCCTACTGTTGTCAAATGGAATAAAATTTTCTCCATAAGACAAAAAGAAGGTGAAATGGCATCCGAATATTTCCATCGAGCACTGCAGGAAATGGCTAGATACACTGGGATCGAGGACATTAAAGACAATGCACATCACAGGGAAGTAGCTGTTGCTGTATTAATGGACGGGTTGAAGGAGGCACTGAGAACAAGAGTGCAGACCTCTCTACCAAACTGGAGAGGTATCTCGGTGGCTGCATTGAGAGAGTCCGCTATTGAGCACGATAGGAACATCAGTAAGCACAGGGAGTCTCAGGGGGAAAAGCTGATGACAGTAAGTATAGACGCACTTACAAAAAAGCCATATCAGCCAAAACCCCAGACCCCTGATGGTAAGTCACGTGTAGTAACATGCCATACTTGTAAAAAGGTAGGACATTACTCGAGGGAATGTAGGAATAAAGGTACACATAATGTATACCGACCCCTTAGACCAGGATATGAACCACACTACAATGCACATAATTGGGATCAGGGACCACTTAGGAGAAATTACGAGCCACATGCAGGGGAAACAAGGAGGTACCCACCAAGGAGAGACTGGCAGGCCTCCGAAAATTCTCAGCTACCCCCCTCACATATTGTAGCTGCCAATGCGCTGCGGGAGGGTCTCAACACACAATAGGGGTTGGGCCACACCTGTAGTCTGCAGCCAGTGAAGTTGATTGCTAGCCTTGGTAGTGAACCTGAGGTCACGGTTGATGTAGCTGGTGTACCATTACCTTTTCTTTGTAGATACAGGGGCGGCCAGGTCAGTGTTGAATTCCACATCAGGTATAAAAACCACAGGTAAAACAATTTCGGCAATGGGAGTAACAGGAACTGTGCAACAATACCCTTTGAGTAGACCTGCAGAGATTACGATAGGCCCCTTGCAAACCAAACATTCTTTCCTGCTGGCTGCATCGGCTCTGACTAATCTACTTGGCAGAGACCTATTGTGTAAAATGCGGTGTGTCATATATTGTACTCCTGAGGGTGTCTTCTTGGATATACCTGAGAACCACGCTCAAGAAGTGCAAGATATATTAGACATGTCGCATTCTGCTGTTATAGACAAGTGTCCATCAAAGGTAGAGGAAATGATCTCACAAATACCGGGTTCCCTTTGGACCAAAGATGGACAAGACACTGGATTGATGGCAAATGTAGCTCCAGTAGTAGTACAAGTAAAAGATGGTAGGATAGCTCCAAAAATCCCTCACTATCCTCTGAAGCCAGAGGTAGAATTAGGAGTGTACCCTGTCATAGAGCGGCTGCTACAGCAGGGCATCCTAGTCAGGACGTCCAGCACCGCCAATAGTCCCATCTTCCCTGTGAAAAAGAGTGGGGGGAGGGGTTACAGGCTAGTGCAGGATCTAAAGGGGATAAACAAGATAGTTGAGAGCCAATTCCCCGTAGTGCCCAATCCAGCTGTCATCCTCATGCAAATTCCCTCTACTGCAAAATTTTTCACTGTCATTGACCTCTGTTCTGCTTTCTTTTCAGTCCCTCTTCACCCTGACAGCCAGTACCTTTTTGCCTTTACATACAGGGGAGTACAGTACACCTGGACTCGGCTCCCCAAGGTTTCATTGACAGCCCGAGTATTTTCTCTCAGGCCTTGCATGACTGTTTACAATCCTTTCAACTTGAGAGTGGATCAGTGCTAATACAGTATGTCGATGACTTATTGTTGTGTTCTGACTCACTCGAATCGTCCTTGAAAGACACGAAACAGCTTCTGTTTCATCTTTCCCAAACGGGACACAAGGTTTCAAAGGATAAGTTGCAGTTGTGCCGGACCAGGGTAAAATATTTGGGACATTGCTTGACTCAAGAACTTAGACACCTCACCGCTGATAGAATACAGGCAATTCGCGACATGACTCTTCCACAAACGCAGCAACAGATCCGCACTTTCCTTTGAATGTGTGGGTACTGTCGAAACTGGATTCCAGGTTTCTCTATACTGGCTTTACCTTTGCAAGAAATGGTCTCTTCAAACAAACCAGAACGGGTCTCGCACACAGATGAGTCCGAACTGGCATTTGAGAGACTCAAACAGTGCCTATCACAGGCACCTGCATTAGGTATGCCAGATTATGAGAAGCCCTTTGAATTGTACGGTACAGAAAGTGCTGGGTGCGCGGCAGGAGTTTTAACTCAGAGACGTGGTGATGCCAGCAGACCGGTAGCATACTACAGTGCACAGTTGGACACTGTAGCACGGTCTCTCCCCACTTGCTTGCAAAGTGTTGCAGCGATAGCTTTGCTGGTAAGTAAAAGCGAGGATGTAGTGTTAGGACATGACCTGACCATTCATACACCTCATGCAGTATCAGCCTTACTGAACTCAGCACAAACCAGACATGTCTCATCTGCTCGGTTTACAAAGTGGGAATTATCACTGATGGCCCCAGTAAACATCACCATTAAGAGATGCAGCTCATTAAATCCTGCAACTTACTTGCCATGTGTGCCTGGACAGGCACAAAGGGTGGAGGATGAGAATAATGGTGAAGGAGGATTTAGTGCAGACACCGATACGCATGATTGTATGGAATACCTGAACCAAACTTTCACTGCAAGACCTGACATTAGTGACAACCCACTTGAAGGAGTGGACTTTACCTTCTACACTGATGGTAGTTGCCACAGACAGACAGAATCGGGAGACTTGTGTACTGGATATGCAGTTGTAGACGACAGAGGTATCATAGAAGCTGAACCCCTGGGCCCACCGCACTCAGCACAAGTTGCTGAGTTGGTCACCCTAACCAGAGCATGTGAATTGGCCAAGGGTAAGTCAGCTAATATATACACGGATTCCAGGTACGTCTTTGGAGTAGTGCATGATTTCGGGGCCCTATGGCGCCTCAGAAATTTCATGATGGCAGCTGGCACACCTGTAGCGCATGCGTCCCACATAAAAAGGCTTCTAACAGCGATACAGGAACCAGACAGAGTGGCTGTTATCAAGTGCAAAGCACATACTTACAACCAAGACCCAATTTCACTTGGTAACAGCCGGGCAGACGAAGCTGCTAAATCAGCAGCCAGCACCCCCATATAAACGAACATCACATCACTGATGACATTTAACACGATCAACACACAACAATTAATTGAAATGCAAGATTTGTGTTCTTTACAGGAAAAGGCAGTCTGGAGGTCAAAGGGGTATGGCCAGGAATCCTCAGGACTGTGGACAGGTGGACAAGGTAAGCCGGTGGCCCCCAGAGCATGTCTTCCAAGCTTAGCTGAGGCGGCACACGGTCTGACTCATCTGGGCAAAGAGGGTTTGTGCAAGCTGGTAAGAGCCTACTGGTGTGCGCCAGGATTCTCTTCTCATGCAGGTAAGAGAGCAATTACATGCTTTACTTGCTTGAGGAAGAATATTGGAAAGTCAATAACAACAGAGCCATCCCATATCCCTCCGACAGACGGACCTTTTCAGGTAATACAAATCGATTTCATACAGTTACCAGCCTGTAGGAATTTAAAATATGTGTTAGTTTGTATTGATGTATTTTCCAACTGGGTAGAAGCGTTCCTTGTTGCCACAAATACTGCTACGTTTACTGCAAAGAAAATTGTGCAGGAATTTGTGTGTAGATATGGTATCCCTAGAATAATTTAAAGTGACAGGGGTACCCATTTTACAGGTGAAGTCTTTCAGGTCATGTGCAAACTGATGGGAATTAATAGCAAGCTGCATACTCCGTACCGTCCACAGGCGAGAGCAAATGTGGAGAGAGTGAACAGCACTATTAAGAACAAGCTGAGCAAATTAATGGCTGAAACTGGATTGTCGTGGCCAGAAGCTTTGTACAGCATCAGAACCACTCCCAGGTCTCCCCTTAACCTATCACCCTTCGAAATTCTTTTTGGTCGACAACCTCATGTAATGATAGACCCCCAGGATGATTTGAAATTTAATAATGAAGTGACTGTGAAATATTTGGTTGGGATGAGCCAGCAGCTGAGAAATCAACAAAGAAATTTAAAGCTGGTGATTCCTGACCTACCGAACAGTAATTGTCATGACATTGAGCCTGGGGATTATGTGATGATTCGAAATTTCTTACGCTCAGGTTGCCTCATAGACAGGTGGGAAGGACCATACCAAGTCTTGTTAACCAGCACGACAGCATTGAAGGTCGCCGAAAGAGAGACTTGGGTCTACTCGTCCCACTGCAAGAAGGTCGCTGATCCGGAGAGAACTCGTGACAAAGAGCAGAGTGTAGAGAATCTCGTATCACTGGAGTGTCTGTTCTAGGAAAGTTGAGAGGCAGGACTATTGAAAGGCATCTGAGCACAGAGAGTAACAAGACCTAGAACGGTTGTCGTACCACTTTCTTTTTTCACCTCCCCCTGCATTTTTCCTTTCTTTTCTCCTTCTTATTTTCCTCCTTTCCCCTAACGAAATGGATCGATCACAAGAGACTGCGTTTCGGGTTCTGTTACTGATTCTGGTTTTGATAAGGACAGTTTGTTTTGGTGAGGGTCCCAGAGAGGTCGAGCAGGGATCTGGAATGGGTTCTGATGGCAAGTATGAATTTGTAGGATCTCAGGATCAGCACATCACTTTAGTAAAGGCTGGCATCAGTAAGCGCTCTGGTAGTCAGGGAGCTCGGAGGCACTGTGAGGGGTTATTGTCTGATGAATATTGTATTTGTAGGAATTGTGAAAATATAGTCGAGGATGGGTGCATCCAGAGATGTCAGTCCAACCTTAATATCGACATGGACCGTCATCCGTTGAGTGATTACCACTCACTAGTGGGTAAGGTCTTAAACTAAACAGAATGCTGGGTGTGTTCACAGGTACCTCAAGGTCAGAGCAAGTCAGGATTAGTACCATACCCTTTGGCAATAGATGAGGTACTCGAATTACGGGGTGGGAGACCGGTGGACAAGAAATTCAATATCTCTAGGCCCCCTAGTTTGAAGCTCCACCAGTATCATGTAGACAGGTCTCTGTTGTGTTTTAATATTTCCAATTACCGAAAACCTGGAAATTGGGAAGTGACGTGGAATAACCAGACAAAACACAGAGCTGACAGCATACCCATAGACTCTGAACTTGTACGCCAAATAGCCAAAAGTGGGAGGTATTTCCAGTATAGGTATACTCGTGGAAGCAAGACCATGTGGGTTGGAAAAGTATCGTCAGGGTACTGTGCTCATATCATCCAGCCCCGATACTTGTACTGAGCAGATGGGAGAACTAGGGATTGGTTTCTTTACTTGGAAAATTTGTAATATGGTAATGTTATATTTTGTCCCCTATGTTCTCCCAGATGATGCCTATTTCATATGTGGGAGGAAGGCGTACAAGTGGCTTGCCCCGAGCTCAGAGGGATTGTGTTTCCCCCTCGATGTATCAACTAAATGTGCAACCCATTTGTTGGAACAAGAAGCCGAAAAGAGCTCGGTAGTGTTTGTTGGCCCATTTACAGACCCTTAATACGGGATGAGAAGGATTTAATGTATACTTCGCAATACCTCGAAGCTTATTACATATACGGCACGATGATACATGCCCCTCAGACATGGAGTCATACATACATGCTTTTTACTATCCCACTCGGTTATATATTTCCCACCTACAACTCTCCCCCGACCATCCAAACTTCTGTAGATATGGTGTAGATATTTTTCTGTTTATTGATTAGATTGTGGCAGTTATTGGTGACTGCCAAAGGGTGGACTGTCAAAGTCGAAAAATATTGCAGTACACACATCACGTACAAACTACACACAGATGGCCTCGTGCGTGTACTTGTTCTGCCGTGCGTGCACATATCCGCAATTTGCGTATGGTCGCTCCCGCGGTCCTGCACATTAGCGTGTGGTATGGGTATTTGCGGTAGAGTTTGTGAACGCATGGAAAGTATCAAAACACATTACATATTTAATCCAAATAGTGCACAATGTACACATAGTCTCCCTGCACCACATCAGTAAGTTACAACAGTTTAAATGGTAACAGAACAAAGGGATTCACCTTTACAGGATAGGAGGGGACAGAACAAGGTTATAAGGTGGTGTTTGGTATCCAGCTGTAGGGTATTGTAAGGGTAATATTCCGGTGTTGGTTTGAAGATCGCATGTTCCTGCGAATAGTTATGTGCAGGAGCAGAATAGAGATATAAACTGTATTTACTGTACATTAAGTATGCGGCGGGAACCCAGAGGAGACCACCCACAAGTGCATCTTGAACAGACATTGCCCACCTATTCAAACCGACCTATGACCTCTCCTGTACTGTAAATGACCATCCCTGTGTCCAATGGACAAAGAGATTACAGTGTCCATTGTGTTAAGTTTTGGAAGATTGTATAAAAGATGCCTGCTGCAGACCTGGTCACAAGACTCACAAAGTTATCTATCTAGATGACCGAGGACCAGACTGGGTAGTGCGGCGAAATCCAAACAAGTATGTATCATTGACTGTAGCCATTATTCTTTTGTATTGTATTGCTGTGTTATTGTAACCCCCTTTCAGTAATAATATGATGTGGTGTCGGAACCCAGTAGTTTAATTACAATCTGGTGTCGTGTCTTCCTTTCCCTGCTAAGGTTTAAAGTGTATTATTATCGCATTGCATAGCTGATAAGGGTTCACGGTGTATCATTGGGTGTGTATGCGCTGTGTGTACTTTGTACAGCCAGCGTGGCGTTTGTACGCAAAGTCCGTACTCGGTACGGGACTCTGTACGCTAACGGTGTAAAAAGTCAGTAGGTTGCGGATTAAGTATAGCGGCCTCAGCGGCTTCATTTAAAGTGTATGAAATGTCTTTTTAAAGTGTTGCTTTTAGTCCTGTATGAAAATCAGCATTCTCAGCTGAGAGACACAGAGTGAAGGCGGGGGGGTACAAGCTGAGGGACACAGAATGAAGGAGGGGGGACGCAAGCTGAGAGACACAAAATGAAGGAGGGGGGACGCAGGCTGAGAGACAGAGTAAAGGGGAAGGGGGACGTAGGCTGAGAGAAACAGAGGGAAAGAGGGGGCTCCTGCTGAGAAACACAGAGTGAAGGAGGGGGAGCACAGGCTGAGAGTCACAGAGTGAAGGAGGGGGGCTCAGGCTGAGAGACACAGAGTGAAGGGAGGGGGGCATAGGCTGAGAAATACAGAGTGAAGGAGGGTGGCGCAGGATGAGAGACAGAGTAAAGGAGGGGGTCGCAGGCAGAGAGACAGAGTGAAGGAGGGGGGGCTCAGGCTGAGAGACACAGAGTGTAGGAAGGGGGACATAGGCTGAAAAAACACAGAGTGAAGGAGGGTGGCGCAGGATGAGAGACACAGAGTGAAGGAGGGGGGCGCAGGCAGAGAGATAGAGTGAAGGAGTGGGGGCTCAGGCTGGGAGACACAGAGTGAAGGAGGGTGGCGCAGGATGAGAGACACAGAGTGAAGGAGGGGGGCGCAGGCAGAGAGATAGAGTGAAGGAGTGGGGGCTCAGGCTGGGAGACACAGAGTGAAGGAGGGTGGCGCAGGATGAGAGACACAGAGTGAAGGCGGGGGGGTACAAGCTGAGAGACACAGAGTGAAGGAGGGGGGACGCAAGCTGAGAGAAACAAAATGAAGGAGGGGGGACGCAGGCTGAGATCCAGAGTAAAGGGGAAGGGGGACGCAGGCTGAGAGACACAGAATGAAGGAGGGGGGCTCAGGCTGAGAGACACAGAATGAAGGAGGGGGGCTCAGGCTGAGAGACATAGAGTGAAGGGGGAGCACAGGCTGAGAGACACAGAGTGATGGCGGGGGGCTCAGGCTGAGAGACACAGAGTGAAGGGAGGGGGGCATAGGCTGAGAAACACAGAGTGAAGGAGGGTAGCGCAGGATGAGAGACACAGAGTGAAGGAGGGGGGCGCAGGCAGAGAGACAGAGTGAAGGAGGGGGGGCTCAGGCTGAGAGACACAGAGTGAAGGGGGGGCGCAGGCTGAGAGACACAGAGTGAAGGAGGGGGGACACAGGCTGAGAAACACAGAGTGAAGGAGGGTGGCGCAGGATGAGAGACAGAGTGAAGGAGGGGGGACGTAGGCTGAGAGACAGAGTGAAGGAGGGGGAAGAAGGCTGAGAGACACAGAGTGAAGGAGTGGGGACGTAGGCTGAGAAACACAGAGTGAAGGCGGGGGGGTACAAGCTGAGAGACACAGAGTGAAGGAGGGGGGACGCAAGCTGAGAGACACAAAAAAATGAAGGAGGGGGACGCAGGCTGAGAGACAGAGTAAAGGGGACGCAGGCTGAGAGACACAGAATGAAGGAGGGATGCTCAAGCTGAGAGACACAGAGTGAAGGAGGGGGGGCACAGGCTGAGAGACACAGAGTGAAGGAGGGGGGGCTCAGGCTGAGAGACACAGAGTGAAGGGAGGGGGGCATAGGCTGAGAAACACAGAGTGAAGGAGGGTGGCGCAGGATGAGAGACACAGAGTGAAGGAGGGAGACGCAGGCAGAGAGACAGAGTGAAGGAGGGGCGTCTCAGGCTGAGAGACACAGAGTGAGGGGGGGGCGCAGTCTGAGAAACACAGAGTGAAGGAGGGTGGCGCAGGATGAGAGACACAGAGTGAAGGAGGGGGGACGTAGGCTGAGAGACAGAGTGAAGGCGGGAGGCATGCAGGCTGAGAGACAGAGTAAAGGAGGGGGGGCGTGCAGGCAGAGAGACAGAGCGAAGGAGGGGGGCGTGCAGGCTGAGAGACAGAGTGAGGGGGGGGGTGCAGACTGAGAGACACAGAGTGAAGGAGGGGGGAGCGCAGGCTGAAAGACACAAAAATGAAGTAGGGGGGACGCAGGTTGAGAGACAGAATGAAGGGGGGGGCGGCTGAGAGACAGAGAGTGAAGGAGGGGGGGGGGCAGGCTGAGAGACAGAGAGTGAAGGCAGTGGGGTACAAGCTGAGAGACACAGAGTGAAGGAGGGGGGACGCAAGCTGAGAGACAAAATGACGGAGGGGGGACGCAGGCTGAGAGACAGAGTAAAGGGGGACACAGGCTGAGAGACACAGAATGAAGGAGGGGGGCAGACTGAGAAAGACAGAGTGAAGGAGTGGGGAGAATGCAGGCTGAGAGACACAGAATGAAGGAGGGGGGCAGGCTGAGAGACACAGAGTGAAGGAGTGGGGGGAATGCAGGCTGAGAGACACAGAATGAAGGAGGGGGGCACGAGCTGAGAGACAGAGTGAAGGAGGGGTGACGCAGGCTGAGAGAGTAAAGGGGGATGCAGGCTAGGAGACAGAATGAAGGAGTGGGGGCTCAGGCTGAGAGACACAGAGTGAAGGAGGGTGGCGCAGGATGAGAGACACAGAGTGAAGGAGGGTGGACGTAGGCTGAGAGACAGAGTGAAGGAGGGGGGAAGAAGGCTGAGAGACACAGAGTGAAAGGGGGGGGCGCAGGCTGAGAGACACAGAGTGAAGGAGGGGGGACGCAGGCTGAGAAACACAGAGTGAAGGAGGGTGGCGCAGGATGAGAGACACAGAGTGAAGGAGGGGGGACGTAGGCTGAGAGACAGAGTGAAGGAGTGGGGGAAGAAGGCTGAGAGACACTGAGTGAAGGAGGGAGGCATGCAGGCTGAGAGACAGAGTAAAGGAGGGGGGGCGTGCAGGCTGAGAGACAGAGGGAAGGAGGGGGGCGTGCAGGCTGAGAGACAGAGTGAGGGGGGGGGCAGGCTGAGAGACACAAAGTGAAGGAGGGGGGAGCGCAGGCTGAGAGACACAAAAATGAAGGAGGGGGGACGCAGGTTGAGAGACAGAATGAAGGGGGGGGCGGCTGAGAGATAGAGAGTGAAGGAGGGGGGGCAGGCTGAGAGACAGAGAGTGAAGGCAGTGGGGTACAAGCTGAGAGACACAGAGTGAAGGAGGGGGGACGCAGGCTGAGAGACAGAGTAAAGGGGAAGGGGGGACACAGGCTGAGAGACACAGAATGAAGGAGGGGGGGCAGACTGAGAAAGACAGAGTGAAGGAGTGGGGAGAATGCAGGCTGAGAGACACAGAATGAAGGAGGGGGGCAGGCTGAGAAACACAGAGTGAAGGAGTGGGGGGAATGCAGGCTGAGAGACACAGAATGAAGGAGGGGGGGGGAACGCAGGCTGAGAAAGAGTGAAGGAGTGGGGACGTAGGCTGAGAGACACAGAGTGAAGGAGTGGGGCACAAGCTGAGAGACAGAGTGAAGGAGGGGTGACGCAGGCTGAGAGAGTAAAGGGGGATGCAGGCTAGGAGACACAGAATGAAGGAGGGGGCAGGCTGAGAGACAGAGAGTGAAGGGGGGGGGGCGCAAGCTGAGAGACACAAAATGAAGGAGGGGACGCAGGCAGAGTGACAGAGTGGGGGCTCAGGCTGAGAGACACAGAGTGAAGGAGGGTGGCGCAGGCTGAGAGAGAGAGTGAAGGAGTGGGGACGTAGGCTGAGAGACACAGAGTGAAGGAGGGGGGCACAAGCTGAGAGACACAGAATGAAGGAGGGGGGACGCAGGCTGAGAGAGTAAAGGGGGATGCAGGCCAGGAGACACAGAATGAAGGAGGGGGGCAGGCTGAGAAAGACAGAGTGAAGGAGTGGGGAGAATGCAGGCTGAGAGACACAGAATGAAGGAGGGGGGCAGGCTGAGAAACACAGAGTGAAGGAGTGGGGGGAATGCAGGCTGAGAGACACAGAATGAAGGAGGGTGGCGCAGGATGAGAGACATAGAGTGAAGGAGGGTGGACGTAGGCTGAGAGACAGAGTGAAGGAGGAGGGAAGAAGGCTGAGAGACACAGAGTGAAGGCGGGGGGACGTAGGCTGGGAAATACAAAGTGAAGGAGGGTGGCGCAGGATGAGAGACATAGAGTGAAGGAGGGGGGATGTAGGCTGAGAGACAGAGTGAAGGAGGGGGGGAAGAAGGCAGAGAGACACAGAGCGAAGGAGTGGGGACGTAGGCTGAGAGACACAGAGTGAAGGCGGGGGGTACAAGCTGAGAGACACAGAGTGAAGGAGGGGGGACGCAAGCTGAGAGACACAAAAAAATGAAGGAGGGGGGGTGAATGCAGGCTGAGAGACACAGAGTGAAGGAGGGGGGACGTAGAGTGAGAGACACAGAGTGAAGGCGGGGGGACGCAAGCTGAGAGACACAAAAAAATTAAGGAGGGGGGGTGAATGCAGGCTGAGAGAGAGAGTGAAGGAGTGGGGACGTAGGCTGAGAGACACAGAGTGAAGGAGGGGGGCACAAGCTGAGAGACACAGAATGAAGGAGGGGGGACACAGGCTGAGAGAGTAAAGGGGGATGCAGGCCAGGAGACACAGAATGAAGGAGGGGGCAGGCTGAGACACAGAGAGTGGAGGGGGGGGCGCAAGCTGAGAGACACAAAATGAAGGAGGGGGACGCAGGCAGAGAGACAGAGTGAAGGAGTGGGGTCTCAGGCTGAGAAACACAGAGTGAAGGAGGGTGGCGCAGGATGATAGACACAGAGTGAAGGAGGGGGCACAGGCAGAGAGACAGAGTGAAGGAGGGGGGGCTCAGGCTGAGAGACACAGAGTGAAGGGGGGGTGCAGGCTGAGAGACAGAGAGTGAAGGAGGGGGGACGCAGGCTGAGAAACAGAGTGAAGGAGGGTGGCGCAGGATGAGAGACATAGAGTGAAGGAGGGGGGATGTAGGCTGAGAGACAGAGTGAAGGAGGGGGGAAGAAGGCTGAGAGACACAGAGTGAAGGAGTGGGGACGTAGGCTGAGAGACACAGAGTGAAGGCGGGGGGGGTACAAGCTGAGAGACACAGAGTGAAGGAGGGGGGACGCAAGCTGAGAGACAAAAAATGAAGGAGGGGGGACGCAGGCTGAGAGACAGAGTAAAGGGGAAAGGGGACGCAGGCTGAGAGACACAGAATGAAGGAGGGGGGCTCAGGCTGAGAGACACAGAATGAAGGAGGGGGAAACAGGCTGAGAGACACAGAGTGAAGGAGGGGGGGCTCAGGCTGAGAGACACAGAGTGAAGGGGGGGCGCAGGCTGAGAGACACAGAGTGAAGGAGGAGGGATGTAGGCTGAGAGACAGAGTGAAGGAGGGGGGAAGAAGGCTGAGAGACACAGAGTGAAGGAGTGGGGACGTAGGCTGAGAGACACAGGGGTACATTTACTAAGGTCCCGATTTGACCGAGATGCCGTTTTTTCTTCAAAGTGTCATCTCGGTAATTTACTAAACTCAAATCACGGCAGAGATGAGGGCATTCGTATTTTTTTGGAAGTAGTTGTAAAAAAATACGAATGAATACACCATCGGTCAAAATACGCCAGCAAATTAGTAGAACTCGGTAATTTACTAAAAAGTGCAAATCTCCAAAGAGGAAAACACTGCCGTGAAAAATTACAAATCGCAAAAAAGTGCTAAAAAAAAGCAGACCTGCTTTTTATATTCATGATTGCATAGGCATGCAGGGATCCATGAGATCCGTGCATGTCTATCAGTGGGAAGGGGTGGGAAAGTGTTTTTTTCCAAAAAAAAAATTGCGTGGGGTCCCCCCTCCTAAGCATAACCAGCCTCGGGCTCTTTGAGCCGATCCTGGTTGCAGAAATATGGGGAAAAAATTGACAGGGGTTCCCCCATATTTAAGCAACCAGCATCGGGCTCTGCGCCTGGTCCTGGTTCCAAAAATACGGGGGACAAAAAGAGTAGGGGTCCCCCGTATTTTTAAAACCAGCACCGGGCTCCACTAGCTGGACAGATAATGCCACAGCCGGGGGTCACTTTTATATAGTGCCCTGCGGCCGTGGCATCAAAAATCCAACTAGTCACCGCTGGCCGGGGTACCCTGGGGGAGTGGGGACCCCTTCAATCAAGGGGTCCCCCCCCCCCAGCCACCCAAGGGCCAGGGGTGAAGCCCGAGGCTGTCCCCCCCCCATCCAATGGGCTGCGGATGGGGGGGCTGATAGCCTTTGTTGTAAATGAAAAGATATTGTTTTTAGTAGCAGTACTACAAGTCCCAGCAAGCCTCCCCCGCATGCTGGTACTTGGAGAACCACAAGTACCAGCATGCGGCGGAAAAACGGGCCCGCTGGTACCTGTAGTACTATTACTAAAAAAATACCCAAATAAACACAAGACACACACACCTTGAAAGTAAAGATTTATTACATACATGCACACAAACATACATACATACTTACCTTATGTTCACACGCAGGTCGGTCCTCTTCTCCAGTAGAATCCAAGGGGTACCTGTAGAAAAAATTATACTCACAAAATCCAGTGTAGATCGGTCCTCTTCAAATCCATTTGTAATCCAGGTACTTGATTAAAATAAAAAAACGGACACACGAGCCACGAACTGAAAGGGGCCCCATGTTTTCACATGGGACTCCTTTCCCCGAATGCCAGAAACCCACTCTGACTGATGTCTAAGTGGGTTTCTTCAGCCAATCAGGGAGTGCTACGTTGTAGCACTCTCCTGATCGGCTGTGTGCTCCTGTACTGAGTGACAGGCGGCACACGGCAGTGTTACAATGTAGCGCCTATGCGCTCCATTGTAACCAATGCTGGGAACTTTCTGCCCTGCGGTTGACCTAAAGTGACGTCACCGCTGAGCAGAAAGTTCCCAGCATTGGTTACAATGGAGCGCATAGGCACTACATTGTAACACTGCCGTGTGCCGCCTGTCACTCAGTACAGGAGCACACAGCCGATCAGGAGAGTGCTACAACGTGGCGCTCCCTGATTGGCTGAAGAAACCCACTTAGACATCAGTCAGAGTGGGTTTCTGGCATTCGGGGAAAGGAGTCCCATGTGAAAACATGGGGCCCCTTTCAGTTCGTGGCTCGTGTGTCCGTTTTTTTTATTTTAATCAAGTACCTGGATTACAAATGGATTTGAAGAGGACCGATCTACACTGGATTTTGTGAGTATAATTTTTTCTACAGGTACCCCATGGATTCTACTGGACAAGAGGACCGACCTGCGTGTGAACATAAGGTAAGTATGTATGTATGTTTGTGTGCATGTATGTAATAAATCTTTACTTTCAAGGTGTGTGTGTCTTGTGTTTATTTGGGTATTTTTTTAGTAATAGTACTACAGGTACCAGCGGGCCCGTTTTTCCGCCGCATGCTGGTACTTGTGGTTCTCCAAGTACCAGCATGCGGGGGAGGCTTGCTGGGACTTGTAGTACTGCTACTAAAAACAATATCTTTTCATTTACAACAAAGGCTATCAGCCCCCCCATCCGCAGCCCATTGGATGGGGGGGGGACAGCCTCGGGCTTCACCCCTGGCCCTTGGGTGGCTGGGGGGGGGGGACCCCTTGATTGAAGGGGTCCCCACTCCCCCAGGGTACCCCGGCCAGGGGTGACTAGTTGGATTTTTGATGCCACGGCCGCAGGGCACTATATAAAAGTGACCCCCGGCTGTGGCATTATCTGTCCAGCTAGTGGAGCCCGGTGCTGGTTTTAAAAATACGGGGGACCCCTACTCTTTTTGTCCCCCGTATTTTTGGAACCAGGACCAGGCGCAGAGCCCGATGCTGGTTGCTTAAATATGGGGGAACCCCTGTCAATTTTTTCCCCCATATTTCTGCAACCAGGATCGGCTCAAAGAGCCCGAGGCTGGTTATGCTTAGGAGGGGGGACCCCACGCAATTTTTTTTTTAATTTTACACTGTTTAATTTAAAAAAAAAAAAAAAAATGAACCCCAGCACGGATCACACAGATCCGGCCGAGATTCATTTTTAAAAAGTCGTCAGTGTTTTGCTAATCACTGCCGTAAAAATAGAAAAAAAAACACGAATGACATCGACATCGGAACAAAAGAAAAACCCGAATACGACAGCTTAGTAAATTAGTCGTAATCAATTCAAAAAGTTGCAGTTTTACACTTTCGATGTCATTCGTGATTGAACTTTGACCTTTTTCCGAAAATTACGAATGTTAGTAAATTTACCCCACAGAGTGAAGGCGGGGGGGGGGGGGGGGGGGGGGTACAAACTGAGAGACACAGAGTGAAGGAGGGGGGACGCAAGCTGAGACACAAAAAAATGAAGGAGGGGGGACGCAGGTTGAGAGACAGAGTAAAGGGGAAGGGGGACGCAGGCTGAGAGACACAGAATGAAGGAGGGGGGCTCAGGCTGAGAGACACAGAGTGAAGGAGGGGGGTCACAGGCTGAGAAACAGAGTGAAGGAGGGTGGTGCAGGCTGAGAAACACAGAGTGAAGGAGGGTGGCGCAGGATGAGAGACATAGAGTGAAGGAGGGGGGACGTAGGCTGAGAGACAGAGTGAAGGAGGGGGGAAGAAGGCTGAGAGACACAGAGTGAAGGAGTGGGGACGTAGGCTGAGAGACACAGAGTGAAGGCGGGGGGGGGGGTACAAGCTGAGAGACACAGAGTGAAGGAGGGGGGACGCAAGCTGAGACACAAAAAAATGAAGGAGGGGGGCCGCAGGTTGAGAGACAGAGTAAAGGAGAAGGGGGACGCAGGCTGAGAGACACAGAGTGAAGGAGGGGGGACGCAGGCTGAGAAACACAGAGTGAAGGAGGGTGGCGCAGGATGAGTGACAGAGTGAAGGAGGGGGGGCGTAGGCTGAGAGACATAGTGAAGGAGGGGGGGGGGGAGAAGGCTGAGAGACACAAAGTGAAGGAGTGGGGACGTAGGCTGAGAGACACAGAGTGAAGGAGGGGGGTACAAGCTGAGAGACACAGAATGAAGGAGGGGGGACACAGGCTGAGAGAGTAAAGGGGGATGCAGGCCAGGAGACACAGAATGAAGGAAGGGGGCAGGCTGAGAGACAGAGAGTGAAGGGGGGGGGGCGCAAGCTGAGAGACACAAAATGAAAGAGGGGGACGCAGGCTGAGAAACACAGAGTGAAGGAGGGTGGCGCAGGATGAGAGACACAGAGTGAAGGAGGGGGGCTCAGGCTGAGAGACACAGAGTGAAGGGAGGCTGAGAGACACAGAGTGAAGGAGGGGGGACGCAGGCTGAGAAACACAGAGTGAAGGAGGGTGGCGCAGGATGAGAGACATAGAGTGAAGGAGGGGGGACGTAGGCTGAGAGACAGAGTGAAGGAGGGGGGAAGAAGGCTGAGAGACACAGAGTGAAAGAGTGAGGACGTAGGCTGAGAGACATAGAGTGAAGGCGGGGGTGGGGGTACAAGCTGAGAGACACCGAGTGAAGGAGGGGGGACGCAAGCTGAGAGACATAGTAAAGGGGAAAGGGGACGCAGGCTGAGAGACACAGAATGAAAGAGGGGGGCTCAGGCTGAGAGACACAGAGTGAAGGAGGGGGGGCACAGGCTGAGAAACAGAGTGAAGGAGGGTGGTGCAGGCTGAGAAACACAGAGTGAAGGAGGGTGGCGCAGGATGAGAGACATAGAGTGAAGGCGGGGGTGGGGGTACAAGCTGAGAGACACAGAGTGAAGGCGGGGGGACGCAAGCTGAGACACAAAAAAATGAAGGAGGGGGGCCGCAGGTTGAGAGACAGAGTAAAGGGGAAGGCGGACGCAGGCAGAGAGACACAGAGTGAAGGGGGGGTGCAGGCTGAGAGACACAGAGGGAAGGAGGGGGGACGCAGGCTGAGAAACACAGAGTGAAGGAGGGTGGTGCAGGATGAGTGACAGAGTGAAGAAGGGGGGGCGTAGGCTGAGAGACATAGTGAAGGAGGGGGGGGGAGAAGGCTGAGAGACACAAAGTGAAGGAGTGGGGACGTAGGCTGAGAGACACAGAGTGAAGGAGGGGGGCACAAGCTGAGAGACACAGAATGAAGGAGGGGGGACGCAGGCTGAGAGAGTAAAGGGGGATGCAGGCTAGGAGACACAGAATGAAGGAGGGGGGCAGGCTGAGAGACAGAGAGTGAAGGGGGGGGGGGCGCAAGCTGAGAGACACAAAATGAAAGAGGGGGACGCAGGCAGAGAGACGCAGAGTGAAGGAGGGGGGACGCAGGCTGAGAAACACAGAGTGAAGGAGGGTGGCGCAGGATGAGAGACATAGAGTGAAGGAGGGGGGGGCTCAGGCTGAGAAACACAGAGTGAAGGAGGGTGGCGCAGGATGAGAGACACAGAGTGAAGAAGGGGGGCTCAGGCTGAGAGACACAGAGTGAAGGGGGGGGTGCAGGCTGAGAGACAGAGTGAAGGAGGGGGGACGCAGGCTGAGAAACACAGAGTGAAGGAGGGTGGCGCAGGATGAGAGACAGAGTGAAGGAGGGGGGAAGATGGCTGAGAGACACAGAGTGAAGGAGTGAGGACGTAGGCTGAGAGACATAGAGTGAAGGCGGGGGTGGGGGTACAAGCTGAGAGACACAGAGTGAAGGAGAGGGGACGCAAGCTGAGAGACACAAAAAAATGGAGGAGGGGGGACGCAGGCTGAGAGACATAGTAAAGGGGAAAGGGGACGCAGGCTGAGAGACACAGAATGAAGGAGGGGGGCTCAGGCTGAGAGACACAGAGTGAAGGAGGGGGAAACAGGCTGAGAGACACAGAGTGAAGGAGGGGGGCTGAGGCTGAGAGACACAGAGTGAAGGAGGGGGGATGCAAGCTGAGAAATACAGAGTGAAGGAGGGTGGCGCAGGATGAGAGACATAGAGTGAAGGAGGGGGAATGTAGGCTGAGAGACACAGAGTGAAGGAGTGGGGACGTAGGCTGAGAGACACAGAGTGAAGGAGGGGGGGGGGGGCGCAGGCAGAGAGACAGAGTGAAGGAGGGGGTGCAGGCTGAGAGACACAGAGTGAAGGAGGGGGGACGCAGGCTGAGAAACACAGAGTGAAGGAGGGTGGCGCAGCATGAGAGACAGAGTGAAGGAGGGGGGGCTCAGGCTGAGAGACACAGAGTGAAGGGGGGGGTGCAGGCTGAGAGACACAGAGTGAAGGAGGGGGGACGCAGGCTGAGAAACACAGAGTGAAGGAGGGTGGCGCAGCATGAGAGACAGAGTGAAGGAGTGGGGACGTAGGCTGAGAGAGACAGAGTGAAGGCGGGGGGTACAAGCTGAGAGACACAGAGTGAAGGAGGGGGGACGCAAGCTGAGAGACACAAAAAAATGAAGGAGGGGGGATGCAGGCTGAGAGACAGAGTAAAGGGGAAGGGGGGCGCAGGCTGAGAGACACAGAATGTAGGAGGGGGGCTCAGGCTGAGAGACACAGAGTGAAGGAGGGGGGGCACAGGCTGAGAGACACAGAGTGAAGGAGGGGGGACGCAGGCTGAGAGACACAGAGTGAAGGGAGGGGGGCATATGCTGAGATACACAGAGTGAAGGAGGGTGGCGCAGGATGAGAGACACAGATTGAAGGAGTGACTACGCAGGCAGAGAGACAGAGCGAAGGAGGGGGGGCTCAGGCTGAGAGACACAGACTGAAGGGGGGGCGCAGGCTGAGAGACACAGAGTGAAGGGGGGGCGCAGGCTGAGAGACACAGAGTGAAGGAGAGTGGCGCAGGATGAGAGACATAGAGTGAAGGAGGGGGGACGTAGGCTGAGAGACACAGAGTGAAGGAGGGAGGCATTCAGGCTGAGAGACAGAGTAAATGAGGGGTGGGGGGGGGCGTGCAGGCTGAGAGACAGAGCGAAGGAGGGGGCATGCAGGCTGAGAGACAGAGTGGGGGGGGGGCGTGCAGGCTGAGAGACACAGAGTGAAGGAGGGGGGAGCGCAGGCTGAGAGACACAAAAATGAAGGAGGGGGGACGCAGGTTGAAGGAGGGCGGTGGCGGCTGAGAGACAGAGAGTGAAGGAGGGGGCTCAGGCTGAGAGACAGATAGTGAAGGCGGTGGGGTACAAGCAGAGAGAGACACAGAGTGAAGGAGGGGGGACGCAAGCTGAGAGACACAAAATTAAGGAGGGGGGACGCAGGCTGAGAGACAGAGTAAAGGGGAAGGGGGGACGCAGGCTGAGAGACACAGAATGAAGGAGGGGGGGCAGACTGGGAGACACAGAGTGAAGGAGTGGGGGGAATGCAGGCTGAGAGACAGAATAAAGGAGGGGGGCAGGCTGAGAGACAGAGAGTGAAGGAGTGGGGGGAATGCAGGCTGAGAGACACAGAATGAGGGAGGGGGGGAACGCAGGCTGAGAGACAGAGAGTGAAGGAGGGGGGACATAGGCTGAGAGACAGAGTGAAGGAGGGGGGAAGAAGGCTGAGAGACACAGAGTGAAGGAGGGAGGCGTGCAGGCTGAGAGACAGAGTAAAGGGGGGGGGGGTGCAGGCTGAGAGACAGAGCGAAGGAGGGAGGCGTGCAGGCTGAGAGACAGAGTGGGGGAGGCGTGCAGGCTGAGAGACACAGAGTGAAGGAGGGGGGAGCTCAGGCTGATAGACACAAAAATAAAGGAGGGGGGACGCAGGTTGAGAGACACAGAATGAAGGAGGGGGGGTGGCTGAGAGACAGAGAGTGAAGGAGGGGGCAGGCTGAGAGACAGAGAGTGAAGGCGGTGGGGTACAAGCTGAGAGACACAGGGTGAAGGAGGGGGGACGCAAGCTGAGAGACACAAAATGAAGGAGGGGGGACGCAGGCTGAGAGACACAGAATGAAGGAGGGGGGGCAGACTGAGAGACACAGAGTGAAGGAGTGGGGGGAATGCAGGCTGAGAGACACAGAATGAAGGAGGGGGGAAACAGGCTGAGAGACACAGAGTGAAGGAGGGGGGGCTCAGGCTGAGAGACACAGAGTGAAGGGGGGGGGACGCAGGCTGAGAGACAGAGAGTGAAGGAGTGGGGACGTAGGCTGAGAGACACAGAGTGAAGGAGGGGGGCACAAGCTGAGAGACACAGAATGAAGGAGGGGGGGGGACGCAGGCTGAGAGAATAAAGGTGGATGCAGGCTAGGAGACACAGAATGAAGGAGGGGTGCAGGCTGAGAGACAGAGAGTGAAGGGGAGGGCGCAAGCTGAGAGACACAAAATGAAGGAGGGGGATGCAGGCTGAGAGACAGAGTAAAGGGGAAGGAGGGGACACAGTCTGAGAGACACAGAATAAAGGAGGGGGGGCAGGTTGAGAGACACAGAGTGAAGGAGTGGGGGAAACGCAGGCTGAGAGACAGAGAGTGAAGGAGTGGGGGGAACGCAGGCTGAGAGACAGAGAGTGAAGGAGTGGGGACATAGGCTGAGAGACACAGAATGAAGGAGGCGGGACGCAGGCTGAGAGACAGAGTAAAGGGGAAGGGGGGACTCAGGCTGAGAGACACAGAATGAAGGAGGGGGGGGGGGGCAGGCTGAGAGACAGAGTGAAGGAGTGGGGATGTAGGCTGAGAGACACAGTGAAGGAGGAGGGGATGCAAACTGAGAGATATAGAATGAAGGAGTGGGTACGTAGGCTGAAAGACATAAAATGAAGGAGGGGAACACAGGCTGAATAGCATACCTCCCAACTTTCTTTAATGTGCAAGAGGGACACATGCGCGCTCCCGCAAAAGGGATGTGGCCTTTGGAAAGGGGGCGTGGCTTCACGGTGATGCTACGATTTAGGGCACGCCTCCCTTGTCAGTCACTGAAGGGGGCATGTCCAGAGCTCTGTGAGCTGCTGGCATGCCCCCTTCTCCCTCTGTCACGCGTGAATAGACGCGATTCTCAGCTGCAAGCAGGGCAGCGAGAGACAGTGCCTACCAACTGCCCCCCCCCCCCCCCCCCCCCACACCACCGCGGGATACTAAGGCCCGCGGGTGGGACAGCGGGACAGTACCCAAAAAATGGACTGTCCAGCGAAAATCGGGACAGTTGGGAGATATGGAATAGGGTTACAACCTCATCCCTTTAATTCTAGACACATATTAATTACACAGGTTCTGTGGCTGGTTGACTTCAAGACTCCATTTCACCTGGTTTTAATCAGCCACAGAACCTGTGTAATTAATTTGTGTCCAGAATTAAAGGGATGAGGTGGTAACCCTATGGCTGAGAGACAGAGTGAAGGAGGGGGAACACAGGCTGAGAGACACAGAGTGATGGAGGGGGGGATGTGTGATGCCCTGGTCAGACAGCACCTGTTAGATAGGAACTGCAGGAGTTTAGTATTATTCCCTGTTGCTAGGCAACCGCAGCACCCAGGAATAAAAGCCTGGAAGACATTAGGATCCAGGACACTTGGCCGGCAGGGCAGCCGGGCGGGAAGAAGAGCGCTTGGGTTGGCCAGCAGGAGCGGGCTGACGAAGAGGTGGGGTTGGCGCCCAGATTGCAGGGGAGTGCGTGTGTGCAGACGGGGAACAAATGTGTGCAGAGTCAGACAAATATAATGTGATTGGTCACCAGCTGTGCCCTCTGGGGAAGAAGGGGGACGCCCCTGATCCTAAGTATTCAAGTCCAAAGTTCACAGTCAAAAGTGCCTCACCCGGCCAGCCAGAACTGTGGTGACCCACTAGTTAAACCTGTGAAGTTTTGTATTAAAGTTGACTTACCTTTCCGTGGATACAAGTGCCCGTAGGAACCTAACGGTGTGTAATTTGTTACTCGACTTACCTTTCCGTGGATACAAATACTTACCGTCCGTCTGCCGACACTATCTCAGGAAGTCACCATTGATGTGCAGGCTTTATTAAAATCCGAAAAACTGATATTGGTGGTCATTCCGAGTTGTTCGCTCGCTAGCTGCTTTTAGCAGCTTTGCACACGCTAAGCCGCCGCCTACTGGGAGTGAATCTTAGCTTATAAAAATTGCGAACGAAAGATTAGCAGAATTGCGAATAGACACTTCTTAGCAGTTTCTGAGTAGCTCCACACTTACTCGGCATCTGCGATCAGTTCAGTGCTTGTCGTTCCTGGTTTGACGTCACAAACACACCCAGCGTTCGCCCAGACACTCCCCCGTTTCTCCAGCCACTCCCGCGTTTTTCCCGGAAACAGTAGCGTTTTTTCGCACACTCCCATAAAACGGACAGTTTCCGCCCAGAAACACCCACTTCCTGTCAATCACATTACGATCACCAGAACGATGAAAAAACCTCGTAATGCCGTGAGTAAAATTCCTAACTGCATAGCAAATTTACTTGGCGCAATCGCACTGCGAACATTGCGCATGCGCATTAGCGACTAATCGCTCCGTTGCGAGAAAAAAATACCGAGCGAACAACTCGGAATGACCCCCCTTACACGGAAACCACGTATAGAAACTGAATGTTATTACTTGGCGCACAGCGCCACCCTGTGGACAGTCTAGATGGTTGTGCAAATTTAGTACCAAACCACTTCTTACCTGATAATTCTAAGTCGATAATTATACTGCAACTAGGTGATTCATCGCGCCCTACGGGCGCTCTTCACACCGTCGTAAGGGGCTACGCTCCCTTAACCCTTGCACACCCTTGTGGCGTGCAATATTTTTATTATATGGAGTATTACATAAAATCATAATTGTGTGAGTGGTTAAATATTGTACGGACAAAGGGCGTGCAATGGTTAAGGGGTGGAAGCCCCTTGCAATGGCGTGAACAGCGCACGCAGTGCCTGGTGAATCACCTAGTAGGTGCTTTGGTTGGGGGAGTAGTGGGTGCGGGGAAGAGGCGGATGGGATCCTGGGGTGCCACGGGAGGGGCGGTTGCAGTGGTGCCGCAGGTGGGGGAGGGTGCGTGGGTGCTGCAGGTGGTGGTCCGGAGCTGCAGCGGGTGGGGGAGGAGCAGTTGCGGGGTTGACCCGGGTGGGGGAGGGGGGAATGCGGTGGTGCGGTGGGAGGTACAGGTGTGGGGTCGCTGTGGGTGGGGAGGTGGTCCGGAGCTATCGCGGGTGCTGGAGGGGGTGTGTGGGGGTGCCGCGTATGGGGCCCGGAGGTACTGTGAGTGGGGGAGGGGCGGGTAATGCTTATCCTGCTTCTCCTCCTGTCACCAGCTAAGCTGCTGTCCTCCCTTTGGCAGTGGCTCTCCCGTAGACTCGCACAGCAGCCAGTCACTATTGTTAGCGCCAGTGTCCCAATGCGCCGCATTACAGGGAAGAAGATGTACGCAATAAACTACAGCTCCCAGCAGCCCTAAGGGGCGGAATGCTTCAGCGCTAAGGGCTGCTGGGAGCTGTAGTTTATGTAGTGCGTCTACTTCCCTGTAATGCAGCGCGTTGGAACACTGGTGCTAACAATAGTGACTGGCTGGCAGAACTGTGTGACTGGCTGAATCAATGTAAAAGGTGAGAGTGCTGTGCAGTGTCAGTGACACTGCACACAGGGCCGGCGCTAGCCGCTCAGCAAAGGGATGCAGTGCAGGGAGGCACCAGGAAGGAGAGACGTTCTCCCTGCTCTGCATCCCTCTGCTGAGCTTCTGCTGCTATCCCTGCTGCTGCTGCTGGCTGCTGTCACACATGCAGCGGCGCCGGAAGCACAAAACCTTTTTCTCCCACTCGGCGCCGGCAGCACAAAGCCTCCTCTCCCCCTCGGTGCAGTCAGCACAAAACCTCCTCTCCCCCCTCCCCTCCGTGACATTCAGTGGGCGGGAGGGAGCCAAAGTGGGCGGAGCTAGATGGGAGTAAGGGACGGAGCTATACGGGACCATGCTGCAGCAGGAGGATGAGCTGCTACAGCTTGGCCAGCCAGACTTCATTAGATAAGTGTCTGGAAAGAGAGTGTGTGTGTGTGTGTGTGTGTGTGTGTGTGTGTGTATATACAGTGTCTGTGTATACTGTATATATGTGTGACTGTGTATGTGTGTAATGTATGTACCGTATGTATGTGTGTGTGTGTGTGTGTGTGTTTGTATATATATATATATATATATGTGTCGTGTGTATGTGTGACTGCTGCATAAATGTGTGTAAGCGTCACTGCTACAGGGGGCATTACGTGTGTAAGCGTCACTGCTACAGGGGGTGTTACTTGTGTAAGCGTCACTGGTACAGGGGGGCGTGACATGTGCAAGTGTCTGTACTACAGGGGTCATTATGTGCGCTGTGCCTTTGTAAAGATGCGAGGGTGCAAATTTATAGTTTGCAGGGGGGCGCCGAACACTCTAGCAACGGCCCTGACTGCACACCCACTGCACTGCACAGCACTGTCACCTTTTACATTGATTCAGCGTCCATACATTACCCTCCGCGATATCACCCTCTCTATCCATTACATTAGCCATCTTGGGGCTTCCGGGCCGGCAGCCCAGGTGCTGTGTTGCGGAGTCAGGGCCTCTGGGGATCTGTGCGCGGCTGTGGCAGGGAGGTACTTCTGTGACATCACACGCAGAGCAGGCTCCGGGGCTCAGAGAGTATGCGGCGCAGGGAGGCCTATGAAAGTCTTCCACTGCGCCGTTTTCATACACATCTATGCCGGTGGCCGCAGCAGCTTTTGTTCCACCTGCGGCGCGGCTGGGGAGTGAGGATTGTTGATGCCGGAGGGGGCAGGTGAACTGGCAGCAAGACATTGGTAGTCATTCCGAGTTGATTGCTTGCTAGCAGTTTTTAGCAGCCGTGCAAACGCTATGCCGCCAGCCACTGGGAGTGTATTTTAGCTATGCAGAAGTGCGAACGAAGGGATGGGAGAGCGGGTACAAAAAAATGTTGTGCAGTTTCAGAGTAGCTTCAGACCTACTCGGCACTTGCGATCACTTCAGACCATTCAGTTCCTGATTTGACATCATGAACACGCCCTGCGTTTGGCCAGCCACGCCTGCGTTTTTCCTGGCACGCTTGCGTTTTTCCGAACACTCCCTGAAAACGGTCATTTGACACCCAGAAATGCCCTCTTCCTGTCAATCACTCTGCGGCTGCCTGAAAAGCATCGCTAGACCCTGTGTAACTCTACATAGTTCATTGTAATAGTACGCCGCACGTGCGCATTGCGCTGCATACGCATGCGCAGAAGTGGCGTGTTTTTGCCTGATCGCTTCACAGCGAACAAATGCAGCTAGCGATCAACTTGGAATGACCCCCATAGGACGCTGCAGTAGAAGGATTGTTTTTTCCCCTATCTGCAGCACAGAGACTTGCTGCAGATGCAGTGACATACCCTCCAGCTGCACCTTTTTGGCAGGTACAATCCCTTTTTTTATGGTCTGTACCGTTTTTTGACTCTCCAAGCTTCCATTGAAAGTATAGGAAAAGGGGCGTAGCCACGCCCCCTTTTTGAATGTGTATCAATGTTTATGTGTAAATTCTTGGAGGGTGTGTTGCTGCAGATGCAGTGGGACTATTTTGGGGTGTGGGGCTGGAGCTGCAGCTCCATCAGTCCCATTGCTAATCCTGCTCTGTGAAAACACAGCAGGCAAAGGGCAGAGCCTCCCATTGGATGTAACCTGTGTGGGAGGGCGCTTCTCGCCCAATCAACTGTGGACTGGGTGTGATAGACCTGCCACTAACCCAATGAGAGCTCCTAGCCACGCCCAGCGTTAGAGACCCAGGCATAGAATCACAGGGCTATTATATAGGAGATGCTTGATTTTTGCTATTACCACATGCTTTAATATTAATGCTTGTGTTGCTGATGCCTAATCAGGGCCGGTTCTGGCGCTCTGTGCGACCCAGGCGGCAATAGGGGCGTGGCTTCGTACAGGGGGCGTGGTCATTTACGCTCCCTGTACAGACTGAAATGATGTGTGGTGGGCGATGACGTCATCGCGCACCGCACAGCAAAGGTCCTCTCCACGATGGGAAACTAGACGCGTAGCGTCAAGTTCCCTTCGTGGAGAGGAGCTTTGCTGTGCGCGATGACGTCATTGCGCACCGCACAGTAAAGGACCTCTCCACGAAGGGAAACTAGACGCGTACACGTCTAGTTTCCCTTCACAGCGGCAGCGGCAGCAGGGGAGCAGCGGCAGCAGGGGAGCAGCGGGCAGCACACAGCAGCAGCGGATCTTGCCCTGGTGCGGCGCCCTGCGTCCTCCGGAAGGCAGCGCCCCGGGCAAAAGTCCTGCTTGCCCGTGGCAAGATCCACTACTGTGCCTAATGTATGTGTTTCACTCTTAACGCACTTGGCCTTATAGCGGTGACCAATCGTACTATTACAGATGCAGGCTGAGAAACACAAAGTGAAGGAGGGGGAAACCTGCTGAGACACAGAGTGAAGAAGGGGGAACGCAGGCTGAGAGACACAGTGAAGGAGGGGGGCACAGGCTGAGAGACACAGAATTAAAGGGGGCAGACTGAAAGATGCAGGGGGAAGATAATGGTGTGGCTGAGATATACAGGGGGGAGATGAAGGTGTGGCTGAGAGTATCAGGGGAGAGAAGACGGTGTGGCTGAGAGATGCAGGCGGGAGATGATGATGTGGCGGGGGGGGGATAATGGTGTAGCTGAGTGACACAGGGGGTAGAAGGTGGCACAGGTGGCATGAAGCTGGTTGAATCTGTTGTATGACGATGACATTGGTTAGATTCCTACACAAATATGCATCTGCCGGAACATGTGATTTCCTACATGAATAGTGAATATCGACTGAAGACGCTGTCAGACGGGGCCCCTTCAAAATGTTGCTATGGGGCCCACAAAGTTCTGGCTACGCCCCTGGTTTTAACCATCTGTGCTCAGCCATGGATAACCTTAAAACCTGGACAGTTAGGGTGCCTTAAAGGCAGAGTTTGAGAATCACTGGTCTAGTCACAGTGTTTGACCATCTTTTAGTTACAACAGTGGTTCTCAAAATTGGTCCTCGGGGACCACAAACAGCTCACACCTCGCCGGTGCACAGGTGTGTTCATTACTCACTGGTACATTTTAAAGATCCACAGGTGGAGCAAATTATTTTACTTGTGATTCTGTGAGGAGAACTGGAAAACATAAGCTGCTGGGGGTCCTGAGGACCAAGGTTGAGAACCACTGAATTACAAGATGACCCTAGATGTATAGTGACTGCCACATTCTGGATAAGAGTGCAAATGCTTATTTTATTCATTTCTGCAGTTTCACTGATTTCTTCCTGTTTCTGGTACTTTATTATTATTGCTGTTGTTATTATTATTATTTTTATTATTACTACTACTGAGTCTTTGATATAGTACACGCACATTCCACAGCGCTGTACATCTGGCAATTAACATAAGTGGAGCTTACAATCTATATACCCTACCAAATGGACAACCATATACACTAGGGTTATTTTTTGGGAAAACCTGATTACCTGGGAGAACATACAAACTACACACTGTTAGTGGCTTGGTACTTATTATAGAAATTAAAAACTAAACCAAAAAAAATGGTGCTGGTACTGCATACCTAGGAGTACAACCACAAAACAAGCAGTAGAAAGAGTACAAAACCAGAAACAGAGTTTAGGGCATGCCACTTTTCTGAAATAGGATGTTCAGTATATATGAAAGCAGAGGCGGCGAGGGCATCTTGTGGCCGAAATAGGAACAGCAGAGGCTGCTCTGTATAATAGACTATGCAAGTCTGTACTTACTATCAGTGATACCCCTTTCACATCGCACAAATAACCCGGTATCGATATTGCCGTGTCGAAACGGGTCCATGTGCGATATGAAAGCGCCTTTGCCGATTTAGCGGGTCACCTGACCCGGTAATTCAACCCGGTAAAAAAGAAGGGTTATTACCGGGTTGAATACCGGGTCAGGTGCAGTGTGAATGGAAGCCGATTCGATGCGACACGGCTCCCATTCACAGCATAGGGAGAGACGGCGCAGGAGATTAGCTCCTCTCCCAGCGCCGCCTCCACACACGCCCCTGCTGCTGCTGTGCCCCCCGCTGCTATGGCAACCGACCCGGTATATTGCCGGGTCGGAAAGCCAGCAGAGGAGAGCAAATGCCGGATGCCACCCGGTAAGGACACGTTTCTCTTACGGGTAGGATCCGGCATTTGCGATCTGAAAGCAGCATTATAGGGCCTAATTCAAATTTGTTAGCTAATGGGCAAAACCGTGTGCACTACAGGGGGGGCAGATATAACATTTGCAGAGGGAGTTAGATTTGAGTGGGTTATTTTGTTTCTGTGCAGGGTAAATACTGGCTGCTTTATTTTTACACTGCAATTTAGATTGCAGATTGAACACACCCCACCCAAATCTAACGCTCTCTGCACGTTACATCTGCCTCCCCCGCAGTGCGCATGGTTTTACCCATTAGCTAACAAATTTGCTGCTGCGATCAGATCTGAATTAGGCCCATGGTAGGAAAAGGTTGGACTGCATGGATGGTGAGGATCTCAATAAGTAGGTCTGGTTGTCGGGGGGAGGAGGTGGATGTCATAAAAATATCCTCTGACTGGGTCCACCTGTGGCAATATGAATGGAGGTGGGATCGGTTGAGTTGTGGGGGGAGGTTGGATCTGTAAATTAAGCAAATCTGGGTACAGGAGATATCAGCGTTGGTTATGAAGGGAGATGAAATTGGTTTGTAGATAATGTATTAAGCCTGGAGAAGTGATAAAGTGGAAGGTGATAACGCACCAGCCAATCAGCTCCTAATTGTCATTTTTCAAACCCTGCCTGTGACATGGAAGTTAGGAGCTGATTGGCTGGTGCGTTATCACCTTCCACTTCATCACTTCTCCAGGCTTAATACATCTGCCCCAATAATATGCAGCAATTATACTTTGTGCCAGTGGGACGGGTGTAGTATGTTATGCCGGCGCTTGGGATCCCGACCGCCAGCATGCAGGCAGCGGGGTAAGCGCAAAAGAGCCCCTTGCGGGCTCGCTGAACGCGCCATGCTACTTATTCTCTCTCCAGGGGTGTCGTGGACACCCCAAGAGGGAGAATAGTTGTTAGTATGCCGAATCCTAGGCGCTAAATAAAACACTTCAATATATAAACAATACGTTTCTTTTTAGAGTGATGTAAACCGAATGTTTCCCTCCTTGTTTTGGTCTCTGAGATGTCACCAAGAAGTTTGGAGTCAAATGGTGTGGTGAACATAAAATGCAAAACATACAGATAATGTGTAATCCAGTTTAGAGGTAGAGATATCACTTTTTTAATACAAAAAAAACAAACATTAGAAAGAGTGATGTACTGACAGACTACCTAAAAAGTACTCTAAAAGATTTGTGATATATAATACATTTTCTCTGGATTCTAATAAATGATGTCGTGATCAATAGTGGGGTTCCATAAAGGCGTACCCGACTCACTGCATATGTGAAGTGAACACATAAAGGTATCTTTAGACTTCCGGAAAACTTCATAGATCTGCGGCTCTCATCCACACTTACTACTCGCTCCCACTCATGATTGCAGGACTTTCATCGGGCTGCACCCACTCTGTGGAATGCCCTACCGTGTACAATAAGACTCTCCTCTAGTCTCCAAACCTTCAAGCGTTCCCTGAAAACTCACCTCTTCAGGCAAGCGTATCAAATTCCAGAACCACCCACATAACTTTCATAAACCTTCCTATGAAATTGAATCCACTCTGCACAATCCACACATATCCTCACATTTTCTCATCTTTCCTCTCGACCCCGGTTCATCATTGCTGTATGACCATATCATACAGCCCACCAAGAACCTTTGCAATCTGGTGGACAACTATGCAATAGATAGGCATGGATACACAAGGATAGGTGCTATTTCCCTATAGATTGTAAGCTTGTGAGCAGGGCCTTCCTACCTCTATGAGTGTGTGTTATTACCCAGTTTTGTTATATCATTGTTATTTCCAATTGTAAAGCACAACGGAATTTGCTGTGCTATATAAGAAACTGTTAAAAAATAAAGAAATAAAATAGAATGATAAGCATACCCTACTTATGTTGAAATAAATGATATGAAGCACATAAAGGTTTCTTTGATTGGACCAATCAGGAGATATTCAAGGACCATCCTCTATTTTAACTCCAAAATGTTGATGTCATGTGTATAGAAAACAAAAGTAATACACCAATGTGTAGGACAGTCCAACCGCTTTACATAAAGAAAATGCTGCTATAGATGCTATTGTGAATGAGTACTAGTGGCATACCCGGGCTCACACTTTAACATAGGAGATTAAGCCTATCAAGATTTCTTTCAATATCCAACCCCTACATATACACAATGGAAAGTATATGGGCGACCCCACTCACTCTTTGTGGAGATAATGATAAGCGTATCAAGGTATCTAGCTAAAAGGCAATTTCCAAAAGTAGGCGTACCACACTTACGATAGTGTTGGAGAATTGACAGCATATAAAAGGTATCTTTTCCTTTGACAGTCTCTGCAATGGTCCCACTGTGAGCCCGTGGGTTATTTTGTTTCTGTGCGGGGTAAATGCTGGCTGCTTTATTTTTACACTGCAAATTAGATTGCAGATTGAACACACCACACCCAAATCTAACTCTCTCTGCACATGTTAAATCTGCCTCCCCTGCAGTGCACGTGGTTTTGCCCAACTGCTAACAAAAATCCTGCTGCGATCAACTCAGAATTACCCCCAATACCCTATAATGACAACGCAAAAAAAAGTTTTTTGAGATTTTTGCAAATTTTTTCAAAATAAAAAAACTAAGAAATCACATGTACATAAGTATTCATAGTCTTTGCCATGAAGCTCAGGTGCATCCTGTTTCCACAGATCATCCTTGAGATGTTCTTCCTACAGCTTAATTGAAGTCCACCTGTGGTAAATTCAGTTGATAGGACATGATTTGGAAATGAACACACCTGTCTCTATAAGGTCCCACACTTGACAGTGCATGTCTGAGCACAAACCAAGCATGAAGTCAAATGAATTGTCTGTAGACCTCCGAGACAAGATTGTCTCAAGGCAAAATCTGGGGAAGGGCACAGAAAAATATCTGCTGCTTTGAGGGTCCCAATAAGCACAGTGGCCTCCATCTTCCGAAAATGGAAGAAGTTCAGAACCACCAGGACTAAACTGAGCAATCAGGGGAGAAGGGCCCTAGTCAGGGAGGTGAACAAAAACCCGATGGTCACTGTGTCAGAGCTACAGCATTCCTCTGTGGAGAGAGGAGAACCTTCCAGAAGGACAACCATCTCTGCAGCAATCCACCAATCAGGTCTGTATGGTAGAGAAGCCAGTCCTCAGTAAAAAAAGCTCATGACAGCCAGCCTGGAGTTTGCCAAAATGCACATGAAAGACTCAGATGATGAGAAACAAAATTCTCTGGTCTAATGAGACAAAGATCGAACTCTGTGGCGTGAATGCCAGGCGTCATGTTTGGAGGAAACCAGGCAACGCTCATCACCAGGCCAATACCATCCCTCCAGTGAAGCATGGTGGTGGCAGAATCATGCTGTGGGGATGTTTTTCTGCAGCAGGAACTGGTAGACTAGCCAGGATAGAGGGAAAAATAATTGCAGCAATGTACAGAGACATCCTGGATGAAAACCTGCTCTAGAGTGCTCTTGACCTCAGATTGGGGCGACGGTTCATCTTTCAGCAGGACAATGACCCTAAGCACACAGCCAAGATATCAAAGGAGTGGATTCAGGACAACTCTGTGAATATGGCCCATATGAATATGAAATTAATATGAATATGAAGTGAATATGAAAGTGGCCCAGCCAAAGCTCAGACTTGAATCTGATTGAACATCTCTGGAGATCTGAAAATGGCTGTGCACCAATGCTTCCCATCCAACCCGATGTAGCTTGAGAGGTGCTGCAAAGAGGAATGTGCAAAACTGCCCAAAGATAAGTGTGCCAAGCTTATGGTGCCATATTCAAAGAGATTTGAGGCTGTAATTGCCGCCAAAGGTGCATCAACGAAGTATTGAGCAAAGGCTGTGAATAATAGGATTTTGGTACTTACCAGGTAAATCCTTTTCTTTGAATCCATAGGGGGCACTGGAGTACTCTTGGTTATGGACGGCTTCAGCAAGAACAGGGCACTGAATATTTAAATTTAGAACTCTCCTCCCCTCCATATTCCAGAGTACCTCAGTGTTTTTTACTGAGCCGAACAGGAGCTATAGAGAGGTTGACAATGGAGAATTACATATAACATAACGGACAACAATAAAGTTGACACATAACGTTACTGACAACTAAACAGTTGACACCATAACCGATAGAACTTGAAAATTTGAACCAGTCGGTGAGAGTGTGTTACCATAAGCTCCCCTGAACTTACCACAAACCAGGTAAAACTGCTCTGGGTGGGCGTCCAGTGCCCCCTATGGATGCAAAGAAAAGGATTTACCAGGTAAGTACCAAAATCCTATTTTCCTTTTCATCCACTAGGGGTCACTGGAGTACTCTTGGGATGTACCAAAGCTTCCCCCGTGGGCGGGAGAGCTGTTTGGCACCTGTAACACTAGGCGGCCAAAGCTAGATGCTGATGCTGCAAACGTATCAAACTTGTAAAAGCGCACAAACGTGTGCACTGATGACCACGTAGCCGCACGGCAAAGCTGCGTCGTAGAAGCCCCACGACCAGCTGCCCATGAAGTTCCCACAGAACGTGTGGAATGAGCTGTTACTGATGTAGGCGGCTGTAACCTAGCATGAAGGTAAGCCTGACGTATGGTCAGTTTAATCCATCTGGATAAGGTCTGCTTAGAAGCTGGCCAACCCATCTTGGCAGCATCACAGAGAACAAACAACGTATCTGTCTTACGAACTGTAGACGTTCGGGATACATAAACGCGTAGTGCGCGTACCACATCCAAAGTTCCAGAATCTTCTGTTAACACAAGAACTACTATTGGTTGATTGATGTGAAAAGATGACACTACCTTTGGTAGGAAAGCGGGATTCGTCCGAAGTTCCGCTCTGTCATCATGAAACACCAAATACGGTGGCTTGCATGACAAGGCACCCAAATCTGAAACACACCTTGCCGAAGCTAAGGCTAGAAGAAAAATTGTTTTCCAAGTGAGAAACTTAAGATCAACTTGTTGTAAGGGTTCAAAATATGAAGACTGTAAGAAATCTAAAACCAGATTCAAGTCCCATGGCGCTGTAGGTGGAATGAATGGAGGCTGTACGCTGAGGACACCTTGTAGAAAAGTGTGTACAGATGGCAATAGAGCCAATCGTCTTTGAAAGTAATTTGACAAAGCAGATACCTGCACTTTAAATGTAGATAAACGCAGACCTCCATCTAACCCTGTCTGTAGAAATAACAAAAGACGGGATAACTTGAAAGATGAAGTCGGAAACTTCCGAGCTTCACACCAACCTATATAGGCATGCCAAATTCTGTAATAATGAGCTGCCGTAACAGGCTTCCTAGCTCGTAACATGGTTGGTATAACCGATTCTGGAACGCCCTCTCTTCGTAAGAGGGCGGTCTCAACAGCCACCCCGTCAAACGCAGCCGCGCTAAATCGGGGTAAAGGAACGGACCCTGTTGTAACAGGTCCGGATGTAGTGGGAGCAGCCAAGGATCGTCTGCGAGTAGTCCGCGGAGATCCGAGAACCAAGCTCCCCGAGGCCAATGAGGCGCCACTAGTATGACTGTGGCGGACTCTCTTTTGATCCGTTTTAGCAACAGAGGGAGCAGCGGAAACGGTGGAAACAGATACACGAGGCCATACGGCCACGCGATTGTGAGAGCATCCACCGCCACTGCCCTTTGGATCTCGCGTTCTGGACACATACTGGGGCGTTTGGTGATTGTGGCGAGATGCCATCAGGTCCACTTGAGGGTAACCCCACCTCTGGACCAACATGTGAAACACTTCTGGATTTAATGCCCATTCTCCTGGATGAAAATCCCGACGGCTGAGATAATCCGCCTCCCAGTTGTCCACTCCTGGAATGAACACTGCCGACAAAATCACTTGGTGATGCTCGGCCCAAGTGAGGATTCGAGCTACTTCCCGCATTGCCATGCGGCTTCTCGTTCCTCCTTGTTTGTTGATGTATGCGACCGCCGTCGCGTTGTCTGACTGCACCTGGACAGTCTGAGACCGAAGCATGTGCACTGCTCGTCGTAGCGCATTGTAAATTGCCCGGAGTTCCAGGACATTTATAGACAGCAATATTTCGTGATGCGCCCAGAGACCCTGGAGCTGACAAGTTTGAACTACAGCTCCCCAACCTCTGAGACCCGCGTCCGTCGTTTGAATAATCCAATTCCAGGCGCCGAACCGTTTCCCTGCGGTTAGATTGTGTACTTTGAGCCACCAGAGTAGAGATACCCCGGCCCGTGATTTCTTGAAGTTGACAATCCAACCGTGCTGAACTAGTACATTGTACGTTAGCAACGCATGTTGGAGGAGCATCTGTTGAGACGGAGCTTTGATGAGCAGATCGTCCAAGTACGGAACTATCATCACTCCCAGGAATCTGAGATGAGCTATCATCACAGACATCACCTTGGTAAATACCCGAGGCGCTGACGAGAGGCCAAACGGTAGAGCCTAAAACTGGTAATGGTTCTGCCGCATCGCAAAACGCAAGAACCTCTGATGAGGTGGCCAAATCGGAATGTGTAAGTACGCATCCTTGAGATCTAGCGCAATCATGAATTCCTGTGGCTCTAAACCTGCAATTACTGACCGCAGAGATTCCATTTTGAATCTGTAGTGAGTGACGTACTGAGTGAGACCTTTTAAGTTCAATATTGGCCAGACGGAGCCATCCGGCTTTGGTACCACAAACAGACTGGAATAATAACCCTGACCTTGTTGGTGTACAGGGACCGGAATCAAAACTGCTGAATCCAGCAGGGACGAAATGCAATTTGCAGAACCGCCCTCTTGTCGTCTGACAGAGGCAGTCCTGTCTTGAAAAACCGCAGTGGCGGGAGACAGTCGAACTCTATTTTCTAACCTTTTAACACTAAATTGCGGATCCACCCATCTGTGGATGTCTGGAACCACGCCAAATGGAACGTCTGAAGGCGTGCTCCCACAATTGGAGATCCGAGATGGGCTGGGAGCCCGCCATGCCACTGGCTTGTCGGTGACCTTAGCGTCCTGACGACTGGTGTTGGTTTGTTGGAAACCACGTCCTCGACCGCGTCTACCAGGCGTGGCTGTTCCTCTACCACGGCCTCGAAAGGGCTGAGGTCTAAAGGATTTGAACGCCGGGCCAGAGTATTTCCGTCTAGGTACCGTTGGAGGCAATGGTAGGAAAACAGACTTTCCTCCCGTGGCCTCAGAAATCCATTTGTCCAATTCAGGACCAAACAACTTCTCGCCACCGTAAGGCAACGCCTCTATACCTCTTTTGACCTCTGCCTCCGCTTGCGAAGAACGCAGCCAGAGTGCTCGTCGTGCTGTAACTAGCGACGATGAAAGGCGAGAAGTGAGCTGACAGACGTCAGTAGAAGCTGTACATAGATAATCAGCAGCTTCCCAGATTTGATCAGCGAGAAGTATAAGGCAGACTTGAGTCCTGTTATCCATACCATTAGCGCCTTAGTGACCCAAATGCCAACCAACCCAGGTCTAAGCAACACTCCTACTGCTATATACATGGACTTTAGCATAGCTACTATTTTACGGTCTGAAGGGTCTTTAAGCGTAGTAGCAGTTGGTACTGGTTTGGTTAATTTCTTCGTAAGTTTAGACACAGACGAATCCACCAATGGCGGATTCTCCCATGTAGCTGTCACAGACTCTTGAAACGGGTAACGAGACTTAAATCTGCGAGGTATAGAAAACCGTCTATCTGGATTCTTTCGTGTTTCCAGTAACATCTTATTAAGAGATTCTGAAACAGGAAAACACATTGGAGTTCTCGGTCGTTTAGAAAAGACGACTACATCATTTGTCAGAGGCTCCTCAGTTTCTGTAAAGGTCAGAGACTGACGCACCGCTCAGATGAGATTATCAATGTCTGGGCTGTCAAAAACCTCACTATCTGACTGCTGGTCTACTTCGCCCTCCTCACCCTCATCTTGCGCAATGAGGATCGGCATAGAACCGTCAGAATGCAACATCGCAGAAACAGGTAAATCATATGAAATTTATCCCTTCTACCCAAGGTGGACTTGGACCTTTGGCAAAGCTGAGACCCCACCGGTAGTTCTAGCGGTCTCACCCTAGACTCAGATCTTGCCGCTTCCCGCTCTTGTCGAGCGGCGGCCAATTCTGATTGCAACCCAGCCATGACAGCTGCTAATGGAGGGTCCGGGGATGACACCGGCATTGAAAACGGAGCCAAAATTGTATTTGTAGTCTTACAGACATTGTAGTGAAACTGCTTTTTAGTTTCTGCTGGTGCCTTACTCATTATGCAGACAGACAACACAATATATAAAGACAGACAACTTGCACGACTCAGTAAAACAGTACTAAGGTGTCTCTCTCTCTCTATATATATATATATATATATATATATATATATCTGGCCAAGAGCAGTGCACGTGACCAGTACTATATGAAATCTGATCCCAAATTCCCACTAACACCCCTGCGCCTCCGGTGGATTAGAGATGTAGTACAGGAACGTCTGGAATCACAACAGGAAGGAACAGGAAGCATGGTTAAAATGGCCACCATGCCATGCTTACAGGTAAAACAGTGTACAGGGAATAACATTTTTCAGACAGATATAACCTGGGATCATCCTGCTAAACAAAGGCTTAATAGCCTATCCGTCTAATAACCCATGCATCGTTTCATACTGCTGCTGCTATGGGCACAATCTCCCCCCTTGTGTGTGCTTCCCCCCCCCCCCCCCCGTGCTCCGTGTACCGCTGCCCATTCCAGCGGGGAGCGGGTACACGGTGCCAGGGACCTTACATGCGATGGCAGAGGGACATGGTAGAGGGAGCCGGGGAGCGGGCATCGGATAGCGGGAGCCGGGGAGCGCGCTGCATATAGCCGTGGAGCGGCGGCTATGTGTGGCAAGTGCGGCCGGCGCGGCTCTGGTAGCGGCGGGAGGCGGCCTACATAGCGGCGGGCGGCGCTTCCCAGTAGTGTCCCCACACAGCGGGGCGGCAGCGCGAGCTGACCGCCCCGTCCCCTTCATACCTGGACGCCTGTGGTGAGGGGCTATGACGGGGCTTCTTCTGTAAGCTCCGTCTTGCCTTTCCTGCAGGTAGTCCTGCACCTGGCAGTGAGGGAGCTCTTTTCAGAAAGGCCCGACACACCACAGCTGCACGTAGCAGCTTCCACAATCCCGGACCCACGCCTATTGGAAGGGGGGAAGGGATGTGGAAAATTTAGTTAAAATAGAAAAAGCAAAAATAAAAATAAAATATTCAAAAGTAGTGTGGATAACCACACAAACCCTGTTGCTACTATGAGCACAGAAAAAACACTGAGGTACTCTGGGATATGGAGGGGAGGAGTTCTAAATTTAAATATTCAGTGCCCTGTTTTTGCTGTAGCCGTCCATATCCCAAGAGTACTCCAGTGACCCCTAGTGGATGAAAAAGAAACTTATGTACATGTGATTTCTTAGTTTTTATTTTTAATAAATTTACCAAAATCTCAAAAAACTTTGTTCACGTTGTCATTATTTGTATGTAGAATTTTGAGGGGGAAAATGGATTTATTCCATTTTGGAATAAGGCTGTAACATAACAAAATGTGGAAAAAATGAAGCGCTGTGAATACTTTCCGGATGCGGCTAATATCATTGTGCCTAGGGGCGGCATGACCTCTAAATCCGGCTCTGCAAATACATGTGTATACTTCCTGTGCCGGGTAAATACTGGCTGCTTTTGCATGTAGCCCACAAGTACTGGACAGCTTTATTTATACACAGCAATTCAGATTTCAGTTTGAACACACCCTACCCAAATCTGAATCTCTCTGCACGTTAAATCTGCCCCACCTGCAATGCAATATGGTTATGCCCAGGTGCATAGTCCCTTGGATTTTTTTTTTTTTTTTACTTCCAAATCAGGCCCTATGTCTCAATGTAGTAAGTGATGGGGAGGGGGGGCACATTCATTTCTGAGTAGTAAAAATAAGAATTTACTTACCGATAATTCTATTTCTCATAGTCCGTAGTGGATGCTGGGGACTCCGAAAGGACCATGGGGAATAGCGGCTCCGCAGGAGACTGGGCACAAAAGTAAAAAGCTTTAGGACTACCTGGTGTGCACTGGCTCCTCCCCCTATGACCCTCCTCCAAGCCTCAGTTAGATTTTTGTGCCCGAACGAGACGGGTGCAGGCTAAGGGGCTCTCCTGAGCTGCTTAGTGTAAAAGTTTAAAGTAGGTTTTTTATTTTCAGTGAGACCTGCTGGCAACAGGCTCACTGCACCGAGGGACTAAGGGGAGAAGAAGCGAACTCACCTGCGTGCAGAGTGGATTGGGCTTCTTAGGCTACTGGACATTAGCTCCAGAGGGACGATCACAGGCCCAGCCATGGATGGGTCCCAGAGCCGCGCCGCCGGCCCCCTTACAGAGCCAGAAGACTGAAGAGGTCCGGAAAATCGGCGGCAGAAGACGTCCTGTCTTCAATAAGGTAGCGCACAGCACCGCAGCTGTGCGCCATTGCTCTCAGCACACTTCACACTCCGGTCACTGAGGGTGCAGGGCGCTGGGGGGGGGCGCCCTGAGACGCAACAACACCTTTTTTGGCAAAAAATACATCACATATAGCTCCTGGGCTATATGGATGCATTTAACCCCTGCCAATTTTTCCATAAAAAAGCGGGAGAAAGGCCGCCAAAAAGGGGGCGGAGCCTATCTCCTCAGCACACTGGCGCCATTTTTTCCTCACAGCTCCGTTGGAGGAAGGCTCCCCGACTCTCCCCTGCAGTCCTGCACTACAGAAACAGGGTAAAACAAGAGAGGGGGGGCACTAAATTGGCATATAAATATATACAGCAGCTATATTAGGGAAAAACACTTATATAAGGTTATCCCTATATATATATATATATATATATATATATAGCGCTCTGGTGTGTGCTGGCAAACTCTCCCTCTGTCTCCCCAAAGGGCTAGTGGGTCCTGTCCTCTATCAGAGCATTCCCTGTGTGTGTGTGCTGTGTGTCGGTACGTTGTGTCGACATGTATGAGGAGGAAAATGGTGTGGAGGCGGAGCAATTGCCTGTGTTAGTGATGTCACCCCCTAGGGAGTCGACACCTGACTGGATGGTCTTATGGAAAGAATTACGTGATAGTGTCAGCACTTTACAAAAGGACGACATGAGACAGCCGGCAAATCAGTTAATACCTGTCTCAAACACCGTCAGGGGCTCTAAAGCGCCCGTTACCTCAGGTCGACACAGACACGGACACTGACTCCAGTGTCGACGGTGAGGAAACAAACGTATTTTCCACTAGGGCCACACGTTACATGATCACGGCAATGAAGGAGGTTTTGAACATTTCTGATACTACAAGTACCACAAAAAAGGGTATTATGTGGGGTGTGAAAAAACTACCCGTAGTTTTTCCTGAATCAGATGAATTAAATGAAGTGTGTGATGAAGCGTGGGTTTCCCCCGATAAAAAAACTGCTAATTTCTAAAAAATTATTGGCATTATACCCTTTCCCGCCAGAGGTTAGGGCACGTTGGGAAACACCCCCTAGGGTAGATAAGGCGCTCACACGCTCAGTCTCTTCATTACATCATCCAGATGTTGGTATGGCTATGTCTACCTGTTTACAGACACAATGCAATAGAAGGAATACATTTGTTCATGTTGGGGCTCTGCGGTTTTTAAAAAAAATTTTTTATCTTCCCCAGTTTGAGCTTGGAATGAGGCCTCCAGAGTGATTAGACAGACTTATTGGACATACTTTAGATCTTATCCTCCCCTGGGATCCTTCAATGGTCCCGCTTCCTCCAGGTACACCTAAAAACCTGGAAAAAAAAGTTTTGGAACTGCGCATGTGCCTTATTATACCAAGGTGGGTCCAGATAAGCAACTATCTCCATTACGGGAGCACTTTTTAACCCACATGAACATTCAGGTTTACCTTCTATAGGAGACGTCCCCCATGCCTGGGTCTACTTTTCTTTCTCCGTGGCATGGAATAAACGTTAGTGGGTAGGGTGACCAATGCCGGGATCTGCGGGATCCCAGGATTTAGGTCAAAAATAGGCCGGGATTGGAAGCTCCAATCCTGGGGATTGCGGGATCAAGCGGCCCTTTGGGTTTTTAATGCCAGACAGCGCTGACAGTACTCAGGACGCTCAGCGCTGCTCGGCTCCCTCCTTCCGGTTACCCCCGCGCAACGTGACCTATGACTCCGAGGTCACGCTGCGCAGTCACCCGCCCATCAGTCACCGCCAAGCCCCAAGGAAAGCCGCCCAGTCAGAAGTTCCCCATCCGCCCGCCTGTGCAGTTTGTTGAGTTTTGTGTGCAGTGCGTAGCGGGTGGGGGGAGGCGGGGTAGGGCACAGGGGACACATAAGAAAGCAAATCCTGGGATTGACCATTTTTCAATCCCGACACCCGGGACTGACCACCCTAGTGGTGGGTCTAGTTTAATACAGCCATGCAGGAAACCAGCCAAAGCCACATCTCCGTAGCCCTGTAATTTCTCATCTGCTGCCAAATCTGACCAACTTGTTACCAACATGTAGCCAAACACTTCAAATATTCCTGAACAAGAAACTAATTGTGTCTCAGTGTTGTTACTGGTTCATATGGAATCGATGGCCTCACCTTAATGAATACTGTGTTGAGCCCACGAAATGACCACCCTCTATTATGCATAGGGAACAGGTTAAATTTAAACAGCAACATTCTAGTATATTTTCTGCAGCAGAATACATTGGTTTCCACAGGGAAAACATTGGGGGGTGTAGAGTGGATCTGGATCCAACAGGGGAAGCTTTAGCTGTCCCAGAATGCATAGGGGCCTCCTCTATAACCCCACCTCCAGGCATTGTGAGCACAGTTTTGAAGTTGGTGCCTGCAGAGCAGGTCATTAAACAGGAGGGCTGCACTGGCAGCCTTGATAGCTTTTACTTTTTGACAAGAAAAAAGGACTTTTTCTTTTCTAGGCTAGCAGCACTGTAAGTCAGGGTGACTTCAGTGCTTCAGCTCAATCACCTCCCAAGCGGTGCCGCATGCTCCCGCTGGCCTGGACATAGGCACAGTCGCGGACTGCGCTCCACGATCGCGTGGCTGCTAACGGGAGGCAGGTAAGAGGGCCTCCTAGCGGGACCCACCATTAAATCACGTTCCATCCGCGGTCTAGAGAGATGGACCGCAGCGCTGGCGTGGACACTGTCACTGAGCAGGGACCCCACTAGACCAGCAGGGCATATGGGTACAGGTCTGGTATAATAACATGTTTACTAAGGCCCTGCAGTACCTGGGGTGGAAGATCAGCATAGGGAATATGGCACCTGACCTGTATCCCTCCCCCAGCTCTGGGCACCATCTACCTGCAGATTTCCCACCCTTGAGCTGCCTCACTCTCTCCCACTTTCCTCACAGAGACACTGACAGCCATCTCAACAGCATGTTGCGGCATGCCTTACGGATTGCTGGGCAATGTCTGCCATGTAAAACCGCCTGTATACAGAGCTGTGTTTTTACATTACACATGAGTATCCTACCTGCCTCTGAGACAGCATTAGTGAGAAACGTGTACCTTGCCGATTATATTGTACGAGTACTCTGCTATATCCTCCGGACCGCGTTGTGATATACAAGTGCAGTGCAGCATTATTGTGATAGAATTCTCAGCATTGCATGTGACTGTGTGTGCCTATTCTGCTGTGTGGTTTCACTTTCAGTGTTTCCCAGCTATACCCATCACTATATTCTATACCCTGGGCTAGGTGCGTTTGGGTCACGTAATATAGTTGTACAGTGTTTATTCATATATAAATATATCATGTGTCAGTGTCACGCCATACCTTATCTGTTTATTCCACAGATTACTGTATTTGTCTGGCTATATATATCGTACTGTGTAAGTCCACTTGTTTACATTGTGCAATGTCTAACAAAAATAAGGCAGCAAATCAGCAGAAGCCCCTGCACAAGGCAGAGTGTGCTCCGCGGGTTTGACAGAGGAGGAAGCATTACATCAGGGGTGGGGAACCTCAGGCCCGCAGGCCATATAAGGCCCGCAAAGAAACTTGATCCGGCCCTCCCAGGCTCACCTAACCAAGGGCAATGCCGGGCGCCCGCTGAGATTTTGTTACTAGCGGGCGCCTGGCTTCTTCCCCTCAGCAGCAGTTAAAGGTAGGAGCTCACTCCTGAGTGTGCGTGTGTGCCTGTGCGGTGCTATGGGAGAGATGTCATGACGTCTCGCCCACAGTTCTGAGGAGCAGGCAGCCAAGCAGAGGGCAAAGGTCTGAAAACAGGAGCGGGGCTGGTGAGTATTGTGTCTTTTTCTTTCTTTTAGTGTGTGTGTGTGTGTGTGTGTGTGTGTAAGCGGCGCTACTAGGAGTCATATCTAATGGGGGCAGGCTAATTTTTAAGTTGATAATTTTTGTATGGCCCCCGAAGAATTTTATACATATCCAAATGGCCCTTGGTAGAAAAAAAGGTTACCCACCCCTGCATTACATGATGATCTCTGCACTATTTGTCATATACCTCCCAGTCAGTCCGCAACTCCTGCACCTAGTCAGGTGCCACCATGGGAAGCATTTACTGCAATGCTGGTTACTCTGGTGGAGCACCTTGAGCCCCCTAGGGGCGCGCCTATGGCACTACCCCCACAAATTGTACCTATGGTAAATCCGCCTTGAGCGGAACATTTATCTAACCAACTGCAACAGCTTAATCATTATCTGGTTAGACAGAAAACTCCCTCAGGTCACACACACGTGTCCCTGGTCTCTCTAAGCGGGCTGCTTCTTCCTCTCAGTCTACAAACCTCTCTGTCGTCTTATCTGAAAAGGAGGGAGAGCATACTATCCTGTCTGACATTGATTCCTGTGTGGCAGACAAGGAATCTCCCTTATCAATAGATGTCCCTGCCCTAGTGGTTGCTCTTCAGCATATCCTCCAGATCACTAATGAGGAGAATTTCACTACAGTGGTAAAGAAAACTGAAGCAAAGTGGTTAAAACTGTATTACCCCATTTGGATCAATTAGTGGACATCAGACGAGAACCCTGGTCTAATCCTGGGAAGATATTCCCTGTTCCTAAAAGGGCTTTGGCTATCTATCCTCTTCTGGCAGAGAAGTGTACGAATGGGCGACTCCGCCACCGATGGATTCTCATGTCACCTGCCTTGTGGTGTTGTCTACTCTGCCCGTCACCTCACTGAAGGAGCTGACAGATAAACATATTGAGGAATGCCTGAAATCTATATACTCCCTTACAGGGGCTGTTCATAGACCCACTATGGCTGCCTCTTGGGCTGCAAGAGGTATTGAGGCGTGTGTTCAGGCGTTAGTGGAGGAGCTGCCTGAGGATCTCTCTGAAAATGCCAGACAATGCCTGTCTCGTATTACCACTGCTTCTCAATTTATTCAAGAAGCATCCTCTGGAGGCGGGAGTGTTGGCAGACAAGGCGTGGGCTACGTCTAACCTGGCACGCCGCATACTGTGGTTGAAAACGTGGACAGTGGACTTGGACTCCAAGAAAACTTTGGAAGTCCTCCCCTTCACTGGGGACATTTTTGTTTGGGGAAAACCTGAATAAAATTGTGTCGGAGCAAGTAGCTGCCAAGATAGCTTTTCTTCCCAACTTCTAATCCTTCTCAGAAGGCAAAAAGTACCAATTTTCACTCCTTTCTACCTCAAGGGAAAGTCAGTCATACCCTAGATAGCCTTGCGTTTCCAAAACCACCAAGCCCTAGGCAGCTTGTCAGCCTGCTGTAAAACATGACAAGCTTGCTGCATGACAGGGCAGGCCTCCCCCTGGGCGACCGGCAGACTTCTGTGGTTCACTCAGGTCTGGCTCACGACTATTTCAGACACTTGGGTGCTGGAAGTTGTCTCTCACGGGTACGCAGTTTCATTCAAGAGATGTCCCCCTCACCAGTTCTGAACAATGGCTATCTCGTCGGATCCGTTGAAAGTGCAATCTCTACAAACGGTTGTAAACTCCCCCCTAGTACTGGAGTGGTAGTGCCAGTTCCTCTGTCCCAGAGGGGCAGCGGTTACTGCTTGACCGTTTCTGGTTCTGAAACCCAATGGGTCATACCGGCCTATACTCAACCTCATGGCTTTGACCAAGTTTGTGAGAGTATCCAAGTTTCGTATGGAAACACTGCACTCAATAGTTCTGGCTATAGAACCCCAAGACTACATGATATCCCTGGATATACAGGACGCATAGCTGCATATTCCTATTGCCATCTCGCATCAGCAGTTCCTGCGGTGTGCTATTGGCAACCTTCATTACCAATTCCAGGCTCTGCCGTTTGGACTAGCTACGGCTCCTCGGCTCTTCACAGAAGTCATGGTCGTGATGACGGCCCACCTCCGTGGCCCACCTCCGTCGTCAGAATCTTCCCATACTTGGACGACCTGCTGATTCTGGCAAGTTTACACGAAGTTCACCTCAGTCATCTACAACTGACTAACTTTCTTACAAGCCCACGGGTAGCTGATAAATTGGAAGAAGTCCTCGCTGGTCCCAGCTCAGAGCATGGTGCACCTACGGGCACTCTTGGACACACACAGTCAAGAGACTGCTCCTGTCCCCAGACAAGTCCTCGGCCTGATGGTGTTGTCTTTCGACATGATAGAGATTGCTCAATTTCATTACCGCCCTCTACAACGGTTGATCCTTTCCAAGTGAGACGGCTTACCTTATCGGATCAGATTTCAACTGGTCTCGTTGACTCCGGAGGACCAGCAATGGAGCAGGGGCCGTCCCTCCTGGATCCCCAACTGGGTCCTACTGACAACGGACGCCAGTCTTCAGGGCTGGGGAGCGGTGTTGGAGCAACACTCGTTTCAGGGTGGTTGGACCAGGTTAGAATCTCTTCTTCCAATAAATATTCTGGAGCTGATGGCAGTGTTCAATGCACTGTCTTTTGCCCTGCCTCTGGTACAGAACAGGCCTGTTCAGGTACAAATCAGACAACGCCAACACGGTTGCGTTAATAAACCATCAAGGCGGCACTCAAAGCTGCATGGCAATGTTGGAAGTGTCCAAAATCCTATATTGGGCGGAACGCCATCTACCAGCCATATCGACAGTGTTTATTCACGGCGTCCTAATCTGGGAAGCGGACTCCTCCAATAGTCAGGGCGTTCACTTCGAAGAGTGGGGTTGTCATCCTGAAGTCTTCTAACTCCTGGTGGACAGATGGGATCTACTAGACGTGGACATCTTTTTCATCTCGACACAATCACAAGGTTCCAGTCTTTGGATCATGAACCAGGGATCCTCAGGCAGTGTTCGTGGACACATTGGCAGTTCCGTGGAACTTTCAGCTGCCTTACATATTCCCTCTGGTGTCACTCCTGCCAGGCTACATACGGAAGTTCAAACAAGGAGTAATACGGATTCTGATTGCTCCAGCGTGGCCCAGACGGCGCTAATTCTCAGACCTATGGGGTCTCTCGTCAGAGCGTCCCCCCGTTCTACTTCCTCAGCGTCAAGACCTCCTAGTGCAAGACCCTTGCCTCTACCCGGACCTGGCCAGACTGGCTTTGACGGCGTGACTCTTAAAGCATCACTCCTAAGGTCAAAAGGGTTCTCTGAAGCTGTTATTCAGACTATGCTGGAGGCCCGCAAACCGGCCTCTGCCCGGATTTATTACAGTGTGGGGCATTCTTACTTCACCTGGTGTGCTGATAGGAATTATGATGCTTATAGATTCAGAACATCCAGACTTCTGGCTTTTCTGCAAAGAGGCTTGGACTTAGGTCTTCATCTTGCCTCCCCTCACATTTCTGCCTTGTCGGTGTGGTTTCAACGCAAGATTGCCTCTATACGTTTTACGTATTCAGCCCCCTATGTCCGCCCAGTGGCTCCATGTGATCTGTGTGTTGTTCTGAAAGCCCTTCAAGTGTGTTCCTTCAAACCTCTTGAATCGGTGGACCTTAAATGGCTCACGGCCAAGGTCCTGTTCCTGCTGGCTATTGTCTCTGCAAGAAAGGTCTCGGACTTAGGCGCTTTGTCCGGTCGTTCGCCCTTTCTGATTTTCCACCGTGACAGGGTGGTTCTCCGAACTTGGCCCGGTTACTTACCTAAGGTGGTGTCATCATTTCACCTTAACCAAGAGATTGTGGTCCCAGCCTTTATCTCTTCGCATTTGTTGGCTAAAGAACGTTCTTTAGATGTGGTACGGCTCTCCGTGTCTATATGGACAGGATTGCCTTTTTTTAGACGGTCTGATACCCTCTTTGGATTTCACAAACGTTGCTGGCCTGCGAATAAGCTAACCTTGGCCAGATGGATTAGAATGGTGATTGCACATGCTTATGCGCAGGCTGGACTTCCAGCTTCTGCTGCGATTAAGGCACATTGTACTTTGTCTGTTGGACCTCCTTAGGTGGCCCACCGTGGAAGGTCCCCAGAACAATTGTGCAAGGCAGCTACGTGGTTCTCAGTGAACTCGTTTCTTAGGTTCTATGCCTTTGCTACTTCCGCCTCCTAGGATGCTTCCTTTGGACGCCGGATTTTCATATCCGCTAAAGGTGCGTCCCCTCCCTTGAGGATCTGCTTTAGAACATCCCTGATGTTTTCTCTGTGGAAACCAATGTACCCTGCTGCAGAAAGAGTTATGTTAGACTTACCATTGTTAACTCTTTCTGCAAAGTACATTGGGTTCCACAGGGCGCCCACCCTGATGCACCTAGCTTGTTTGGATTTGTATGGCATTAGCCACTGGTACCTTCTCCTGTCGTGATAATGTGTTCTTATGTGACTAACATCTTCCTTCTCTCTTGCCTGCTTCCTGCATTGGACTGGTTAACAAAACTGAGCTCACAGTGCCTGGAGGTGGGGTTATATAGAGGAGGCCCCTATGCATCCTGGGACAGCTAAAGCATTGCTTGTTGGTGTCCCTGGATCCAGATGCCCTCTACACCCCCCAAAGTTTTCCCTGTGAAACCCAATGTACTGCGCAGAAAGAGTTAACAATGGTAAGTCTACCGTAACTCTTACTTTAACAAGATTAAAGACACAAAGATCATAGTTTCAGGCACTTTAAAGATCATAGTTTATTTACTGTATAATAAAAAGCTAGTATACAGAGGGAATCCGATAATTGCAACAAATCGATACGACCTCATTTTTGTTTTTTTGCTCCCCGTTAACGTTTAATCATCGAAAAAGCCCCCGTGCCAATCCCCTCTTCCTGTGCTGTTCCTGCGACTACACGTACAGGTCCCACTGGTAGCGGAGGGATGATTTAGCATTAATGCATTTCATGAACAGGATGAAAATTATGGAGAAAATGTGACAGGCAACACTGACCTCAAACATTAGTGTTCAAAGCAAATATATATATATATATATATATATATATATATATATATATATATATATATATATATATATATATATATATATATAATTTCCAGGTTACAGCGAAATCTGCAGTTGCGAATAATGCGCATGCAACAGTTTATAGGATTAACAATCTGTGTTTAAGCCTATACAGAGTACAGCTCCAGGAAAACACAATGACCTATATGAAATGCACAAAAGGAAATGATTTAACTAAAGAAAAAATGCACCCAAAAATTGCAATGGCCACAAACATGAAATATTGAAAATAAAATAGGACAATGGTGCTTACTGTACACGCTAACACGTAAAAAATGACACATGTAGCACAGCGAGTGTAGTTCACAGATCACTGTATGTTTTCACTTGTGGCCCTGCATATCAGAGCCTGAAATGTGCTATAGACCAGGCTGGACATTGGGATGTACGACCAAAATACTTAGGACTTTAGTTTTCTCTATACAACAGCAACTATTTACACTATTTAATGGAATGTTCCCCCATCCCAAAATGGCTTCCAAAAGAAATAACCACGGGACCTTTCATATACAGTACACAAATGCTTAAAGGTTTAAAAATGATGTTGACAGTAAATTTACAGAAAACAATGACGGCCAGCAGAGCTGCCTAAGAAAAAGAAGAAAAAAAAAATTAGCTGTTAAAATGTTTTTAGTATAAAGTAACAAGTGTACAAAGCGAAGAAATGGGACAGTGAATTAAACTTTGGTGACGTAAAGGCCTTTCTGCGACAACTCTGCAGAACTGTAAACCACCATGCAGGAATTAAGAGGCAAAGCAAATTCTGGTGTGCATCCAAGTGTCTCGCTTCAGACTAACAGAAATAAACCTACGTCTAAGCCATGTTTCTGAGATGCACAAGTTTAAGGAGTAGTGGAATGCCAATATGGCAATAAGATCATGTCACTCACAACAGGAAACGCGTCTCGTACCAACCCGCTCCTGCATAGACACATCGACGTCTTTCTGAGGCGAGTCGAAAAAAGGTAAAATGACTGAGAATGTTGAGAGGAAACAACTGGTTTTAGGTAGAATGAACACTCCCGTCCTCCGTGTTTACTTTGTAAAGGTGGCCACCACAGCCCATAGAATCTCATTAGCATTTGCCTTGGTGGCCTCCACTTCTGGGTCAAGATCGAGCAGCTGTCGGACTCTCTTCATGGCCAAATCATACTGGTCGTCCAGAAGCGGGGCGAAGGCGTTCTCGATGACGTCAGAAGAATGGGCTAGATAGATGAGGGCCAGCGAACGCTTGTCCATGCGATGAGGATCCTTCACCCATTTGTCAAGAACTGCTTCCTGCACCTTCTTTATGAGACGCTGCTTGATGTTATTGTTGGTGAGCGGGTGCGTGGTCATGTCAAACAAGAGGAAGTTTTGCTTTTCGGTTGTCAGGACGCCTTTTTCCACAAGGTTTTTAGCCAAGCGTTCTCGCACATTTCGGAGTTGGAAGTGGAGCTTCAGCGGGTTCCAGGTCTCACCTGAAATTAGTAATAAATATTTTTCATTCTGATATGCCATGAGAATGTCTAGATGTTTTAACAAACAGATTTACAGCTTGTACACAGGTTACGCATGTCATTTTAGATTAGGCCAAGATGGAAACCCAAGATAGATTGTTTGCTGCAAGTTATCTAGGCGGTTTTCACAGCTACAAGATAACTCTACACCAGATGCCGACATACCGCTGAGGAGTTCTATCCAGCTTTGCACAGTCTCTGGGGCAGGGGTTTCCTTAATGTGTTTTAGGGCTTCATCAAGCATGACATCGCCTGTCGGAGCATCCGATTTGCAGATCACCTGAAACAAAAAAACAAAAAAAAAAAAAAGCACCACAAGGTAGTCAGTATTGTATATAAAACTTGTTATCTGCAAGGTAAGATTCTCAGTTCTCACTTTTCATGTGCCGAAAACTTTTCTGAACCGTTCCTCAATAGACAGATTAGACATGTGAGGTGTGGAGGAAGAAATGTTGAACGTTTGCCAAAATTAAATCAGATATCCGTTGCGGAAATGCGCTAAAAGAGTGATCCATAGTGTAACCAACAGACCTTCGGTGACTCTCATATCTACTTTAGTAAAACCCTTATGCAGTCACATAAGGAGGCTCTACTTCTGTGGTACAAACCTTTATTGAAAAGAGGTCTACCATTCCTTTCACTAGGAAACCCTGGTACAGGGTGGGTATCCGTTATCCGGATACCAGTTAACCGGAATTTTCTGAAAAACCAGAATATTTCGGACCTGTAGTGACATGACGTGGCTGGCGTCATGTCGTCACTGGAGTCCGCGGCCAATCACAGACAGGTGAAGGGAGTGGCTTTGCAGCCATTCTCTCACAGTCACTACCCTTAGCACAAGGACCCACAGCCCACCGAAGACCCGTCCAGATAACATGTATTCAGTTATCTGGAAAGTCACTTATTTATAAAGAAAAAATAAGATTTTACTTACCGGTAAATCTATTTCTCGTAGTCCGTAGAGGATGCTGGGGACTCCGTAAGGACCATGGGAAATAGACGGGCTCCGCAGGAGATAAAGTGCCCTAAGAAAGCTTTGGATTCTGGGTATGCACTGGCTCCTCCTTCTATGTCCCTCCTCCAGACCTCAGTTTGAGAAACTGTGCCCAGAGGAGATGAACAGTACGAGGAAAGGATTTTTGTAAATCTAAGGGCGAGATTCATACCAGCCACACCAATCACACCGTATAACTTAAGATAAACTTACCCAGTTAACAGTATGAACAATAACATAGCCTCGGTTCAAACCCGATCAACTATAACATAATCCTTATGTAAGCAATAACTATATACAAGTCTTGCAGAAGTAGTCCGCACTTGGGACGGGCGCCCAGCATCCTCTACGGACTACGAGAAATAGATTTACCGGTAAGTAAAATCTTATTTTCTCTAACGTCCTAGAGGATGCTGGGGACTCCGTAAGGACCATGGGGATTATACCAAAGCTCCCAAACGGGCGGGAGAGTGCGGATGACTCTGCAGCACCGATTGAGCAAACAGGAGGTCCTCCTCAGCCAGGGTATCAAACTTATAGAACTTTGCAAAGGTGTTTGACCCCGACCAAGTAGCAGCTCGGCACAGTTGTAGTGCCGAGACCACTCGGGCAGCCGCCCAAGAAGAGCCCACCTTCCTAGTGGAATGGGCCTTAACAGATTTAGGCAACTACAATCCTGCCGTAGAATGCGCCTGCTGAATCGTGTTACAGATCCAGCGAGCAATAGTCTGCTTTGAAGCAGGAACGCCAACCTTGTTGGCCGCATACAGAACAAACAGAGCTTCGGTCTTCCAGATCCTAGCCGTTCTGGTCACATAAATCTTCAAAGCCCTGACCACATCCAGGGACTCGGAATCCTCCAAGTCCCGTGTAGCCACAGGCACGACAATAGGTTGGTTCATATGAAAAGATGAGACCACCTTGGGCAGAAATTGAGGACGAGTCCTCAACTCTGCCGTATCCACGTGAAAAATCAGGTATGGGCTTTTATATGATAAAGCCGCCAATTCCGAAACCCGCCTTGCAGAAGCTAAGGCCAACAACATGACCACTTTCCACGTGAGGTATTTCAACTCTACTGTTTTGAGTGGTTCAAACCAAGGTGACTTGAGGAAACTTAATACCACGTTAAGGTCCCAAGGCGCCACCGGAGGTACAAAGGGAGGCTGAATATGCAGCACGCCTTTCACAAAAGTCTGTACTTCAGGAAGAGAAGCCAATTCTCTTTGAAAGAAAATGGATAAGGCCGAAATTTTAACCTTTATGGACCCTAATTTTAGGCCCAAATTCACTCCCGTTTGAAGGAAGTGAAGCAGACGGCCCAACTGGAACTCCTCCGTAGGAGCAGTTCTGGCCTCACACCAAGAAACATATTTTCGCCATATACGGTGATAATGTTTTGACGTCACGTCCTTCCTAGCCTTGATCAGGGTAGGAATGACCTCCTCCGGAATCCCTGTTTCCACTAGGATCCGGCGTTCAACCGCCATGCCGTCAAACGCAGCCGCGGTAAGTCTTGGAACAGACAGGGCCCCTGCTGCAGCAGGTCCTGCCTTAGAGGAAGAGGCCACGGATCTTCTGTGAGCAACTCTTGCAGATCCGTATACCAAGTCCTCCTTGGCCAATCTGGAACAATGAGGATTGTTCTGACCCTTCTTATTCTTATTATCCTTAACACCTTGGGTATGAGAGGTAAAGGAGGAAACACATAGACCGATCTGAACACCCAAGGTGTCACCAGAGCGTCTACCGCAACCGCCTGAGGGTCTCTTGACCTGGCGCAATACCTCTTTAGCTTTTTGTTGAGGCGGGACGCCATCATGTCTATCTGAGGCAGTCCCCACCGATCCGTGATCTGTGTGAAGACTTCTTGTTTAAGTCCCCACTCTCCCGGATGCAGGTCGTGCCTGCTGAGAAAGTCCGCCTCCCAGTTGTCCACCCCCGGGATGAACACTGCTGATAAGTGTGCTTACATGGCCTTCCGCTCAGCGTAGAATCCTGGTCGCCTCTGCCATGGCCACTCTGCTACTTGTGCCGCCTTGGCGGTTTACATGAGCCACTGCCGTGACATTGTCTGACTGAATCAGAACCGGTTTGTTCCGAAGCCATTCCTCCGCTTGGCGTAGGGCGTTGTATATGGCCCTCAACTCCAGGACATTGATGTGGAGACCAGTCTCTAGGCTTGACCAGAGACCCTGGAAATTTCTTCCTAGTGCGACAGCTTCCCAACCTCGGAGGCTCGCGTCCGTGGTCACCAGGATCCAGTCCTGAATGCCGAACCTGCGACCCTCCAGGAGGTGAGCACTGCGCAGCCACCACAGGAGAGACACCCTGGCCCTGGGAGACAGGGTGATCCGTTTTTGCATGTGTAGATGGGACCCGGACCAATTGTCCAATAGGTCCCATTGAAAGGTCCTTGCATGGAACCTGCCGAAGGGGATGGCCTCGTATGAAGCCACCATCTTCCCCAGAACCCTCGTGCAATGATGCACTGAAACCTTTTTTGGCTTCAATAGGTTCCTGACCAGAGCTACGAGCTCCTGAGCCTTCTCCACTAGAAGAAAAACTCTTTTTTGGTCTGTGTCTAGAATCAGGCCCAAAAAGGTCAGACGCGTTGCAGGGACTAGCTGGGATTTCGGTAAATTGAGAATCCAGCCGTGCCTCTGCAACGTCTTCACGGACAGAGACACGCTGTCCAGCAACTTCTCCCGAGATCTCGCCTTTATGAGGAGATCGTCCAAGTACGGGATAATTGTGACGCCCTGCCTGCGCAGGAGCACCATCATTTCCGCCATTACCTTGGTGAAAATTCTCGGGGCCGTGGAAAGACCAAACGGCAACGTCTGAAATTGGTAGTGACAGTCCTGTACTGCAAATCTCAGGAACGCCTGGTGAGGAGGGAAAAATCGGAACATGAAGGTACGCATCCTTTATGTCCAGGGACACCATCCAATCCCCTCCCTCCAGGCTGGCGATGACAGCTCTGAGCGATTCCATTTTGAACTTGAACCTCTTCAAGTACAGGTTCAGGGATTTCAGATTTAAAATGGGTCTGACCGAACCGTCCGGTTTCGGTACCACAAACAGGGATGAATAATAACCCTCTCCTTGCTGGAGATGAGGAACTTTGACTATCACCTGTTGAATGTACAATTTGTGAATTGCAGCTAACACCAGCTCCCTCTCCGACGGGGAAGCCGGCAGAGCCGATTTGAAAAACCGGCGAGGAGGCATGTCTTCGAATTCCAGTCTGTATCCCTGGGAAACAATCTCTATTGCCCAGGGATCCACCTGTGAGAGAACCCAGACGTGGCTGAACAGACGAAGACGTACCCCCACTTGATCTGACCCCCCCCCCCCCCCCCGGAAAGCCCCAGCGTCATGCGGTGGACTTTGCGGAAGTAGGGGAGGACTTCTGCTCTTGGGAACTAGCAGAGTGCAGCTTTTTTCCCTTGCCTGTACCTCTGGCAACAAAGGACGATCCTCGTACCTTCTTGCTTTATAATCTTGCTTGATAATGCGGTACCTTCTTAGCATGCTGCGGGGGGAACATAAGGTAAAAAATTCGATTTACCGGCCGTAGCAGTGGAGACAAGGTCCGAGAGGCCTTCTCCAAACAACTCCTCCCCCCTGTAAGGCAATGACTCCATATGCCGCTTTGAGTCGGCGTCTCCCGTCCACTGCCGGGTCCACAAGAGTCGCCTAGCAGAAATAGACATAGCGTTTATTTTGGAGCTTAGTAAACAAATGTCTCTCTGAGCATCCCTCATATACAAGGCAGCATCTCTGATATGCTCAATGGTCATTAGAATGGTATCCCTATCTAAGGTGTCAATCTCCGTAGATAAGGGGTCTGCCCATGCCACGACAGCACTACAAACCCAGGTCGACGCCATGGCCGGTCTAACGATAGTTCCTGAATGTGTGTAAATGTGCTTCATGGTAATTTCCTGCTTGCGATCAGCAGGATCCTTGAGGGAAGCAGTATCCGGAGAAGGCAGTGCCACCTTCTTGGATAAGCGTGTCAGTGCCTTGTCTACTTTAGGCGAAGATTCCCATCGTATCCTATCCTTCTGTGGAAAAGGATACGCCATAAGAATCCTTTTGCGAACATGTAGTCTCCTATCCGGAGACTCCCAAGCCTTTTCGCACAATTCGCTTAGCTCAAATGAGGACGGAAACGTGACCTCAGGCTTTTTCCCTTTATACATGTGAACCCTCGTGTCAGGGACAGGGGGTTCCTCAGTGATATGCAAAACCTCTTTTATGGCAATAATCATGTATCGAATACCCTTTGCCACCTTCGGCTGTAATTTTGCATCCTCATAGTCGACACTAGAGTCAGTATCTGTGTCAGCGACCTGGGATATGGGGCGCTTTTGAGACCCTGAATGTCCTGGCGCCACAGGGACAGGCACTGTCTGGCTACCTGACTGATCCCTAGCCTCAGCCTTGTCTAACCTTTTATGCAGGAGATTCACATTTGCATTTAAGATATTCAGCATATCCACCCAGTCCGGTGTCGGCGTTGCCGACGGCGACCTGACCTTCAAACACTTCCCCTCCACATTAAGCGAGCCTTCCTCGTCTAACATGTCGACACACACGTACCGACACACTTCACACACACAGGGAAACTCTTTTCTGAAGACAGTATCCCCTTTAAGGCCCTTTGGAGAGACAGAGAGAGAGTATGCCAGCACACACCCCAGCGCAATGACCCTGGAGACCAACACAAAATGTTTTTCCCCAGCAGCGCTGTATAATATCTTATCCGCCAATTATGTGCCCCCCCCTCTTTTAAACACCCCTTCACCGTGTGTAAGCAGGGGAGAGTCCGGGGAGCTTCCTCTCAGCGTTCTGTGGAGGGAAAAATGGCGCTGGTGAGTGCTGAGGGAGAAGCCCCGCCCCCTCGGCGGCGGGCTTCTGTCCCGCTCAAAGTTATTGAAAAATGGCGGGGGCTCTTTTATATACATGTACAGTGCCCACCTGTACATGTATATTGTCTTTTGCCATAAGAGAGGTGTTATATTGCTGCCCAGGGCGCCCCCCCTGCGCCCTGCACCCATACAGTGACAGGAGTATGTGAGGTGTATGGGAGCAATGACGCACAGCTGCAGTGCTGTGCGTTACCTCAGTGAAGCTCTGAAGGCTTCTGCTGCCTGAGACGTCTTCTGACTTCGTTTCTTCTGGCTCTGTGAGGAGAACGGCGGCGCGGCTCTGGGGGTGGACGCCCAGTAAGAACCTGTGTTCACCCCCTCTGGAGCTAATGGTGTCCAGTAGCCGAGGAAGCAGAGCCTATCATTTAAGAAGGTCTGCCCCTCTCTCCTCAGTCCCTCGATGCAGGGAGCCTGTTGCCAGCAGTGCTCCCTGTAAAAATGTAGAAAAAATCCAAACAAAAATGCTTTCTAGGCAGAGAACTCAGGGAGCTCCCTGCAGTGCACCCATCTCGCTCTGGGCACAGTGTAAAACTGAGGTCTGGAGGAGGGACATAGAGGGAGGAGCCAGTGCACACCCAGAATCCAAAGCTTTCTTAAAGTGCCCTATCTCCTGCGGAGCCCGTCTATTCCCCATGGTCCTTACGGAGTCCCCAGCATCCTCTAGGAATTTAGAGAAATAAAAAATTGCTGACAGGATCTAAAAACAATGATGGCATTTACTAATTTCTTGGTTTCTTCAGGCCACTATGAATGATTTTGAATGCATCAGTGTCAGACTACCATGGGAACCAGGCACATACTGTAATGAGCAGAGTGTCTCTGGAAAGCCCCTCTGAGCTCGGTGTACTGTAAAAGTTCACCATCCTCCTCCCAATAACATGGTGCCCCAAGATGAGGCCCAATGGAGTTACAAAGAAGCGCCGTCACATAACAGGTTTAAAAATCATCCATCAATGTGGAATGTACACTATGTGGACACGTGATTGGATCCCCCACCACGATAAGCGTAGTGATGGGAGGGGGGGGGGGGAGCGGGGAGTCCACAGATTAGATCATTTTGCTAACGAAATGGCTTGCTGGAATGAGCTAACAGTTTCAAAAGGGGATCATCCTAGGCTGTGTGGTGTGATGTGATGTTCCCAGAGCACAGCTGTACTGGTATGCAGAAGATTTGGTAACACGGATGGGCTGAATAAGTATACAGCTGCATCGCGCCTGTCACAGCCTCACAGGCAAATCCCAGGCAGTATAGAAGTAAATAGTGGCCATTGCGGAAAGTAATTGAATGGCTCCCGGGCTAAATGCCTGCAAAGAGCCCACCCTAAGTGTAAAGCCAAAAACATTGTAGCAGAATGCTATCCGTGCAGAATCAGAACAATGCATACAGTCTTCCACTAAACGGTACTAGTAGATTTGTCAGAGGCCACACAGGCGAACATTTACCTGTTGCAGACCGGCTGGTTGGGGCTGATTAGGCTTTGCAGCATCTACAGATATATACATTGAAATTGCAGGATTCATACCTTTCTCGCCAGGAGACTTTTACGTCTCATTCCACCAGCCTCCAGGTTAATCCGTCCTCTGAACGCCAGCTCAATCAGCATGCACCCGCGTAGGCCAGCGGAAATACAGTCATTCCAGAAGGATGTATAGCCCTGGAAGAGAAGACACAAATCCTCTGTAATGGGCAGCTCTTCATACACTGTCATTACCTGCCATTTACAAGGTACAGTACACTAATAGAGAAAATCAGTATATGAGGCGACAATGGCCCAGCTGCTTTCCTTTGTAACTACTGAATATGGACCATGATTAACATAGGAACGGTATACAATCAGACTAGGCTTTATCCATGTCTGCGCTTGCCAGCCTTTGCTACATCAAGTCACACATGTGCCAGATTCAATTAGCTGCGGTCATTTGTCACACAGGGGAAGGACGGTGGTCTCTGGCTTTTACCCCCAAGGCTATTCATTTACAGTGGTATATTTACTGCTAACCCACAGGTTCCTAGCTAGGTACACAGAGCTACGGCTTAACGTATTTGTGGTTTCCGTGATAAGGGCCCTTACAGCGGATTTATGTTTGAGCCTTCCTCAGCCTGCGGGCTGTAACTGAATAGCCCTGGCAGACCAATTACCGCAGCTAACTGAATCCGGACGATTATGGATTTCTCTTCAACTGTGGTCTAAGGACAATGTTTCAGCACAGATATTCTAAATGACCAATGTATTGGACACTGGAATAAAGTAATATATACGTTCGTACAGTTATGTACACAGTAAAACATTAAACTCTGGGCGAGATTCAATTGTTTTTCCTCCGGCAGCCACTAGATGGCACCCAAACGAAGCTATTCAATTGTAGCTCATTTCGGGTGTGATGGCTGCCGGCGCCTGCATTTCAGCTCGCACCCTCCGGGGGTGACAAGGTGAAATGCACGAAAAGCCAGCTAGTTTAGTCAGTTTGGGCGGCTAAACCCGACTGTTATGGGCTCGATAATTGAGTATCGTCCTGCAATCTCCCGTCACTTTAGATGTGAGATCAGGTACAATATAATAATTGAATTCCACCCAATGTCTCATTTTCAGTAATATGATGGCATTGGATAAAATAATTTTGCCTAAGTTTCCGACACCTATAGTGTAATTGCTCAAAGCAGGGCTGAGCAATAGCCACTGGGGCCAAGTACCCAATACACCTAAAATCAAGATACTGCAGATGCCTAACTTCTGGGCAGGGCTGTGGACACAAAACCTTTTATCAACCCAAGGCTTAAAGGCACAATACGGACTAGTGGCAGCTCCAAATTTGTACCCAACCCCACTAAAGCAAATTAAGCATATCCCAGCACAGATTAACCTTAACAAATATCTGAAAGCTCCAACGAAAACATACATTTTTAAAAACATTTGCATAATGGAACAAAGAGAGGAAAGTTAAAAATATCCTAGTTTCCCCACATTTACCGTATCATTATAGGCAGTACAAATAATCAGCAATGCCCAATAAGGTGACTCCAGGCCTCGCTTACAAGAGTCCTAGCGTAGGATCATTATTACTGGGCAAATCTGATTACACTGATAAAAGGCAGTATCATAACTTCATGGAAGCTTCAAAAGCTTTTTATGCCCCATTTCTCAATTGTGGCTCATACACTTATAATCATAATACCCCCTCTATAGCATGAAACATCTCATCCTCCCAACTACTGAGCATCAGCAAGGGAAGGAGAAAGATTTAACCTGTCTAAAGGGGTGTGGTTCATCAAATCGACAGTGTCTAGGTCGACCATGTTTAGGTCGACCACTATAGGTAGACATGGATGGAAGGTCGACAGGGTTTCTAGGTCGACATGTGCTAGGTTGACAGGTCTAAAGGTCGACATGAGGTTTTTGTTTGTTTTTGGTGTCGTTTTCTTCGTAGAGTGACCGGGATCCCAAATTAGTGCACCGCTTCACTCGCCATGCTTCGGGCATGGTGCCTTCGCTCCGCTACCGCTTCGCTCGGCACACTTCACCGTTCCAATCGTAGTCCACGTGGATCGTTAAGTATGAAAAAATTCAAAAAAAGAAAAAAAATGTGAAAAACTCATGTCGACCTTTAGACCTGTCGACCTAGCACATGTCGACCTAGAAACCCTGTCGACCTTCCATCCATGTCGACCTAGTGACTGTCAACCTATAGTGGTCGACCTAAACATTGTCGACCTAGACACTGTCGATCTTCAGACCGGATCCCGTCTAAAGGGGGGTACACACGTAGCCATGTGTGCTTACATTCTAAACAATCTGACTAGATATCTTGGAAATGAAGCACACATCGCTCCGTGTGTAGGGTGCCACAGCAATAGCGAGGCGCGGTGCTATTGCTGACTCTAGAATGACCTGCATACAGGCCAAATCTAGACAGATCGCGTTCTTCACCGCTGGGTGAAGTGTTTTTGGTTTTCTTTTCCCTCGTTCAGCATACATCTCTACGTGTGTACCCTCCTTAACACTTTTTTTATTTACTATAATCAAATAAAACCACCATTACTAAGGAAGGTGGAGCTTCTCTACTTAACAGCAGTGCACAACTAGAGATACCCAGACTAAAAGGGCCCCATACACTAGAGCGACAATGCCCGATTTCAGCCCAATTCGGGCATTCGGACCGATATATTGGGAGAAATAGGGCATTTTTGGAGGTGTCTCCGGCCCGATCCGATGCGCGTTCCCGTGATCATCGGATCGGATCTTACAGACTGAATGTGCTGCACATTCAATCTGGTCCGACCTGGGGACATGGCTGGGATCGCCCAGGATACATCGGATGCAAAAGGACAGCATCCGATGTATCCTGGGTGATCCTGCCCCCCCGGGAGGTTGCTGGGGTGATCGCCTCCGACATGAGGTCACACAAGTGTATGGGGCCCTTTAAGCTTGGTGCACGCCTAAAGATCTCTCTGTCCAATCTGTCTGGTCAGAAAACAAATCTGGTAATGAATGGGAGCGAATGACAATCAACCATTTGCTAAAAAGAAAGGGAGTGTGTTCAATATCCGCGCACAACTGTTTGAAACATGTATACCCTTCACCTTATTACAAACAGAGTCACAAATGAATATACTGAGCTTTGAATGTCAGTCCGACTCCTTTTGCCAAGTTGTTCACAAAGGTGACTTTTGGAAGTTCATTCAATTCCAAATGATAGCGGTTCTGCAAAAATGTGTTCCAAACCAGTGCTTGATAGCAGCGGAATGGGAGCCACAAGAAATAAAAACAATAATAGTGCAGGAGTAAAAACAAAGCTGATGGGGGCGTGGCTTGGAGGCTGACTGAACAGGCTGCACTATATCTGAGCTCCCAGGGATCTGGGACAAAATAGTGTTAAAAAAGCCTCCAGTTCCACAAATCCACAAATTACAAAACCAGCCTTAAGCCCTACCCTGGTGGTGCAAGCGGGGAGACAGCGCTGCGGAGTCGGGGAGCCGGTTTTCTGGCTCCTGCGGACTGCGGCCTTCTCCTCGTCCTGAAGCCGGGGCCTCAATTTTCAGTTTATCCCCCGACGAGTGGGCCTCCACCCCGAGAACGCCTGCAGTGCCCTCCGAACACCCTCCCATCGCTGCTACAGCGGTCCTCTCTACCCGAGACTCCATCCCGCCCGACAGACCTACCCCGGGACCGAGGATTGCCGGACATCGCGCTCCGGAGCCCGGACGGCGGCCATCTTGGACGCTGGTGAGGAGAGAACGCTCGGCGGCGGGCGGCAGCGCGAGGTAGGCGGCAGGCGGCCTCCGAGAGAACGCGGCTGGCGGCCCTAGCCCTGAGGAAGGACCGCAGTGACCACCGCTGAAAGGCCCCTCCGGAGCAACCGCCTGACAGTTAGACGGACGTGCCGCAGAGTCACCCGCGCCCCCCCCCCCCCCCCCCCCTGTCTGCCGGGGGAACGTCATCTGCTCCTGCAGACACAGTCTAACACCCCAAGAGACCCATTTTAAGCGCTCACCTGGGTCCAGGAGCGGGAGTGGCCAGTGGAAATAACGCTGATCCTCCTCCCCGCCCCTCACCCGGCTCGCCTTAGGTCACTTAAAGGGTCTGCGACCCCCCACGAGGTCACCCACGGCTGTGGGCACCAAGTTGCAGCAGAAAGTGAACCCTGCACGACCTCCGGGGACCTTCTCCCAAGTAAAACTGAGCACCGAGGCTAGAGATGGAGGCCCAACATTAAAAGGCTGCAGGGGCGACACAGAAGGAGTACGAGGTAACATTGCTGGGACTGGAACTCTCCCCTAGGACAACTCCCGGAATAACATCCTTCCCTCAGACTATCTTCTTTCACAACGGGGAGATAGCGGAGTCACCCCTCGCCCTGCTACTGCTGTGTACAGCACACTTCTGCACACCTGAAAAGGAGCTGATCTTTACGACGGACATCTCCCGGACAGGGGCGTACATCGCTACTGGATCTGGTGCACTCACCCCGCCTGTGCGGCACTGAGATGTGATTTCTTCGCTACAATGTCCTCCTAATACCTCCCCGCAACCATTTTAGCTAATACATACCTACACCGGGCCGCTATACTGCTAAACTGAAGATACCCGGGCCACCCTAGTACCGCATCCGTCCAATTTCCGTGGCAACAGAAACCATGGCTCCGAGGAAGAATAAAGCCTCCAAAACGGTCAATCAAGTCGCCTTTTTCAAACCCTCTTCTTTCCGTAACAAACCCCCAGAAGCTGAAACCCCTGGGGTGGGCCCCTCTCCTCAGCCCAAGCGGTCCTCTCTTTTGCCCTCTGAGCCTCCTCCCAGTGGCGCATCCCCTTCAATGCGTCTCGAAGATGGTGAAGCCTTAACGATCGGCAGTATGAAGCTCTTACTACATCAATTTAAGGATGACGTGACATCTGAGTTTAGAGCCATGCTGAAAACCTGCCAGAGCTCCATCGATGACCTGGGTGAGAGAACAAATCAACTGGAAACTAAGATGGGCGAGGTAGTCGGCTCACACAATTCGTTGATAGACTCCCATGATACCCTGGAGGGCGAAGTGAATTTCTTGCGCGATAAAGTAGCGGATTTGGAAGACCGCTCGCGCAGGAACAATCTGAAACTCAGAGGGGTCCCCGACTCGATCTCTAACAGTAGACTCCACGATTACACTATGGAGATCTTCAAAAAACTGTTGCCCACTGCCAGCTCCTCAGATCTCTTGTTGGATCGAGTTCATCGAATCCCTAAAGCACGAGGCGCCCCAGAGGGATCATCTAAAGATGTTCTGATGAGGGTACACTTCTATCATATAAAAGAATCTTTGCTGAAGGCGGCCAGACCATCCTCTGATACGGCGGAAGCCTTGGGAAAGCTTCAACTATATGGGGACTTGTCGCAGTACACTCTCAATAAAAGACGCTCCTTCCAACCGGTTACTACTATTCTCCGGAAGACTGGTATCCTTTATAGATGGGGCTTCCCCACTCGCCTGCTGATTTTCAGAGACGGTTCTACTATAGCCGTCTCGTCGGCTGATGAGGGCCTGAAGCTCCTTCGTAAATGGAACCTGGGAGGAGATCCTGGGCCCAGTTCCCCTGACCATCGACTTCAGCAGGACTGGTCGACGGTTGAGAAGTAATGGTACACTGATCACACTCATCCGCCATGGGTGCCTTTACCTGGATCGAAGCCCCGGGTCTTGACAATCAACTGCAGAGACGGTTGCGAGAGAGGTTTAAGCCGGCTAACGCTATAGACATGGTTATACTATGTTTGCTAATCATTGCATTATAGTAGACTTTAATGTATGAGCAGTACAGAATTAATTTGCTGTCTTTCTCCTAATAATCCTCAACTTAATAACCTCATAGTAACAGCACTTACTTAGCTGACTAGCGCTGTATGTCTTTGTGGCACTAAACCCTAAGGTTTATGGAATGATAGGCCGTGTGGGTGTATTTACACCAAGAAATATAATCCTCGTCTATTAGGTTGCGGGGGGGTTGGCCACCAACCCCTCTATTCCATTGGGTGGGGCGCTGGATGTTTTGGCGCCTTACTGCGGCCCCATATCTTTATGGGGTCTGTTTCTTTTCTTTTTCTTATAACTCTCTTTTGTCTACCCCAGTCTGTTTCCCCTATGTGTCTTGTCTTCCCCAGGGATGTGTTCCTAGACGATGGACTCAGCGATTGATGGCTCCTGTACTGCTTGGTTATAGTCAGGTTAGTCTCACTTAATGTTAAGGGATTAAATTCCCCACAGAAACGGAAACTAGCGCTGTCCTCTTTCTATAAACTGAAGGCAAATGTAGTTGCGGTCCAAGAAACCCACTTCAAAAAATTAGATCCCCCTAAATTTCAAGATAATCGTTTCCCTACTTGCTATATGGCCAATGGCCCCACAAAAAAAGCTGGAGTGGCGATACTTTTTTCTTCAAGCTGCACTTTCACCTTAGAGTCCCAAATAGCAGATCCTGAGGGTCGATATCTAATCTTGATAGGGTCACTGGAGAACATTATGGTCACTCTAGTATCTTGCTATGCCCCTAATACTGGTCAGCTCACTTTCTGCAGGAAACTTTGTGCCCTGATACAGAAACATACTAAGGGGTCGGTTATGATTATGGGGGATTTCAACTTAGTGGTCGACCCCCTATTAGACAAATCTGGCTCTACTGGAGGTATTAAGTTGGGAGGTCGAAACGTTCGGGACGGGAGGCCTAGCCTCCGCCAGTTACTGGGGGAATTCGACCTATATGATGCATGGAGAACTAAGCATCCCACAGAAAGGGATTATTCCTTCTACTCACACGTACACGGCACATACTCTAGGATAGACCTTGCTCTTACAAAAAAAAGAGACTCTAACGGCTATCAGAGAAATCAAAATATTGCCAATGACCTGGTCTGACCATTCCCCGGTGCTGGTAGTATGGGGGTTGGAGACAGGTGGGATCCCCCCAGGGCCTTGGAGACTGGGGAGATTCCTGCTCAACAATCCTGAAGCCCTTAGCACCATTAGACAATCTATACAAATATATCTTGACACAAATAAATCAGAAGATACTTCGACCTTTAACAACTGGTGTTCTCTCAAAGCGGTGATTCGAGGCATAGCCATCCAGACTGCTGCCAGACTTAAACGAACCCAACAGGCGGAACGCCTGTCTGCTGAAAGGGAAGCTGCCAGATTGGAAACATTACATAAAGCGAACCCGCTCAATAAGACCACTTATAGGCTCTTATTAGCCGCCCGGGAAAAAGTGAACACTTTTTCACTTAGGGAGGTGCAGCGCAATATTACTAGATTAAATCAGAGGTTCTATGCACTAGGTAATAAAGCGGGACGCCTTTTGGCCCGGAAGTTACAGTCTAAACGAGCTAGAGCCAGGATACATTATGTCTGCTCTGCGTCTGGATCTAGGGTATCTGACCCCTATGCTATAGCAAACACCTTTGCAGAGTATTACTCTCAGTTATATAACTTAAGGTCTGACCCCTCCACCCCCCAACCCAGAGAGGTTGATATTCAGTCATTCTTGAAAGAAATATCCCTCCCAACGGTAGACTCCGCGACTAGCTTGTTCCTTAGCGCCCCTTGGACATTAGAAGAACTAAACACAGCTGTCTCTGGTCTCCCGAAGGACAAAGCCCCGGGCCCTGATGGCTTCACCTCCAATTTCTATAAAGTATACAAGAATGAATTGGCTCCCCTACTGCTGTCTGTTTTCAACGAGGCATCGGATGTGGGAAAGTTTCCCAAAGAAATGCTGGAGGCACAGATAGTTGCTATTCCGAAACCTGGCAAACCCCCCACAGCAGTACAAAATTACCGTCCTATAGCCTTGTTGAACACAGATGTTAAGCTATTTGCAAAATTAATTGCCAATCGTCTTTCCCCTCTGCTTCCTTCCCTCATAGCGGCTGACCAGGTGGGCTTTGTCCCGGGTAGACAAGCTCCGGACAACACCCGGAGGGTGTTTAATATTCTCGAACATTGTGATGCGCATAAAACACCCCTCCTTATACTCTCTTTAGACGCCGAAAAGGCGTTTGATAGACTTCATTGGGGATATCTGAGAGCTGTTTTAGACAATTACCGGTTCGCCGGGAGGTTCTTAGACTCTGTTTTTGCTCTGTACTCTGCCCCCTCTGCAAGGGTGTTTGTTAACGGTTGTCTGTCAGGGACTTTCAATATCACCAACGGAACCAGACAGGGCTGTCCCCTGTCGCCCCTTATATTTGCGCTGGCCATTGAACCACTAGCTGAGATGATTAGGACTGAACCAAGGATTACTGGTCCAGAAATTGGGGGTTTAACCCATAAGATCAGTTTATTTGCTGACGACATCTTGCTCTGCTTAACCCGCCCTGAAGCCTCATTGGCTGCGCTCCATGACGTGCTGAACCGATATTCTAATATTTCATATTATAAGTTGAATACTACCAAGACGGAGGCCCTACCGCTTCACATACCACCACGAACTGTGACCCGACTTAAAGATCTATACCGTTATGCTTGGCAGGTTAGATCCATTAAGTACTTGGGTATTCACCTCTCCCTAGACGGAGACCTGTATGACTGTAATTATGTACCCCTTCTTAGCGCCTTCGGAAAATTAATAAAAGAATGGTCCCTTCATGAAATATCTTGGCTAGGAAGAATTTCCGCGACCAAGATGATACTACTCCCTAAACTTCTTTATTTGTTCCGAGCTATACCTCGTAGCGTCCCCAGACCTCTCCTGGTGAAAGCTAATAAGATTATCTCGCAGTATATATGGAAAGGGGCGAGGCCCCGCATAGCTAGACAGGTCCTAATGTTGCCTAAAATGGTCGGGGGGGTGGCATACCCTAACTTGGAGGCGTACCAAACCGCGTCCCTTCTCAGCCAGGCTCGAGATTGGGGCTGTGCAAGTCGAACCAAACCATGGGTCCTTATAGAAAGGTCCTTCATGGGTTCGATCGACTTGAGAGACTTGTTTCTGCTCCCTGCCCAAAGCGTTCCTAAGCGACTAGGCCCAGGGGAATCGGTTAGATGCACTCTGAAGCTCTGGCATAAGGTTGCTGCGTCGGATCCGAAAATTGTATTGCCTGCGGCTGATTTAGAAATCAAGACAATTGCTAATCTCATACCCAACCTAGGATTGGAAAATTGGATCCGTGCATCTAGGAGACCTATACTCAGAGGGAGGGTTGGTGCCCTTTTCTAAGTTATTAAGTAATTTGGGTATCCCAAGACAAGACTTCTTCAAATACTTGCAGGTTCGACACTGGCTGCAGTCTTGTGGGAAAGAGGGGGTGGCACCTGTCCCCCTCCTGGCCTCCCTCCGCCTCCGGCTGTCTTCTCCGGACCATAGGGGTGGGATATCAAAATGGTACCAGTACATAACCCTCCTCACTAAAAGGGGTAAGTTTCCTTCACAGCTGAAGTGGGAGAGGGATCTCTCCATTGATCTGCGGGAGGAGGAGTGGGACTTCATCTCCTCAGGGTGCTTTGGGATCTCAAGATGCCTGCAGCACTCTGAGATGTACTTCAAACTGTGCCAAAGGGCGTACTTCACTCCACAGCGACTTCATACCATTTGGCCTTCGATTTCCCGGTTATGCTGGAGGAACTGCGGCCACGTGGGTAACATCCTACACGTTTTCTGGGAATGCCCTGTTTTGGGGGCGATGTGGACTGAAGTGTTCTCTCTTCTCCGGGAAGTGTTGGGGTTTGGGGTCCCTATGACCCCCATGTTCGCCCTATTCCATTATTCCTCACCCGACCTTATGCGCTGTGATAGATATATAGCTGGCCATATTCTCATATCTACAAAGGCTGCAATTGGACAGCTTTGGAAAACACCAAGGGTACCCACGCTCCAAGCCATTGTTAACAGCACACATAAACACTATCTATTTGAAACATCGGGAGGTTACGATACGCCCTTACCACCCTCAGTACTGAATTATTGGCTGAAGTGGAAAATATTTCGGGAACGGACAGGGCTCCCTATGGTTATTACCAATCCTATAGACTTGTCGCAGCTACACTCCCCACAATCAGAGGATGCCTGAGTATTACTGCTATAATCAGTATGTATCACTGTTAATTAAGATAGATATATGATCAGATGCGTTTGGAACGTTCCCATCCGTGGAACTTATCCCGTGTCTTTGTTACCCCCTATGTGTCTCAATGTGATGTCTTTTTTCTTGCTCTACTCTATCTTTTCTCTCTATCTGTTAGATTTTAGCTCTATTTTTGTTTTCGGCCGGATTCGGCAGTACATGATTATGACATTGTAAACAAGGCTGCACTGTTAATGTATCGTAATATTTCTGTTTGATATTTTGTTCAGTCGACTCATACTTAAATTGGAGAGTATGTGTGCTGCCATACCCGGCTGGGAATGTTACTGTTTAAAAATAAATAAAAACTATTGATTAAAAAACAAAAAAAAACAAAGCTGATGTTTTAATAACAAGTTGCACTTACAGAAATATAGAATTAAAATCACATATAAGGGACCCAGTGGCACACAGGAACACAGCACAGCAGCTCACGGATATCCACAGATGGTCTCCAAAGGGTAACGACTGCCTCAAAACCGGAATTTGAAGTCGTGCGGTCCTCGAGATATCGTGCAGCGTCCTTGGGTGGACACCCGAGGACGCTGCACGATATCTCGAGGACCGCACGACTTCAAATTCCGGTTTTGAGGCAGTCGTTACCCTTTGGAGACCATCTGTGGATATCCGTGAGCTGCTGTGCTGTGTTCCTGTGTGCCACTGGGTCCCTTATATGTGATTTTAATTCTATATTTCTGTAAGTGCAACTTGTTATTAAAACATCAGCTTTGTTTTTACTCCTGCACTATTATTGTTTTTATTTCTTGTGGCTCCCATTCCGCTGCTATCAAGCACTGGTTTGGAACACATTTTTGCAGAACCGCTATCATTTGGAATTGAATGAACTTCCAAAATTCACCTTTGTGAACAACTTGGCAAAAGGAGTCGGACTGACATTCAAAGCTCAGTATATTCATTTGTGACTCTGTTTGTAATAAGGTGAAGGGTATACATGTTTCAAACAGTTGTGCGCGGATATTGAACACACTCCCTTTCTTTTTTGTTTGTCTCTTTGGAGTATTGGGTGATTACTCTTTGTGTGTTCTTCTGCTGCAAAATACTGTCTGTTAACAGCGCACTACTGTAACATCAATATTTTATAATCAACCATTTGCTCCCAAATGCTGGAAAATGGTCACAAATGATGGTTTGGATAAACTCGTTAATTCAAACAGATTTAACCAATTTGTCTGAATGATCATTTCCGTTTTCAAGTGCTTGGGAGCCAATGGTTGATTGTCATTTGCTTCCATACATTGCCAGATTATTGTTCTCACAAGACAGATGAGACAGATAAATCTGTCGGTTCCGGTATGAATGATCGAACATGTTATGGTCGACCACTATTGGTCGACGCCGACACATGAAAGGCCGACACGAGTTGTTGTTTTTTGTGTCGTTTTTTGCGTAAAGTGACTGGGAACCCCAATTAGTGCACCGCTTCGCTCGCCATGCTTCGGGCATGGTGCCTTAGCTCCGCTACCGCTCGGCATAGATTACCGTTCCAATCGTAGTCCACGTGGATCGTAAAGTATGGAAAGTTCCCCAAAAGAAAAAAAAAACTAAAAAAAAAACAAAAACAAAAAAACTCACGTCGACCTTCTCATGTGTCAACCATGTGTCCATGTCGACCATGTCCATGTCGACCAATAGTGGTCGACCTGACTATCGACCATGTGAACGGATACCAAATCTGTCAGTGTGTAATTTACCACACGGCAAAAACAGGCTAAAATAGCCTGTGTATTACTGGGCTATTCAATTATAACCCGTTTTTATCATGCTGCAAATGACCCGTTTTCGGCCGATATGGGGATAATGTTTTGAGGTACCCAAAGAATAATACTCAATAAGTGCTACGTATCGGGGCTAACTGGATAGCCCTGGGCCGATTCATTAGCTGCGATAAATTACCACAGCTAATTGGATGCCAGACTTAACAGCAAGTTTCCAAAATAACAATGCATTCTCTCTTGCTCTTCTCCCAATAGAACGGCTTCACCAGTGGGCTACTGCAGACGCTGTTTCCCTGGGAAATCTTTTGAAGAATCAGAAGGCGCGCATGACAGCCGGAGCACCTCCAAATCCGCAGAACAATGGGTAGCGGGGGATCATGTTAAGCCATATAACCCATGACAACAGTAAAGCCTCAGCATTCCTCTAGACGAGTCACATGTGTTGCTTTGTCATGTGATACAGGTAACCTATCCGGATCCATGAGTCAGGGTGTGGCGCTCAGGGGCACGCCGCTGTACAATACACAGCCCACCTCCTGTTAGGGACGGAAGTCACTGAGCTGCCGAAGATGCTAATTTATCTTAGCACTGCGCGTTCCCATGCTTTTACGCAGCAATGTCAGATAATTGGGGGGGTAAATCTCTGCTACTGTCCAAAGCGCAGCATAACTCTGATCCTGGCCATCCGACTCCTTGAGCAGGATCACGCCGGGCGGCATGTACAAAAAGTTAGATGGGACGCCCATAAATATAACTGTGGAGATCATGGATTAGTTTTCTAATACACGATTGCAATAGGGCATGGGCGTTCAACATGCAGCCCTCCAACTGCTGTTGAACTACACATCCAAGCATGCCCTGCCACAGTTTTAGTATGCTCTAATGGTAAAACTGTGGCAATGCATGCTAGTCATGTGCAGTTCCACTGGGGCTGGGCTCAGGTTGCCTAACTCTGTCATAACCTGGGCATAAACTGTATGGGGTCAATTCAATTCACTGACAGATGAATAGCGCCGGGAGTTAGCTCCCGACGCTATTCAATACAGCGACAAGTGACCCCCAATGGTCGGGAATTCTTCTCTCACCCCCGGGGGATGAGAGAAGAAACCCGTCAAAAGTGCTGCCGGCGCGAGGCTGATTCTGTCGGGAATCAGCATCGCGCCGGGGAGTTAAGTCGGAGAATGCCCGTTCTCCCGACAATTCAACCTAAGTCGGCGAGAACGGGTCATCACCGACTTAACTGGAGCTGAATTGAATAGCGCCGGGAGCTAATTCCCTGCTCTATTCAACTGTCAGTGAATTGAATCGACCCCTATTAGGTACATGGGGGCAGGTGCATTGAGCCTGGAGAAGTGATAAAGCGGTGATAAGTGAAAGGTGATAACGCACCAGCCAATCAGCTCCTGTCAATTTTCAAATCCGGAATGATTGGCTGCTGCGTTATCACCTTGCACTTGCAGTATACCCAGCCTATACACAAGCTGCTCACACAACTGTGAACAAGACACAAACAATATGTATATAAAACTGTGTTCCCACTCCAGTCATGTTTGATATAAAATTGCCGACCTCCATTAAGGGAGTAATGCAGGTGTTAAGGGATTGGGGTTTCTGCAGCCCTGAAGAACCCCGTAGAAGAGTGTCATGGAAAACAGGACACAAACAGAACACTTATTGCTGTATTGTGTGGTCGATACCACCTAACACTGGGGTCAATTCTATTCAGCGACAGTTGAATAGCGCCGGGAGTTAGCTCCCGTCGCTATTCAATTCAGCTCATGTTAACTCTCGCCGACTTAACAGGTTGAATTGTCGGGAGAACGGGCATTCTCCGACTTAACTCCCCGCCGCGATGCCGTTTCCCGACAGAATCAGCCTCGCAGCAGCACTTTTGTCGGTTTTCTTCTCTCATCCCCCGGGGGTGAGAGAAGAATTCCCGACAATTGGTGTCACTTGGCGCTGTATTGAATAGTGCCGGGAGCTAACTCCCAGCGCTTTTCAACTGTCGCTGAATAGAATTGACCCCGATGTCATACACAATGCAAGCTCCAATTCCATAAAGAGACGCCACACAACTGTCTAACACGGAAAACTTTTAAAGAGTTTGCAGGGAAAATAAAGTAGTCAGCCCGTTCCCAGTGTGCTCCTATAGGCTCCTGCACTCCGTTCCCACCCGTGGCAATCTAATACGGATGTGTATTCTTCCACTGACTTTAGCACAAGACTATGGCCTATTTCTGTAAGGAATGAGTTACAGACATGGCTGCTGTAAGCCTCTGTAATATTTGCGTAGGCAAGAGGCATTCGGTTACACAGAGAACTTAAACATGTACATACAGAACTATATGTATTGGCTGGGTTGTGTGCCGGCTGTTCTGTTTTTACCTCCTGGACAGGTTTCATTGATCTCTAAATAAATAAGACGTGGCAATGAAGTGACACGCACACACGGAGAACTGACACTGTGCGGCTAGTAACCGGCCTGTTACTTTGTATATGGATACTCCTCCTATACTGTATACCTCTACCCATATAAAAGGCAGCAGGAGAATAAGAAACTCCTGCATCACACCCAAGTGATAATTAGTACAGGAGTGTGACAAGCCATGTCACACAACCGATGGCAGAAACACGGAGAATGTTACTACATGCTGCCAATACACACATCAACGCTAATTTGTAAACCTGTAGTATCTCATGTACTTTGCTGTAAGTAATTAGTACAGTTCTAAAGATCACAAGCAGAGAGATTGGAAAGCACAAGCAGCGAGGGAGATTATGCAACCAGGTAATATATTAGTGCATGGAGCCTGCTACTGAGATGCAGCATTATAAAGATGGGGTGACACTGACAATACTGAGGTGAAGTCCTGCCCCACAATAATAATACAGTACGCTATACTCAGTATGTGTGACGCCGTCACTCAGCAGCCAGCGTACGTCTGAACCAGATACTGCCTGCGTGTACAATACTACACCTCCTCTGTACATACCCAGCTGCAAGTGCCTCCGGAAACGTAACCGTGATAGTCCTGCCAAAGACGGAGCGGAGTTTTGTAACTTACATATGTATAGTAGGGGCCTCCACGCTTTATTAGATGGACGAATGGAAATGGCAAACTAGCATATACCATTCACACATAAGATGTGGCAACATAACATGAGGGAAAGCGGAGGAGGAGCCTGTTGTAGTTACAGGCCTACACATTGTAGTGGTAAGTCCCGGCTGCTGCTTCCTAGCAGTGTACAGAGCATGGCTGATAACACACACAGCACTCCTGGTCCTCTCAGGTAATCTCCTCCGTGCTATGTACTGGGCAGCCATATGCCCCTCCCCTTCCTGTCCAGGAGACCCAGTAGCAGCAATTATTTTACAAGGACTGGGGTCTCTTGGGTTTGGTATGATTTACCGGAATGTCAATATACCGTCAACGGCATCCCGGCTGACAGTATGCCGGTAGCGGGGCAAGTGCAACGAGTCCCCTTGCTGCGCTCGCCACAGGTTCTATTCCCACTCTATGGGTGTCGTGGACACACAGGGGTGGGAATAGTTCTGTTTGGCCGGTATTCTGGCTGCCGGCATTTCCAGTTGTCAGGATTCCAGCGTCGGTATCCCCCACAATTCATAAATCATTAGTGAGCTCCGCCTATCGTTCTCTTTGGAAAAAATAAGATTTTAAACCTACCGCTAAATCTTTTTCTCGTAGTCCGTAGAGGATGCTGGGACTCCGTAAGGACCATGGGGATAGACTGGCTCCACAGGAGACATGGGCACTTTAAGAAAGACTTTGACTATGGGTGTGCACTGGCTCCTCCCTTTATGCCCCTCCTCCAGACCTCAGTTTGATACTGTGCCCAGAGGAGATGAACAGTACGAGGAAAGGATTTTAGTTAATCCAAGGGCAAGATTCATACCAGCCACACCAATCACACCGTATAACTTGTGTTAAACTAACCAGTTAACAGTATGAAAAACAACATAGTTTCGGTCCAAATCCGATGAAACTAGAACATAACCCTTATTTAAGCAATAACTATATACAAGTCTTGCAGAAGTAGTCCGCACTTGGGACGGGCGCCCAGCATCCTCTACGGACTACGAGAAAAAGATTTACCGGTAGGTTTAAAATCTTATTTTCTCTAACGTCCTAGAGGATGCTGGGACTCCGTAAGGACCATGAGGATTATACCAAAGCTCCCAAACGGGCGGGAGAGTGCGGATGACTCTGCAGCACCGATTGAGCAAACATGAGGTCCTCCTCAGCCAGGGTATCAAACTTATAAAACTTTGCAAAGGTGTTTGACCCCGACCAAGTAGCAGCTCGGCATAGCTGTAGTGCCGAGACCCCTCGGGCAGCCGCCCAAGACGAGCCCACCTTCCTAGTGGAATGGGCCTTTTGGTAACGGCAATCCTGCCGTAGAATGTGCTTGCTGGATCGTGATACAGATCCAGCGAGCAATGGTCTGCTTTGAAGCAGGGCCGCCAACCTTGTTGGCTGCATACAGGACAAACAGTGCTTCTGTTTTTCTGATCCTAGCCATTCTGGCCACGTAAATTTTCAAAGCCCTGACCACATCCAGGGAACTCTGAATCCTCCAAGGCACGTGTAGCCACAGGCACGACAATAGGTTGGTTCATATGAAAGGATGAGACCACCTTAGGTAGGAATTGAGGACGGGTCCGCAACTCCGCTCTATCCATATGGAAAACCAGATAGGGGCTTTTATGTGATTAAGCCGCCAATTCCGAAACTCGCCTAGCCGAAGCCAAGGCTAACAACATGACCACCTTCCAAGTGAGATATTTTAACTCCACCGTTTTGAGTGGTTCAAACCAATGTGACTTAAGGAAACTTAACACCACGTTAAGGTCCCAAGGCGCCACCGGAGGCACAAAAGGAGGCTGAATATGCAGTACTCCCTTTACAAAAGTCTGTACTTCCGGTAGAGAGGCCAATTCCTTTTGAAAGAAAATGGATAAGGCCGAAATCTGAACTTTTATGGTGCCTAATTTTAGGCCCAAATTCACTCCAGTTTGCAGGAAGTGAAGGAGACGACCCAGATGGAATTCCTCCGTAGGAGCATTCCTTGCCTCACACCAAGAAACATATTTTCTCCATATTCGGTGATAATGTTTTGATGTCACGTCCTTCCTAGCCTTTATTAGCGTAGGAATGACCTCATCCGGAATACCTTTGTCCGCTAGAATCCGGCGTTCAACCGCCATGCCGTCAAACGCAGCCGCGGTAAGTCTTGGAACAGACAGGGCCCCTGCTGCAGCAGGTCCTGCCTTAGAGGAAGAGGCCACGGATCTTCTGTGAGCAATTACTGTAGATCCGGATACCAAGTCCTTCGTGGCCAATCTGGAACAATGAAGATTGTTCTCACTATTCTTTGTCTTATTATTCTCAACACCTTGGGTATAAGAGGAAGAGGAGGAAACACAGACCGTCCAAAACACCCACGGTGTCACCAAGGCGTCCACAGCTATCGCCTGAGGATCTCTTGACCTGGCGCAATACCTTTTTAACTTTGTGTTGAGACGGGACGCCATCATGTCTATCTGGGGCAGTTCCCACCGACCTGCGCGAAGACTTCCTGATGAAGTCCCCACTCTCTCGGATGCAGGTCGTGTCTGCTGAGGAAGTCTGCTTCCCAGTTGTCCACTCCCGGAATGAACACTGCTGACAGTGCTCTTACATGATTTTCCGCCCAGCGAAGAATCCTGGTGGCTTCCGCCATTGCCACCCTGCTCCTTGTGCCGCCTTGGCGGTTTACATGAGCTACTGCGGTGACATTGTCCGACTGAATCAGAACTGGTTTGTCGCGAAGTAATGCCTCCGCTTGACGTAGGGCGTTGTATATGGCCCTCAACTCCAGGATGTTGATGTGGAGACAAGTCTCTAGACCCGACCAAAGACCTTGGAAATTTCTTCCGGTTGTGACTGTTCCCCAACCTCGGAGAGTTGCGTCTGTGGTCACCAGGATCCAGTCCTGAATGCCGAACCTGCGACCCTCTAGGAGGTGAGCACTCTGCAGCCACCACAGGAGAGATACCCTTGCTCTGGGGGACAGGGTGATCCTCTGATGCATTTGTAGATGTGACCCGGACCACTTGTCCAGTAGGTCCCATTGGAAGGTCCTCGCATGGAACCTGCCGAAGGGAATGGCTTCGTACGATGCCACCATTTTCCCCAGGACTCGAGTGCAGTGATGCACTGACGCCTGTTTTGGCTTCAATAGGTTCAATGAGTTCCTGAGCTTTTTCCATTGGAAGAAAAACCTTTTTCTGGTGTGTGTCCAGAATCAAGCCCAAGAAGATCAGACGCGTCGTAGGAACCAACAGTGACTTCGGGATATTGAGAATCCAGCCGTGTTGCTGTAACACCTTCAAAGACAGAGACACGCTGTCCAGTAACTTCTCCCGAGATCTCTCTTTTATGAGGAGATCGTCCAAGTATGGGATAACTGTGACCCCTCGCTTGCGCAGGAGCACCATCATTTCCGCCATTACCTTGGTGAAAATCCTCAGGGCCGTTGAAAGCCCAAACGGCAACGTCTGAAATTGATAATGACAATCTTGTACAGCAAATCTCAGGAACGCCTGATGAGGAGGAAATATTGGAACATGAAGGTATGCATCCTTTATGTCCAGGGAAACCATAAAATCCCCCCCTTCCAGGCTGGCGATGACCGCCCTGAGCGATTCCATCTTGAATTTGAACCTTTTCAAGTATAGGTTCAGGGATTTTAAATTCAAAATGGGTCTGACCGAACCGTCCGGTTTCGGAACCACAAACAGGGTTGAGTAATAACCCTTTCCTTGCTGCAGTAGAGGAACCTTGACCACTACCTGTTGAAGATACAGTTTTTGTATTGCATTCAACACTAACTCCCTCTCTGAGGTAGCCACAGGTAGAGCCGATTTGAAAAACCGGCGAGGAGGCACCTCTTCGAATTCCAGCTTGTATCCCTGAGAAACAATTTCTATTGCCCAGGGATCCACCTGTAAATGAACCCAGATGTGGCTGAAAAGTCGAAGACGTGCCCCCATTTGAGCGGTCTCCCCCAGGGAAGCCCCAGCGTCATGCGGTGGATTTTGCAGAGGCGGACTTCTGTTCCTGGGAACTAGCTGTGTGCAGCTTTTTTCCTCTGCCCTTACCTCTGGCAAGAAAGGACGATCCTCGTACTCTTCTGCTTTTATTCGAACGAAAGGACTGCATTTGATAATGAGGCACTTTCTTAGGCTGTGAGGGAACATAAGGCAAAAAATTCGATTTACCTGCCGTAGCTGTGGAGACGAGGTCTGAGATGTCTTCTCCAAATAACTCCTCACCTTTGTAAGGCAAAGACTCCATATGCCTCTTTGAGTCGGCATCACCCGTCCACTGTCGGGTCCATAAGACTCGCCTAGCAGAAACAGACGTAGCGTTTATTCTGGAACTTAGCAAACAAATGTCTCTTTGAGCATCCCTCATATATAACACAGCATCTTTTATATGCCCTAGGGCAGTGTTTCCCAACCACGGTCCTCAAGGCACACTAACAGTCCTGGTTTTAGTGATATCCAGGCTTGAACACAGGTGACTTAATTAGTACCTCAGTTATTTTGATTTAACCATCTGTGCTGAAGCCTGGATATCGCTAAAACCTGCACTGTTGGTGTGCCTTGAGGACCGTGGTTGGGAATGCCTGCCCTAGGGTCATTAAAATGGTATCCTTATCTAGGGTCTCAATTTCCGTAGATAAGGAGTCTGTCCATGCTGCAACAGCACTACAAACCCAGGCCGACGCCATTGCCGGTCTAAGAATTGTACCTGAATGTGTGTAAATGGACTTCATGGTAACCTCCTGTCTGCGATCAGCAGCATCCTTGAGGGTAGCCGTATCTTGGGATGGCAGCGCTATCTTCTTTGATAAACATGTTAAAGCCTTGTCCACCTTAGGAGAAGACCCCATCGTATCCTATCCGTTTGCGGGAAAGGATACGCCATAAGAATCCTTTTGGGAATCTGCAGCCTCTTGTCTGGAGATTCCCAAGCCTTTTCGCACAGCTCGCTCAGCTCATACGAGGATGGAAAAGTGACCTCAGGCTTTTTCTCTTTATACATGTGTACCCTCTTGTCAGGGACAGGGGGTTCCTCTGTGATATGCAAAACATCTTTTATTGCAATAATCATATATCGAATGCCCTTAGCCACTTTTGGCTGTAATTTTGCCTCCTCATAGTCGACACTGGAGTCTGAATCCGTGTCGGTATCTGTGTCCATTATTTGGGACAATGTGCGCTTCTGAGACCCGAAAGGTCCCAGTGACACAGGGACAGGCATGGTCTGACTACCTGACTGTTCCCTAGCCTCAGCCTTGTCTAATCTCTTGTGTAATAAATTTACACTAGCACTCAAGACATTCCACATCTCCATCCAGTCCGGTGTCGGCGCTGCCGACGGAGATCTGACATTCATACACTCCCCCTCCTCCATAGGTGAGCCTTCCACTTCATACATGTCGACACACGCGTACCGACCACACCCAGGGAAGCTCTTATCTGAAGACAGTTCCCCACCAGGCCCATTGGAGAGACAGAGAGAGAGTATGCCAGCACACACCCCAGCGCTATATAACCCAGGCAAAACACAGAATGTTTCCCCAGTAGCGCTGAAATAATACGTTTTTCGACAATTATGTGCCCCCCATCTTGAAAAACCCACTGTCACCTCAGTAAGCAGGGGAGAGTCCGGAGAGCTTCCTCTCAGCGCTGTGCTGTGGAGAAAAATGGCGCTGGTGAGTGCTGAAGGAGAAGCCCCGCTCCCTCGGCAACGGGCTTCTGTCCCGCTCAAATTATCCAAAAACATGGCGGGGGCTCTTTATATACATGTACAGTGCCCAGCTGTACATGTATATATGTGTTTATGCAATAATAGAGGTTTATATTGCTGCCCAGGACGCCCCCCCTGCGCCCTGCACCCTTACAGTGACCGGAGTGTGTGAGGTGTATGGGAGCAATGGCGCACAGCTGCGGTGCTGTGCGTTACCTCAGTGAAGATCACAAAGTCTTCTGCCGCCTTTGAAGCCTTCTTACTTCTCATACTCACCCGGCTTCTATCTTCTGGCTCTGCGAGGAGGACGGCGGTGCGGCTCTGGGAGGAACTCCAGGGGGAGACCTGTGTTCCGACTCCCTCTGGAGCTAATGGTGTCCAGTATCCTAAGAAACAGGACCTTGAAACTCAGAGAAGTAGGGCTGTTTCTCTCTCCTCAGTCCCTCGATGCAGGGAGTCTGTTGCCAGCAGGCTCCCTGAAAATAAAAAACCTAATTAAAATACTTTCTTAGCAGGAAACTCAGGAGAGCTCCCTGCAGTGCACCCATCTCCTCTGGGCACAGTATCAAACTGAGGTCTGGAGGAGGGGCATAGAGGGAGGAGCCAGTGCACACCCAGAGTCGAAGTCTTTCTTAAAGTGCCCATGTCTCCTGCGGAGCCCGTCTATCCCCATGGTCCTTACGGAGTCCCAGCATCCTCTAGGACGTTAGAGAAAAAAAATAAGAACGCCACATCACGTAATATCGTGCTGCTTCCTCTCACCCTTAGTGTGTTCATTGCACAGTCCCTCCTAATCCCCGCTGCTTAAAAGCACAGTAAATGCTCTTAAGTCCCGTATTCACGGGTAGATATGGGGAGAGATGTGTGCTGAGCAAACCACTCAGCACACATCTCTCCCCCAGCTCAGCACAGCGCGATGTGTGCTGAGCGAGGGGGGGGCGGGCGCTCATTTCACAGAGCTGGTGAAATGAGCAACCTGCTAGATTGAGCCTGCATGCAGGCCAACCTAGCACCGGCGATAGCGACTCGCGGGACCTCGCATCGCTATCGCTATGGGGGGTACACACGGACAGATCATGCTTAAAATCTAAGCAATCTAGTCAGATGGGATCGCTCCGTGAGTACCCCCCTTTAGGCAGGGCTCCCTTGTTGGGACAATACAATCTTACATTTTAAGATAGTTAATCTGTTCCTCTGACCAAAATAGACTTTGTGATAACAGCAAATTACAGACAGAGACACAAATAAATAAACCATAGTGGCAGCGTTGTCTGGTTCTATTGTCTTTATGTTTTCCGCTAAAGATTTGTACCTGGCAGAAGTGATTTAACTGCAGATCAGTCCTCATACTAGAGGGACAGGGACTATTACGGTGTTGTGCTAGAAGTGCTCCACCACTGGGACTCCAGTCCAACCTCCGCCTCCGGGACTTCACTCCATACATGGCCCAGCCAGGTTTGTGTGGGTCTATGGCAGGGCAACAATGCGAGCACCAGCTGGGCGAGACGAAAATGGCACATGGGGGCATCAAGCTGCGTTGGAGCAGGGGGCAATGGTTACACCGCATACCGGTAGTTTACTGGCTGAAAATCAACAAAGTGGGGGCAGTTGATACTACTCTGGGCAGACAGAAGAGCTCACAATTACATTGTTATGTTTATCACATCCCGCAGTTTAGGAACAGTCTTTCATTTCACAGGAGGGCTGAGAGATCTTTAATTACTAGACAACAAGACAAATTAACAGAGACCATGATTAAATCTCCATAAATACAGCCCAACAATGACAATAATATGCTAAGTGCCTATGACTCCTGCACCTATATCCTGGAATAACCAGACCACCAGAGTTTATACCGTAAGAGTACATTTCATAAGTACAGGTTGCATCTCCCATATCATATGCATGGGAGCAGAAGTCCATAATCTGGAATATTTTTGTACCATAAGGATGTATCTTGGGGATAGGACCCAAGTCTGATCACAGAATGCATTTATGTTTCATATACACCTTGTACACACTTAGGGGGGAAATCAATTGAGGGAGAGTCCATTCTCCCAGCCAAATATGCGCAGCAGCGAGAACTCGCTCGCAAGTATTCGCTACGCCATGAGGTAGTGAGCACATCTGAGCGAATCGGGGTGCAAACCGGCCAGGCGAAGGGTTGCAGTTGCCGCCATTTAAATGCAGAGGCAATGGCAATTCACACCCTTCGTCGGCAACTGAATTCCCCCAGTAGCCCGAAGTGTAATTGTATACAATGGGCTCGATTCAATTCAGCAGGGATTGAATAGCGCCAGGAGGAAACTGCTGAAGCTATTCAATTCAGCACCATGCTAAATTGGGTAATGCCTGTACTTGCGGACTAATAAGGGTGTTTAGGCGCGAGACTGGGCATTTTCCATCTAAAGTGCACGCCGCGATGCCATTCTGTCCAAGTTGCGGCACAAAACAGCATTGCGGACCCAAGTTTTGTCCGATTTCTGGTCGCACCCCCGGAGGAGTGCAAGAAGAAATCCTCCAGTCGGGGATGACAGCGGCCTGGAATGAATAGCTCCTGGAGCTCCCTCCCGGCGCTATGCTATCCCCGCTGGATTGAATCGAGCCCAATATTTGTGCAATACATTAAACAAAGTTTGTGTACACTGAACCATCAGAAAGCATGGATACCTCGCTCAAAGCAGTCTGTTTTGGAATTTTGGACATGGCAGACTCAGGTGTCTATTTACTAAGCCCCGGATGGAGATAAAGTCGCTGGAGATAAAGTACCAGCCAATCGGCTCCTAACTATCATTTTTCAAATCCAGCCTGTAACATGGCAGTTAGACAGTGATTGGCTGGTACTTTACCTCCGTCCACTTTATCTCCATCCAAGGCTTAGTAAATAAACCCCTCAGCCTGTAACACCCAGTGCACTTAGGGCAGCCCTGTCATGCAGTGCCAGTAATACTATTAACACCACCGGGGGCACCAACATTAACACCACAGGATAACATGGACTACAATAATATGATAGGGCAATGGTTCACACCTCTCTAGCTCAAGTATACACAACAGGCCATGTTTCTGGATTTCTTTAAACATGCTGAGTCAGTAATTAACCTGTTTCCATAGACAAAAAAAAAAAAAATCCTAAAAAAAATACATGACCTGCTTGGGTGTTTGGGTACCTGGGGGTGGATGTGAGACCCACTGGTACTGAATAACACCCAGTGCTCCCATCACCTCCCAGTAAGGATATGGCTGCTACCGTACTTAAGGGGCAGATGTATTAACCTGGAGAAGGCATAAGGAAGTGATAAACCAGTGATATGTGCAAGGTGATAAACGCACCAGCCAATCAGCTCCAATATGTAAATTAACAGTTAGGATCTGATTGGCTGGTGCCTATATCACCTTGCACATATCACTGGTTTATCACTTCCTTATGCCTTCTCCAGGTTAATACATCTGCCCCTTAGTACTGTGATAATAACATACAATACGGTGCAGGGATCCCCTATAGAATGATGCCCAGGGCTCCCATCACCTCCCTGCATGTAGCATACACATAATAACAACATTATATATCAATATCTAAGGATCAGCACACCTACAGGTGCTAGGGACACTGTAATGATACCACTAATACCAACATACAATAACACATGGTGTAATAATAACAACAACAACAGCACCACAACAACAATCCTCACCTCCCTGTCCTTGAGGCCCAGCAGCAGCACCTCCTCCATGAGGGTGAGCCTGGCCTCCTTGTCCCCGGCCCTGTCCTCATCCTCCTGCTCCTCCCGGTCCCTGTCCCCGTCCAGCCCATCGGCCGCCCTCTCCCGGTCGCTGCGGGAGGCCTCGGTGCGGCGCTGCACTAGGCCGGAGTTGCGCTGGGTGACGGAGCTCATCCTGTGCTGGGGCTTGGGGAGCGGGAATCACACGCTGGGCGGGCGGGGGAGGGCTATCTGCCGGCCCGGGCTAGGCTCATCAGGCCCCGCTCTCCCCCCCGGTGCGGTCTCCGGTCCTGCGCTGCGGAGGAGGCGGCGGCTGCAGGCTGCTCGGCCAAGATGGCGGCTCCCGCTGACGTCACCGCAGAATGTGGCAGCGGGGGAGGCGGGGCCTGCGTGCGGAGGTGGCGACGCCACCACCAGTGGGAGGGGCTGGATGGAAACGTAGAAAGAGCCACTGAAATACACTGACTCACAGCTCTGCCATAGTGGTACTACAAGGCCCAGCATGCTCTGCCAGCTATATCATATATTACACTGTATAGTATACTGACTCACAGCTCTGTGTCCAGCCTATAATACCCTAACATAGACTGAGCTTTTCCAACTGAGGTCGAACTACAAGACCCAGCATGCTCTGCCAGCATAATATGTATTTTACTATATCATTAATAATATACTGTACACACAGCTCTGTGTTCAGCCTGCCGTACCCTAATATAGACTGTGCCTCTCCAGCTGTGGTGGAACTAGCCTTTATAGGTATTATTCTGTATAATTAATATACTGTACACACTCCTCAGCTGAGCTACTGATCCACACTCACACACTGTTGAGCGCAGGAGAAGGGGACATGGTTACATCATATTGGGGCATGTCACATTCTAGTACTTAAATACCCCCTGCTCCTCCCCAGAACCACCCCGCTATCACTGTAGTTACAGTTGTGCTCATAAGTTTACATACCCTAGCAGAATTTGTGATTTTCTGGCCATTTGTCAGAGAATATGAATGACAACTCACAAACTTTTCTTTCACTCATGTTTAGTTGTTGGGTGAAGCCATTTATTGTCAAACAACTGTGTTTACTCTTTTGAAATCATAATGACAACAGAAACTACCCAAATGACCCTGATCAAAAGTTTACATACCCTGGAGATTTTGGCCTGATAACATGCACACAAGTTGACACAAATGGGTTTGAATGGCTACTAAAGGTAACCATCCTCACCTGTGTTCTGTTTGCTTGTAATCACTGTGTGCACAAAAGGTCAGTGAGTTTCTGGACTCCTGAAAGACACTTGCATCTTTCATACAGTGCTGCACTGACATGTCTGGATTCTGAGTCATGGGGAAAGCAAAAGAATTGTCAAAGGATCTGTGGGAAAAGGTAATTGAACTGTATAAAACAGGAAAGGGATATAAAAGATATCAAAGCAATTGAGAATGCCAATCAGCAGTGTTCAAACTCTAATTAAGAAGTGGAAAATGAGGGATTCTGTGGAAACCAAATCACGGTCAGGTAGACCAACAAAAATTTCAGCCACAACTGCCAGGAAAATTGTTCGGGATGCAAAGAAAAATCCACAAATAACTTCAGCTGAAATACAGGACTCTCTGAAAAAAAGTGGTGTGGTTGTTTCAAAATGCACAATAAGGAGGCATTTGAAGAAAAATGGGCTGCATGGTCGAGTCGCCAGAAGAAAGCCATTACTACGCAAATGCCACAAAGCAGCCCTCTTACAATATTCCAAACAGCACAGAGACAAGCCTCAAAACTTCTGGGACAAAGTCATTTGGAGTGATGAGACCAAAATTGAACTTTTTGGCCACAACCATAAACGTTACATTTGGAGAGGAGTCAACAAGGCCTATGATGAAAGGTACACCATTCCTACTGTGAAACACGGAGGTGGATCGCTGATGTTTTGGGGATGTGTGAGCTACAAAGGCACTGGAAACTTGGTCAAAATTGATGGCAAGATGAATGCAGCATGTTATCATAAAATACTGGAGGAAAATTTGCACTCATCAGCCCGGAAGCTGCGCATGGGACGTACTTGGACGTTCCAACATGACAATGATCCAAATCACAAGGCCAAGTCGACCTGTCATTGGCTACAGCAGAATAAAGTGAAGGTTCTGTAGTGGCCATCTTAGTCTCCTGACCTCAATATCATTGAGCCACTCTGGGGAGATCTCAAACGTGCAGTTCATGCAAGACAGCCCAAGAATTTACAGGAACTGGAGGCTTTTTGCCAAGAAGAATGGGCAGCTTTACCATCTGAGAAAATAAAGAGCCTCATCCACAACTACCACAAAAGTCTTCAAGCTGTCATTGATGTTAAAGGGGGCAATACACGGTATTAAGAACCGCTGCAGTGGGGAAAACTTCTCAGAACCCTCTCTCCTGGAGTCTGTATGGGAGTTGAGCAGTCAGATCAATATATGGAGATTGATATAAGGGATGGAGGGCATCATTCAGCATCAGAATCAGCTTTATTGGCCAGGTATACTTGTGTGTACTAGGAATTTGTTTTCGGTTTACAGTTGCAAATGTGAATAATCGCGCAATGACTGATTATTGCCACACTACGCATGCGTACACGGGATCCGGTCTGAAGATCGACAGTGCCTAGGTCGACAATGTTTAGGTCGACCACTATAGGTCGACAGTCAAGTCACTAGGTCGACATGTTTTCAAGGTCGACAGGGTTTCTAGGTCAACATGTAGGTCGACAGGTCAAAAGGTCGACATGAGTTTTTTAAAAAATTATTTTTTTAACTTTTTCATACTTAACGTTCCACGCGGACTACGAATGGGAACGGTAACCTGTGCCGAGTGCAGCGGTAGCGGAGCGAGGCACCTTGCCCGAAGCATGGCGAGGGGGCACGGTGCACTAATTGGGCTTCCCGGTCACTGTACGGAGGAAACTACACAAAAAAACCTGAAAAACTCATGTCGACCTTTTGTCCTGTCGACCTAGAACATGTCGACCTAGAAACCCTGTCGACCTAGTGACTGTCGACCTATAGTGATCGACCTAAACATTGTCGACCTAGACACTGTCGATCTAATGATCCACACCCACGTACACAACCAGACCTAACAAAGCTCTTCATGGTGCTCCTTACGTCTTTGTAGATGTGATATTAACTACGATCAGATCTGAATTACCCCCAAAGCCCTTTGTGGCGCTCCTTAAAAGGTTTCTGCAGTGTTTCTTGTTTTGCAGTGTTTCAGGATTTCTCTGTCTTGCTTAAACTCCACACAGCCATACATGGAGCATAAGCAAGAAACCTTGGCCCTGCAGAGAGGTCATTCTGGTCCAGACTTATGCTTCACTCTTTGGTGACTACTACAGTACATAGGCCCTCATTCCGAGTTGTTCGCTCGCTAGCTGCTTTTAGCAGCATTGCACACGCTAAGCCGCCGCCTACTGGGAGTGAATCTTATCTTAGCAGAATTGCGAACGAAAGATTCTCTAAATTGCGAATAGACACTTCTTAGCAGTTTCTGAGTAGCTCGGGACTTACTCTGCCACTGCGATCAGTTCAGTCAGTTTCGTTCCTGGTTTGACGTCACAAACACACCCAGCGTTCGCCCAGACACTCCCCCGTTTCTCCAGCCACTCCCGCGTTTTTCCCAGAAACGGCAGCGTTTTTTCACACCCACCCATAAAACGGCCAGTTTCCACCCAGAAACACCCACTTCCTGTCAATCACACTCCGATCACCAGAACAAAGAAAAAACCTTGTAATGCCGTGAGTAAAATACCTAACTTCTTAGCAAATTTACTTGGCGCAGTCGCAGTGCGAACATTGCGCATGCGCAATTAGCGGAAAATCGCTGCGATGCGAAGAAAATTACAGAGCGAACAACTCGGAATGAGGGCCATACACCCTTGAGAACCCGGTAGCTCAGTGGACAAGACATCTGTAAAGGAAACAAATATACACTTACAAGGCCTGTTTTATTCCCCAAAAGGCTGAGTGCTACTGGTATCATTTTTTACTCAAGTATCATATGCATTAGGATGCTATGTGCATTTGTTTTGTTTTGTTTTTTTATCTATCTGAAGAAAGATTTCTGAGTGTAAGTACACTCTTATTTCCTGACTTGTGTTGACGGTGCGGCACAGGATTCCTTACAGGATAACCCTACCAGAAATAGTATTTTTATTGCATGTTGCATTAAAAAAACGCAACTGCTTTGCGCAGCTAAACCCGCAGCTTTCAGCTGCGTTAAATGCTAATGGGCATCTGATCTTTTAGATGGTTAGTAGGGGGCATGCGCCACAATTGAATCGGCCCCTTTGAGCCTAAAGGGCAGTACACACGGGGAGAGATGTGTGCTGAGTGATCTGTAACAGACCGCTCAGCACAGCGCGATGTGTGCTGAGCGAGAGGGGCGCTCATTTCACCCAGCGCGTGAAATGAGCGATGTGCTAGATTGTGCCTGCATGCAGGCCAATCTAGCACCAGCGATGCGACGCACGGGGCCGTGCATCGCTATCGCTGGGGGCATACACATGAGAGATCCATGCTTAAAATCTAAGCAATCTAGTCAGAACGATTTTAAGAACGGGTCTCTCCGTGTGTACCCCCCTTTAGAGCTTCATCAGTCAGAAAGTTGTGAGTTCTCCATTGCTAGGCATATATTTCCAGTTTCTTGGCTCAAACCTAACCACAAGTATTTCCCCAGGAATACTGGCTCCGCACACTACTTGATCACAGAGTGGTTTCATCATTATACCTATCATGTGGAGTCTCAGCAAGTAACATATTAGGTTCTATGTTTGACACCTTTTTGTCACAGAACAAAGAGAATTCCTGACCCGCTAGGATTTCAACTTTGATGCATTCTGATATAATTTCATGTTACTTTGTCCTCAATAAAGGCAATGGGGGTCATTCCGAGTTGTTCGCACGCAAGCTGCTTTTAGCAGCTTTACACACGCTAAGCCGCCGCCTACTGGGAGTGAATCTTAGCTTCTTAAAATTGCGAACGAAAGATTCTCTAAATTGCGACCACACACCTCTTAGCAGTTTCTGAGTAGCTCCAGACTTACTCGGCATCTGCGATCAGTTCAGTGCTTGTCGTTCCTGGTTTGACGTCACAAACACACCCAGCGTTCGCCCAGACACTCCTCCGTTTCTCCAGCCACTCCCGCGTTTTTCCCAGAAACGGTAGCGTTTTTTCGCACACACCCATAAAACGGCCTGTTTCCGCCCAGAAACACCCACTTCCTTTCAATCACACTCCGACCACCAGAACTAATAAAAAACCTCGTAATGCCGTGAGTAAAATACCTAACTGCATAGCAAATTTACTTGGCGCAGTCGCACTGCGGACATTGCGAATGCGCATTAGCGACTAATCGCTCCGTTGCGGGAAAAAAATACCGAGCGAACAACTCGAAATGACCCCCAATGATCAGTCTGAGGAGTATCACAGCATAATACAAATACAAAGTGTTGCGGCTTCATCATCAATATACCTCTTTGAGCAAGGATTCCTCACCACGGACCTCAAGGCACACTAATAGTCCATGTTTTAAGGCATACTTGCTCCCAAAACGTCTGGGAGGCTCCCAAACATGGCGGCCCAGAAGAGTGGGCATGTCTCCTGGATTGTCCGCAACCATCACCCAGCTGCCCACTTACTGAGTGAAGTGGATGGACCAGGCAGCCGATGATGTAATTTGTGCTGAATTTCGCAGTTGTAGTCACCTCCCCCGCTGTACTGTCACCTCCCCCGCTGCACTGTCACCTCCCCCGCTGCACTGTCACCTCCCCCGCTGCACTGTCACCTCCCCCGCTGTACTGTCACCTCCCCCGCTGTACTGTCACCTCCCCCGCTGTACATTGCCAGTAATCTCTGCATTGTATATCAAGGAACGTTGCCATGATGGCGCAATCACATAGCCACGCCACCTCCTTTACCGCATCTAGCGCTCACCCACCCTGCCCCCCTATGCTAAGCCATGCCCCAGCATTGCCCTCAGCTGTGCCGACCTGTGGGGGCAGCCAGAAAGTTAGCAACTATGTTTCTCATACGTCCTAGAGGATGCTGGGGTCCACTTCAGTACCATGGGGTATAGACAGTTCCGCAGGAGCCATGGGCACTTTAAGACTTTTTCAGAGTGTGAACTGGCTCCTCCCTCTATGCCCCTCCTCCAGACCTCAGTTTAGAAAGTGTGCTCAGGTAGACTGGATGCACTCCAGAGGAACTCTACTGAGTTTCTCTGAAAGACTTTATGTTAGGTTTTTTATTTTCAGGGAGGCTGCTGGCAACAGTCTCCCTGCTTCGTGGGACTTAGGGGGAAGAAGTAAGAACCAACTTCCTGAATAGTTTCATGGCCCTGCTTCTTGCTGACACCATTAGCTCCTGAAGGGTACTGAACACTAGCTGCGGCTATGTGCTCACTCCCACATCACACTGTCACCCCCCTTACAGAGCCAGAAGTCAGAAGACAGGTGAGTGTACAGAAGAGAGATCTTCAGTCATCGTGACGGCTAAAAGGTACCGCCGCAGCAGGCGGGAACGCTGCGCGCCATGCTACCCATCAACACAGGAACAGCAGGGTGCAGGGCGCGTGGGGGGGGGGGGGGACGCCCTCAGCAGCATGAAACCTACTCTAAACTGGCTAACAAGGGGACATAAGATGCTGAGGCACAGTCCTAGCCCCCGCCAGTATAAAAAATAGTGTGAAAAATTCTGAGGAGAAACGCGCCATTACGGGGGCGGGGCTTCCTCCTCAGTCAGCCAGCACGCTGTTCAGCACCATTTTCTTCCAGCAAAAAGCAGGGGAAGAAACGCTGATCCTCCTCTCAGTTTCTGTTTTAGTATCAGAGTACAAAGAGGGGGGGAAAGTGTATATTGTGATATTATGGCAATATATGTATATATATATATATATATATATAGAGAGTGAAAAGTCTCTGTGTACAAAGTACACGACACAGGGATTTTTTATTTAAGCGCTGAGTTGTGGACTGGCAATTAATTTCTGTGTCCCTCTGACAGATTTTACTGTGGGTCTGTCCCCTATAAGCCCGGAGTGTCTGTGGTGTGATTGTGCACGTGTGTGACATGTCTGAGACAGGGAGCTCTTCCTCTGTGGGAGCCATGTTAGGGACACAGAGTTGTAATATGACACCAAGAGCCTGACTGGGTGAAAGGTTACGTGATAGTGTGAATCATATCAGTAAGAGGTTGGACTGAATCTCGTGCAGAAAACTGAAAATAATCTGTTGAAGATGTGATTTTTAATAGTTCTGCCTTTCATCCACAGGGACCCCTCTGGGTCACATACAAATTTGCACAAGTAGTTCAAACTGATACCGACACAGACTCTGATTCCTGTGTTGACACTAGTGATTCCAGGGGAAAAGGTCCTAAGTTAGCGAAAAGCATTCAAAACATGTCTTAGCTATAAAGGAGGTGTTAGAAGTTATGAAGCCCCCTCTTTTACCACAGGAGAGGGTTTACTTTAGTAAAGAAGTAATGTAATTTTCCCTCCACCTCATGAGTTGAACAGTCTCTTGGAGGTAGTCTGATTTAACCTGAAAAGAAATTTCAGATTCCCAAAAGGAATTCAGGCAGCTTACCTTTTTCCAAAAGGTGGGAGTCACCCCACATTTTAGACAGGGCCCTGTCATAAAAGAAAAAAGGTGTTTCTCCCTGCGCCTGGAATGGCTTCACTTAAGGAGCCGGCAGACCGCAAGTTCGTGAGGTGATCTATTGATGTGGCCAATGGGACACTACTCAGCCCTACCATTGTCTGTGCGTGGGTGAGTAGTGCTATTGAAAAGTGGTCAGAAAAGTTGTCGTTAGACATTGACACAATAGATGGAGACGAGATACTCCTAACGTTAGGTCATATCATAGACGCTGCTGCGTACGTGCTAGAAACCATGAAAGATATTGGTCTCTTGGGATCAAGAAACGCTACCATGGCAATCTCAGCACAGAGGGCGTTGTGGGTTAGCCAATGGAATGCTGACGCAGACTCCAAAAGGAATATGGAGGCTCTCCCGTATAAAGGTGAGGCCTTATTTGGAGATGGGCTGGATGCTTTAGTTCTGCGGCTAACGCAGGTAAAGTCGACATTCTTGCCTAATGCTCCTCCACCGGCGTAAAAGACACATCACTCTCAGGTGCAGTCTTTTTCGACCCAATAATAAAAAAAAAAAAAAAAGGGTAAAGGCCCCCTTTCTTTGTGGGTAAAGGAAGGGGAAAAGGAAATAAAGTCCACAGTGTCTCACAGGAGCAGAAATCAACCTCTGCTTATGCCAAATCTTCAGCATGACGCTGGGGCTCCCTTGCGGGAGTCCGCTCAGGTGGGGGCACGTCTGAAACTCTTCAGTCAGTTCTGGGTTCAATCTGGCCTAGACACATGGGCCATACAAATAGAGTCCCACGGGTATAAACTGGAGTTTCATGACATTCCCCCAGGCCGTATTTTCGAATCAACCTTACCAGCATCTGTCCCGGATAGGGAAGTGGTAGCAGCAGCAATACAGTGATTGTGTCAGGATCAAGTCATTGTCCTGGTTCCCTTGTCTCAACAAGGAGAAAGGTTTTTATTCAAGCCTATTTGTAGTTCCGAAGCCGGACGGCTCAGTCAGACCATTTCTAAACCTGAAAAATCTGAATCTCTAGCTGCAAAGGTTCAAGTTCAAGATGGAATCTCTGAGGGCAGTGATTTCCAGTCTGGAGGAGAGGGAATTCATGGTGTTAGTGGACATAAAAGATGCCTACTTACATGTTCCCATTTATCCTCCGCATCAAGCTTATCTGAGATTCGCAGTACAGGATTGTCATTACCAGTTTCAGACATTGCCGTTCGGACTCTCCACGGCACCAAGGGTAATCACCAAGGTAATGGCGGAGATGATGGTCCTCCTTCGACTGCAAGGAGTAAATATAATTCCTTATCTGGACGATCTCCTCATAAAAGTGAGGTCCAGGGAAAAGTTGATGCAGAACATTGCACTCTCCCTGACAATACTCCAACGTCACGGTTGGATCATAAATTTTCCAAAGTCACAATTGGAACCGACGACAAGATTTTCCTTTCTCTGGATGGACACAGAAGTACAGAGGGTATTTCTTCCAGTAGAAAAGGCTCTGGAAATCCAGAGAATGGTCAAACAAATTCTGAAACCAACAAGAGTGTTGATTCATCAATGCATTCGGTTGTTGGGAAAGATGGTAGCGGCCTACGAGTCCATACAGTTTGGCCGATTCCATGCCAGAGTATTCCAGTGGGACCTATTGGACAAGTGGTCCAGATCCCATCTACACATGCATTAGAGGATAATCCTGTCTTCCAAAGCCAGAATTTAGCCCCTGTGGTGGCTACACAGTTCTCACCTCCTAGAGGGACGCAGGTTCGGGATTCAAGACTGGATCCTGGTGACCACGGATGCAAGTCTCCGAGGCTGTGGAGCAGTCACACAGGGGGCAGGGGGAGAGCTTCCAAGGAAGATGGTCAAGTCAAGAAACTTGTCTTCACATAAACGTTCTGGAATTGAGAGCCATTTACAACAGCCTTCTACAAGCGGTACATCTTCTTCAAGATCAACCCGCACAGATCCAGTCGGACAATGTAACACCAGTCACATACATAAACCGTCAGGGCAGAACGAAAAGCAGAGCGGCAATGGCAGAGGTGACAAAGATCCTCCGCTGGGCAGAAAGACATGCAAGAGCTCTGTCGGCAATTTTCATTCCGGGAGTGGACAACTGGGAAGCAGACTTCCTCAGCAGACACGATCTCCATCCAGGAGAATGGGGCCTCCACCAAGAAGTCTTCGTAGAGGTGACAGGTCTTTGGGGAGTTCCTCAAGTAGACATGATGGCATCTCGTCTGTCACAACTGAGGGCCTGAGCTGACGGGAGGCAGCCTCAGTTGTAGGGGCTGAGATGTACCGGAACCTGGGAGGTTGTATCAGACCCCTGGACATGTAAGTAACATGAATAATAACTGCCCGAAGGCGTGACCACGACAACTTAGATAAAAGTCAATGATGTTTATTATGACAACTCCGCAACACAGCAGCAGTAAAAGAAAACGTAAAAGTCAGCAAATAATAAATACAGTTCCTGGGTACTACAGGATGGCAGGAGCCACAGGGCACTGGTAGTGTGAGATAGTTCTTATGATCTTCTAGATGGAAAGTCCTTACCAGGCCCGACTGTAGCAATGGAGATAACCCAGGATTGTGCCAGCTGGTGTTCCAGGAAAAGCTGGGTTGCTGAAGGTAAAACAGCTGCTGTGGATACTGGCTGGAACCAGACTGTTGTTAGCACGGAGTGGATACTGGCTGGAACCAGTTAAATAATAAATGAACTTGGGAGCGATGAAATATGAACTGAAATGTAGAACTTGAGAGCGGAGAAATAATAATACCGGTGGAGAGTGGTAAAGTGTAGAAAGGACACCGGCCCTTTAAGGGAAGCTGTACTCTGCTGGAAGCTGAGCTGGAAGCAGGTAATGTTGTAGCTGGAAACAGATGAATCCACAATGGATTGGAGAGTCAGGCTACACCGCAGGTGGAATGCTGGTGCGGGTCTCTATGGTGGAAGTCTTGAGACAGGAGCTGGAACCTGGAAGACAATCACAGGAGAGAGACAAACAGGAACTAGGTTTGACAACCAAAGCACTGACGCCTTCCTTGCTCAGGCACAGTGTATTTATACCTGCAGCAAGGAAGGGATTGGCTAGGCAATTATGCAGATTAACAATACTGACAACAGATTGGAGGAAATGATCAGCTGACAGAATCCAAGATGGCTGCGCCCATGCAGACACTTGGAGGGAAGTTTGGTTTGTAATCCATGTGGTAATGAAAACAGTAATGGCGGCGCCGGCCACTGGAGACAGGAGACGCCAGGCTGACAAGTGCACATCCAACCACGCGGACACAGCGGAGGCCGCGGCTGACGTAATCGCCACTCTGACACTCTGCATGCAGAAACTCAGGGACGGCGGCGGAGGCCGCGGGAGACGCCATGCCAGATGTAATAAGGCGTTACTGTGACAGCGTCTCAGAGAGACAGGAGAGGATGCAGGAATGTGAACATTAGGATAACAGATGGGATCCGGTCCTGGAGCGCTGAGCCAGCCTTAGGAGGCATCTGATGGGTAAGAAATGGCATCCAGATACCCGGATCGTGACAGCACCCCCCCCCTTTAGGAGTGGCCCCAGGACACTTCTTTGGCTTTTGAGGAAACTTGGAATGGAATCTCCGGACCAAGGCAGGAGCATGGACATCAGAAGCATTGGTCCATGAACGTTCCTCAGGGCCATAACCCTTCCAGTCAATAAGATATTGTAGTTGACCGTAACGGTGACGTGAGTCCAGGATCTTGGCCACTTCATACTCAACGCCTCGTTGAGTTTGGACTTTCGGAGTTGGAGGAAGTGAGGAATGAAACCGATTCAAGATCAGCGGTTTCAACAGGGAAACATGGAATGTCCTGGGTATTTTTAAGAAGGGAGGCAACTGGAGTCTGTAAGCAACAGGATTGATGACTTGTTCAATCTTGAAAGGACCGATATAGCGAGGTGCAAACTTCATACTGGGAACTCTTAACCTCAAATTCTTCGTGGATAACCATACCCGATCACCCACCTTGAGAGCAGGAACTGCTCGACGCTTCTTATCCGCAAACTTCTTGTACCTGAACGATGCCTTGAGCAGAGCTGATCGTACGCTCTTCCAGATATTGGCAAACTGATGCAAGGTGATATCCACTGCGGGAACAGAAGTTGCTGGAAGCGGTTGGAACTCAGGGACTTTAGGGTGGAATCCAAAGTTAGTGAAGAATGGTGTTGAAGCAGATGAAGAATGATACTGGTTGTTATGACAGAACTCGGCCCAGGGAAGTAATTGAACCCAGTCATCTTGAGAGGAGGACACATAGATGCGGAGGAAGGCCTCCAAGTCCTGATTCACCCTCTCGGTTTGACCATTGGTCTGAGGATGGTAAGCCGTGGAAAACTTTAGCTTGACTTGGAGGACTTGACATAAACTTCGCCAGAATTTGGCTGTGAATTGAACTCCTCGATCTGAGATAATTTCTTCAGGAAGACCGTGGAGTCGGAAGATCTCTTGTATGAATACTTGAGCCAACTTGGAAGCTGACGGAAGACCGGTGAGAGGAATGAAGTGTGCCATCTTGGTGAACCGGTCAACTACCACCCAGATGGTATTGAACTTGTTGCACATGGGTAAGTCTGTAATGAAATCCATCGACAAGTGGGTCCATGGTCGACGGGGAACGGATAGTGGAACCAGTTGCCCCGCAGGCGACTGGCGGGATACTTTATGTTGGGCACACTTTGGGCAAGATGCAATAAACTCCAAGACGTCCTTTTTCAGAGTTGGCCACCAATAGGACCTAGAGATAAACTCCAGGGTTTTTTGGATACCTGTATGTCCGGCAAAACGGGAAGCATGGGCCCAATGCATGAGCTTCTTCCTTAGCATCGGCTTCACAAAACTTTTCCCTGATGGGGGCGTAGAGTCCATCCCTACCGTGGAGAATGCCAACGGATTTATAATAGGATGCTTGTCTGAAGACTCTGACTCATTTTCTTGCTCCCATGAGCGGGAAAGGGCATCGGCCTTGCGATTCTGAGAGCCCGGACAGAACTGGAGTTTAAAGTCGAACCTGGAAAAGAAAAGTGCCCATCTGGCCTGACGAGGGTTGAGACATTGTGCGCCCTTCAGGTATAAAAGGTTCTTGTGGTCTGTAAGTATGGTGATTAAATGAGAAGCTCCCTCCAACAGATACCTCCACTCTTCTAGAGCGAGCTTGATGGCTAGCAACTCCTGGTCGCCAATGGCATAGTTGCGCTCAGCTGGGGAGAACTTCCGGGAGAAGAAACTGCAAGGATGTAAATGGCCATCTTTAGCCCTCTGAGATAACACCGCTCCTACTCCAACGGAGGAGGCATCCACCTCTAGGATGAAAGGAGAGTCGATGTCAGGCTGTTTCAGGACAGGCGCAGAGATGAACCTCTGTTTTAAAAGATGAAAAGCTTGCATGGCTTCTTCAGACCACTTGGACGGGTTAGCACCCTTCTTGGTGAAAGCAGTAATAGGCGCCACAATGGTGGAAAAGTCTCGTATAAACTTTCGGTAATAATTGGCGAACCCTAAGAACCTCTGGACCCCTTTGAGGGTTAAGGGTACCGGCCAATTCTGAATTGCTTGTAGTTTCTCAGGATCCATCTCTAGTCCGGAACCGGACACAATGTACCCTAGAAACGGAATGGACTTGACTTCAAAGACGCATTTTTCTAATTTGCAATAGAGATGATTGACACGGAGACGGGACAGAACCTCTTTAACCCAAAAACGATGTTCCTCTAAATCGTTGGCAAAAATGAGGATATCGTCTAGATAGACCACGACATGACGGTATAGAATGTCTCTGAAAATCTCATTGACAAAATGCTGGAAGACAGCTGGAGCATTGCTCAATCCGAAGGGCATGACGAGGTACTCATAATGTCCGTCACGGGTGTTAAAGGCGGTCTTCCACTCGTCACCCTCACGGATCCGGATGAGATTGTATGCACCTCGCAAGTCCAGCTTTGTAAAGATGGTAGCTCCGCTAACTCTGTCAAAGAGCTCAGTAATCAGGGGTAAAGGATAACGGTTCTTGATGGTAATGTCGTTCAAACCTCTGTAGTCGATGCACGGCCGCAGACCACCATCTTTCTTTTTTACAAAAAAGAAGCCTGCGCCAGCTGGGGAAGAAGAAGGTCGAATGAACCCCTTTGCTAGGTTCTCTTTAATGTATTCCTCCATAGAATGCGTCTCAGGCAGAGACAACGGATAAGTTCGGCCTCGAGGTGGAACCTTCCCTGGAACGAGATCAATCGGGCAGTCCCATTCTCTATGAGGAGGAAGGATATCAGCAGAAGCTTTACTGAACACATCCGTGAAATCTTGATATGGAGGAGGTGGAACATCAGACGACCTGGGGGAGGAAGAACAGACAGGCAATACTTTAAACAAACATGTCTCTGCACAGGAGGAACCCCATGCCAGGATTTGCGTAGTCGTCCAATCAATTGTAGGATTGTGAAGACGGAGCCATGGAAGGCCCAGGACCACAGGATGTGTGGCTCTTGGAATCACTAAAAGTGAAATAAGTTCGGAATGAAGAACTCCCACTCTCAGACGAACTGGTAGAGTCCTTAGAGCAATAACAGTATCAAAAATTTTACTGCCATCCACGGCAGTTAAGGAAAAGGAGGAAGGAAGTCTCTCGGTGGGTAGGGACCACCGTTTAACATAGGCTTCAGTAATAAAGTTCCCAGCTGCTCCGGAATCAAGGAGAGCAATGACGTTCCGATAACGTTGAGCAACTTGAAGCGAGACTGGGAGATTACAATCATGAGGAGATGGAGAGGAGATCATTACTCCTAGCCGGCCCTCTCCTGGGCGAGCTAGGGTTTGGAGTTTTCCCGGACGTTCGGGACAGGCATTGATGGTGTGAGACGGAGCTGCACAGTAAAGACAAAGAGACTCAGAGAGACGTCTTCGGCGCTCAGCAGGAGTTAAACGGGAACGGCCAATTTGCATGGGCTCATCTTTAGATGGTGACAGTTGACGAGGAGGAGGAGCAGAAGATTTTGGAGCAGATGATCTTCCACGCTCAGTTGCTCTCTCTCTGAAACGTAAATCAACTTTCGTGCAGAGTGAGATTAGCTCATCTAACTTAGAAGGTAAGTCTCTGGTAGCTAACTCATCTTTAATAAGCTCAGATAAGCCATGCCAGAATGCAGCATACAGGGCCTCGTCGTTCCATGCCAGTTCGGATGCCAGGATCTGGAACTGTATCAGATATTGTCCTACAGTACGTGACCCCTGGCGTAAACGGAGAATCTCGGATGAAGCTGAGGTTACCCGGCCTGGCTCGTCGAAGATGCGCCTGAATGTTGACACGAATGCAGTGTAAGAAGATAGCAGGGTGTCGGACCTCTCCCATAACGGTGATGCCCAGTCAAGGGCGGAGCCACTGAGAAGAGAGATGATGTAGGCAATTTTTGTACGGTCACTGGGAAAATTGCCAGGTTGTAGCTCAAACTGAATCTCACACTGGTTCAGAAATCCCCTGCAGAATCTTGGAGATCCGTCAAATTTTGCTGGCGTTGGAAGATGAAGACGTGGAGCAGAAATGGGTAAGGTGGGTGGGGTTATAGCTGGAGTCACTGTGGTTGACGCACCAGATGCGCCTGATCCACGGAGAGTTGTCTGAATCCCATCCAGCCGAGTAGAGAGATCCTGGAGACAGCGGATGATGTGGCCCTGTGCAGCCTCCTGATGTTCTAGTCGGGCTGCCAGTTCTTGCATCGGCCTGGCCGCTTGATCCTGGTCTCCGGCTGGATTCATTAGGTCAGTGCTTACTGTCACAACTGAGGGCCTGAGCTGACGGGAGGCAGCCTCAGTTGTAGGGGCTGAGATGTACCGGAACCTGGGAGGTTGTATCAGACCCCTGGACATGTAAGTAACATGAATAATAACTGCCCGAAGGCGTGACCACGACAACTTAGATAAAAGTCAATGATGTTTATTATGACAACTCCGCAACACAGCAGCAGTAAAAGAAAACGTAAAAGTCAGCAAATAATAAATACAGTTCCTGGGTACTACAGGATGGCAGGAGCCACAGGGCACTGGTAGTGTGAGATAGTTCTTATGATCTTCTAGATGGAAAGTCCTTACCAGGCCCGACTGTAGCAATGGAGATAACCCAGGATTGTGCCAGCTGGTGTTCCAGGAAAAGCTGGGTTGCTGAAGGTAAAACGGCTGCTGTGGATACTGGCTGGAACCAGACTGTTGTTAGCACGGAGTGGATACTGGCTGGAACCAGTTAAATAATAAATGAACTTGGGAGCGATGAAATATGAACTGAAATGTAGAACTTGAGAGCGGAGAAATAATAATACCGGTGGAGAGTGGTAAAGTGTAGAAAGGACACCGGCCCTTTAAGGGAAGCTGTACTCTGCTGGAAGCTGAGCTGGAAGCAGGTAATGTTGTAGCTGGAAACAGATGAATCCACAATGGATTGGAGAGTCAGGCTACACCGCAGGTGGAATGCTGGTGCGGGTCTCTATGGTGGAAGTCTTGAGACAGGAGCTGGAACCTGGAAGACAATCACAGGAGAGAGACAAACAGGAACTAGGTTTGACAACCAAAGCACTGACGCCTTCCTTGCTCAGGCACAGTGTATTTATACCTGCAGCAAGGAAGGGATTGGCTAGGCAATTATGCAGATTAACAATACTGACAACAGATTGGAGGAAATGATCAGCTGACAGAATCCAAGATGGCTGCGCCCATGCAGACACTTGGAGGGAAGTTTGGTTTGTAATCCATGTGGTAATGAAAACAGTAATGGCGGCGCCGGCCACTGGAGACAGGAGACGCCAGGCTGACAAGTGCACATCCAACCACGCGGACACAGCGGAGGCCGCGGCTGACGTAATCGCCACTCTGACACTCTGCATGCAGAAACTCAGGGACAGCGGCGGAGGCCGCGGGAGACGCCATGCCAGATGTAATAAGGCGTTACTGTGACAGCGTCTCAGAGAGACAGGAGAGGATGCAGGAATGTGAACATTAGGATAACAGATGGGATCCGGTCCTGGAGCGCTGAGCCAGCCTTAGGAGGCATCTGATGGGTAAGAAATGGCGTCCAGATACCCGGATCGTGACATCGTCTCAACAAGAAGCTTCAGAGATATTGTTCCAGGTCAAGAGACCCTCAAGCAATAGCAGTGGATGCACTGGTGACCCAGTGGGTGTTCCAGTCGGTATATGTCTTCTCTCCACTTCCACTGACACCAAAAGTTCTCAAAATCATAAGGAGAACAGGAGTTCGTGCGATCCTCATGGTCCCAGACTGGCCAAGGAGGGCTTAGTATCCAGATCTTCAAGAGTTGATCATAGAAGATCCTCGGCCTCTTCCTCTTCACGAGGACCTGCTACAGCAGGGACCGTGCGTGTATCACGACTTACCGTGGCTACGTTTGACGGCATGGCTGTTGAGCGCCGGATCCTAGCCCGAAAGGGTATTCCCAAAGAAGTCATTCCCACTCTTATTCAGGCCAGAAAAGGAGTAACGTCTAAACATTACCACCGTATTTGGAGAAAATATGTGTCTTGGGGGGTAATTGCAAGTTGATCGCAGCCTCAAGTTTGTTAGCAATTGGGCAAAACCATGGCCCTCATTCCGAGTTGATCGGTCGCAAGGCGAATTTAGCAGAGTTACACACGCTAAGCCGCCGCCTACTGGGAGTGAATCTTAGCTTCTTAAAATTGCGACCGATGTATTCGCAATAATGCGATTACTAACTACTTAGCAGTTTCAGAGTAGCTCCAGACTTACTCTGCCTGTGCGATCATTTCAGTGCTTGTCGTTCCTGGTTGACGTCACAAACACACCCAGCGTTCGCCCAGGCACTCCCACCGTTTCTCCGGCCACTCCTGCGTTTTTCCCGGAAACGGTAGCGTTTTCAGCCACACGCCCCTGAAACGCCGTGTTTCCGCCCAGTAACACCCATTTCCTGTCAATCACATTACGTTCGCCGGAGCGAAGAAAAAGCCGTGAGTAAAAATACTTTCTTCATAGTAAAGTTACTTGGCGCAGTCGCAGTGCGAACATTGCGCATGCGTACTAAGCGGATTTTCACTGCGATGCGATGAAAAATACCGAGCGAACAACTCGGAATGAGGGCCCATGTGCACTGCAGGGGAGGCAGCTATAACATGTGCAGAGAGAGTTAGATTTGGGTGTGGTGTGTTCAATCTGCAATCTAATTTGCAGTGTAAAAATAAAGCAGCCAGTATTTACCCTGCACAGAAACAAAATAAAACACCCAAATCTAACTCTTTCTGCACATGTTATATCTGCCTCCCCTGCAGTGCACATGGTTTTGACCAACTGCTAAAAAAATTCCTGCTGCGATCAACTTGGAATTACCCCCTTGGTGTGAAACCAAGAAGGCTCCAACGGAAGAGTTTCAGTTAGGACGTTTTCTCCATTTTCTCCAGGCGGGTGTAGATGCAGACCTACGACTGGGTTCAATCAAGGTCCCGATTTCGGCTTTGTCCGTTTTCTTTCAGAAACAATTGGCCTCCCTTCCAGAAATTCAGACTGTTACGTTCCTGGTGCTCAGAACTAGAGAGATGTTGCGTAGGGAGTCCAGAGCACCAGGACGTGACGCTGAAATAAGGTGTGGTACGAAAATAGCCCCTAGCACCCTACCTCCGTTGTTTCACCCGTGTGGTCAGTTCTCTTGTTGCCCCTGAACATCCACCAGAGGTCTACCGTGGGAAGTCTTCCGAGGGAATCTCCTGGAAGAAATATATTGCTTCAGAAGGGAACAGTGAAAAGTATTGCCAATTTTGAGTGATTTAGGCAAACGTAGCCGAAAAGCAACTGGATTGACCTTCTTAACGATAAGGAACGGTCCAATAAATTTGGGTCCCAATCTAGCCGAGGGTTGTCAGAGCTTGATGTTGCGGGTTGACAACCACACCTTATCTCCCACCTTAAAAGTGCATGGGCGTCATAACCTATCAGAAATTTTTTTTTCTCGGAAGGCAGCCTTCTTAAGGGCAAGGTGCACTTTTTTCCAAATCATTCTGAGTTGGGAAGTTAAGGTCAATGAAGAGACTGGAAAATGAGGATAAAAAGAATTGGCTCTAGGATGAAAGCCCAAGACCGAAAAGAATGGGGACTCCTTGGTGGAAGAATGACAAGAGTTATTATAGGCAAACTCGGCCAAAGGAAGAAATTCAGACCAATCATTCTGAAGTTTGGCCGAATATAGCCGTAAATACTGTTTTAACGACTGATTAACACGTTCAGTTTGTCCGTTAGACTGTGGATGGTACCCAGATGTTAAAGAGAGTTTCATATTTAATGAGGCACAAAAACGTTTCCAGAAACGGGCAATGAATTGTGGTCCCCGATCAGAGACAATATCCATGGGTAAACCATGGAGCCTGAAAACATGGCGGAGAAACAAAACTGCCAACCCTTGAGCAGAGGGTAATCGGGGGAGAGCAATGAAGTGGGCCATCTTGCTAAAACGGTCTACTACCACCCAAATGACTCGAAACCCAGCTGAAAGAGGAAGGTCCACCACGAAATCCATGGATATATGTGACCATGGCCTGAGAGGAACGGCTAGAGGCACGAGTTGCCCGACCGGCAACGATCGAGATACCTTGCACTGAGCACAAACCTGACAGGAACGGACAAATTCCCTTACATCTTTAGAAAGATTAGGCCACCACACTGAGCGAGAGATTAACTCCAAGGTCTTAGTGATACCCGGATGACCAGAAACCTTATTATCATGAAACTCAGCTAGAACAGTGCCTCTCAGAAATTCAGGGACGAAGAGACGATCTGCAGGAGTGACATTGGGAGCCTGCTGCTGAAGCTGGACTAGCTCTGTAAATAAATCCTGTGTGAGGCCAGCCTGGATGACAGACGATGGGACTATGGGGGTAGTAGCCGGGTGGTTATTGTGAACCGGAAGAAAACAACGTGACAGGGCATCGGCTTTCGTATTCTTGGAACCGGGCCTGAAGGTGATGATAAACCTGAAACGAGTAAAAAACAGCGCCCAACGTGCCTGTCGAGCATTAAGCCGTTTAGCTGACTCAATATACTGCAGGTTCTTGTGGTCAGTAAACACAGTAATGGTATGCCTTGCTCCTTCCAGCCAGTGCCTCCACTCCTCGAAAGCCCATTTAACTGCCAACAACTCTAGATTACCAACATCATAGTTGGATTCTGCGGAGGAGAATTTTCTGGACATGAAGGCACATGGGTGTAATTCCCGAGACTCCGGGTCTTCCTGAGAAAGGATAGCCCCCCACTCCAACCTCTAAGGCATCTACCTCGACAATAAAGGGGAGATCCGGGTTAGGGTGTCTGAGTACTGGAGCTGAGACAAAGGCCTGTTTCAAGGCCAGGAAGGCAGACTTGGCTTTAGGCGACCAATTGGAGGGGTCCGCTCCTTTTTTAGTCAATGCCACAATAGGAGCAACCAAATCTGAGAAGGTATGAATAAAACGCCTATAATAATTTGCAAACCCGAAAAAGCGCTGAATTGCTTTTAAGTTCTTGGGTTGTGCCCAATTTAAGATGGCCTGGAGTTTTTTGGTTCCATGAAAAACCCCTTTGGAGAAATAATATACCCCAGGAAGGACACTTCTGTGATGTGGAAATCACATTTCTCCAGTTTGGCGTACAAATGATTTTCCCGTAACTTCTGAAGGACCAGTCGCACATGGGTAATATGTTGTTCAAAGGACTCAGAGTAAATCAAAATGTCGTCTAAATAAACGACTACGAACTTTCCTAGAAAGTCGCGAAGGACGTCGTTAATGAGATCTTGAAATACAGCAGGAGCATTAGACAGCCCAAACGGCATCACCAGGTATTCATAATGTCCCAACTGTGTGCTGAAAGCCGTCTTCCACTCATCCCCAGATTTAATTCGGATGAGATTGTAAGCCCCTCTATGATCGATTTTGGAAAAGATAACGGCAGTACGGAGCTGATCAAATAGTACAGAAATCAGTGGCAAGGGGTAGGTGTTTTTAACAGAAATTTTATTCAGAGCCCGATAATCTATACGTGGTCGGAGCGAGCCATCTTTTTTCTCAACAAAAAAGAACCCTGCACTCAATGGAGATTTTGAGGGCCTAATGAAGCCCTTCTTCAGGCTTTCCTGTACATAATCATTCATTGCCGTAGTTTCCGTCCCAGACAGGGCATATAGTCTCCCTTTAGGCAAAGAGGCACCGGGAAATAAGTCAATGGCGCAGTCATAGGACCGATGAGGGGGTAGAATATCTGCATTACCCTTGGAGAAAACATCGGCAAAGTCCTGATATTCCAAAGGAATAAGTTCTGGGGTGACAGCCGCAACCCGGACTGGACGGGAAATACATTCCTTAACACAAAAGGGACCCCATCGGGAAATCTCCCCAGACTGCCAATCTATGGTGGGATTATGAAAGGCAAGCCAGGGGTGATCCAAAACTACGGGGACAGCCGGACAATGGGTAAGGTAAAACTCGATTTTCTCCGAATGTAAGGCCCCCACTGTGAGTTGTACTGGAGGTGTGCGGTGAGTGATTACCCCATTAGAAAGCGGACCACCATCCAAGCCATGCATGGTGATACGTTTATCCAAAGGTATCTGTGGAACGCCCAAAGCCTGAGCACAACCAAGATCCATGAAATTTCCAGCAGCTCCACTGTCGACGAAGGCCGACACCAACGAACTGAGACTAACAAAGGAAATTTTTACAGGAACTAATAAGGAATCATTAGAGGAGATCAATTGCAGACCTAAGTGAACCCCCTCACTATTCACTTGGTCAGAGCGTTTCCCTGCTTATTCGGGCAATTACGCGCGATATGTCCCTTGCCACCACAATACAAGCAAAGACCAGAATTTTGCCTTTTGGTTCTTTCCTCTGGGGACAGCCGGGAGAGACCCATTTGCATGGGCTCCTCGACGTCCTCAGGGAAAGTATACACACATGGACTAGGCCTGAAACTAGCTCCTCTTTCAGCCCTCCGCTCCCGGAGACGACGATCAATTTTAATAGCAAGCTCCATGAGTTTGTCTAAAGTCTCTGGAGCGGGGTACTGAAGGAGACTGTCTTTAATAACTTCAGACAAACCGAGGCGAAACTGACTGCGCAGGGCCGGGTCATTCCAGCCACAGTCGTTCCCTTGTTTAAGTGCACGCAGGTGGCTCTTAGCCGACGCTTCTCTATCAGGGTCATCGTACAAAAGGCCTAAGGACTTAAAAAAGGCATCTACAGATAGCAAGGCTACATCATCAGCTTTTAGCCCAAAAGCCCAGGTTTGCGGATCGCCTTGTAGTAATGACATCACAATCCCAACCCGTTGAGACTCAGTACCAGAGGATCGGGGCCTTAAACGAAAATAAAGCTTACAAGCTTCCTTGAAATTAAAAAAATCCTTTCGGTTACCCGAAAAACGGTCAGGAAGGTGCATCTTTGGTTCTGGAATCATACTCGGGGAGGCTCGCAAAAGATCTTCCTGCGATCTCACCCGAAGAGTAAGATCCTGAACCATCTGAGTGAGTTCCTGAATCTGGTTGGCCAAAAGCTGGCTGGGATTCGGTCCTAATACTGCCGGATTCATGAGGCCGAATTTCAAGGACCACCAAATACAAAGAACTCTTTTTTTTTTTTGTATGGCCGGTGATAATGTTACGTTCCTGGTGCTCAGAACTAGAGAGATGTTGCGTAGGGAGTCCAGAGCACCAGGACGTGACGCTGAAATAAGGTGTGGTACGGAAATAGCCCCTAGCACCCTACCTCCGTTGTTTCACCCGTGTGGTCAGTTCACGCCTCAGTGACTATGGTTTCTTGGGCCCACGGCAGCCGCGTTTGAAGGGCGGATTAGGTCTGCCCAACTCTGATGCCCCCAGGTCTTAGAGTGAGACAAGGCGTGAACCGAGACAGGATAATAACAAGGGGACCTCTAACTAAAGCAAACAGAAAGCTAGGGGCTACTAACTACCCTAAAACTAAATATATGTGCGGCTCGCCGCCAAAGGAAAAGAACAACAAAAGATACCACTGTCCACACCCCCACACGGCACCGTCGTGTACCGGGGAGGACAGTGAAAAGTGGAAACCTCCGCAAAACCACCAGAACAAAATAAACACAAGGACTAAGCGGCCTAGGCCGCAACACGCGGCAGAAGCCGCTACTCACGAAACCGGGAGAGAACCCCAATAAGCGAGAACGCCCAGATGACTGCAACAGGTTCACTTGGACTGGAAGGATTCCCAGGACCGGCTTCAGAACTCCAGGACTCGGGAGCACAGGGAGCAGGATCGACCAGATACAGCTGACCAGGAACAAACGTTGCAAGGCAGGAACAGCATACAGGAAGCTGTCACCGGCGAGGCTGCAGTGTGCTGGCTCCCATAAAAAGGCCCTGCTAGCCAATGACAGGAGGGCCAGCAAGACCAGCCCCCAGACCCTAATTACTAGTTGCCGTGCAGCTGCCCTGCTGCACGAACAACTAATCAATCTTATCTGGCAACCGGCGTCCTAGCGTTGCCAGGGACCTGGCGGCTACAGTACGCACGGCGTCCTGGCGTTGCTAGGCGCCGGGCGGGCAGGAAGGGAGGTGCAGCGGCCGTGAGTGTCGCTCGGAAGCAGACCGAGCGGCGCCGCGGACCGCGGCACCTTACACAGACTTTCATGAAAGGGGTGCTACACATCCAACCTCCATTTGTGCCTCCTGTGGCACCATGGGATCTTAACGTGGTGTTATGATTCCTTCAATCGGATTGGTTTGAACCTCTCCGGGAGATAGAGTTGAAATTTCTCACTTGGAAAGTGGTCATGCTCTTGGCCTTGGCATCCGCAAGAAGGGTGTCTGAGTTAGGTGCCTTGTCTCACAAGAGCCCTTACTTGGTTTTCCATGAAGATAGGGCTGAGTTACGAACTCGTCAACAATTTCTTCCAAAGGTGGTTTCTTCTTTCCATATAAACCAACCTATTGTGTTGCCAGTGGCTACTGACACAATCGCTGCGTCAAAGTCCCTTGATGTGGTGAGGGCTTTGAGACTCTATGTCGCAAGAACGACTCGGATAAGGAAAACAGAGGCTCTGTTTGTCCTGTATGCTCCCAACAAGATTGGGTGTCCTGCTTCTAAGCAGACTATTGCGCGCTGGATCAGAGGTACGATTCAGCACGCTCATTCTACGGCAGGATTGCCGATACCGAATTCGGTGACTGCCCATTCTGCTAGAAAGGTGGGCTTGTCCTGGGTGGATGTCCGGAGGGTCTCGGCATTACAACTTTGCCGAGCAGCTACTTGGTCAGGGGCAAACACGTTTGCTAAGTTTTACAAGTTTGGCACCTTGACCGATGAGGACCTACAGTTGGTCAATCGGTGCTGCAGGGTCATCTGCACTTTCCCGCCCGTACTGGAGCTTTGGTATAACCCCATGGTACTGAAGTGGACCCCAGCATCCTCTAGGACGTATGAGAAATAGACGTTATGGTAAGAACTTACTGTCGATAACGTAATTTCTCTTATGTCCACAGGTATCCACAGGATAACATTGGGATATGCCGATGCGACAGCGGAAATGGCACCAAACAGTCACGAGCTTTCTGGTTTCCCAGGATGCATCGGGGCTTCACCATATAATCCCGCCCACTGATTCAGTCAAACCAGTTCTTTCCACAGCGATTAGGCAGGAGCATCAGGTAGAAACCTATTTAGGCGATAAGAACATACATGCACACCCTTCCATACAAGAGGGAAGAGGTTTAGTGATTGTCAAGATCCTGAAATCAGGTGCGTCAGGGTGGGACCCCTGTGGATACCTGTGGACATAAGAAAAATTACGTTATCAACGGTAAGTTCTTACCATAACGTCTATTTCTCTGGCTGGGTCCACAGGTTATCCGCAGGATAACATTGGGATTCCCAAAGCCAGTTTTAGTGGTGGGGACGCTCCTGATTACACAGGAGGACCTTTCACCCAAAGTCTGCGTCATGAGAGCCAAAAGTATCCAAGGCATAGTGTCTGATGAATGTGTTTATGGAAGACCATGTGCCTACCTTACAAATCTGTTCTGCTGAAGCACCCTGTTGTGCTGCCCATGAAGGACCTACCTTACGTGTAGAGTGAGCAGAGACATTAGCCGGAGTAGGGAGATTTGCATGAGAATAAGCTTCTGATATTACCATTCGGAGCCATCTTGCCAGCGTCTGTTTACTGAAAAAAAGAAATTGATCTTGAATGCGCTTAACCGTGAATTGCAGCCTATGAGAAAACAATGGTACTTCACATATTTACCATAACCATATAATACCTCCAAAAATGATTCTCCCAATGACGCATATCACTTTAAATAACAGAAATATAAGAGTTCTTACTCTAATTAATTTGAGAAATAAGGGAATCCAAGTTCCTTTATCATGAAGTATAGATGTTCTCAATCGTGCATCATGGAGATTTCCATATGAGACTTCCAAAAGGTTTCCCAATTCTAATTACTTTAACAGATAAGGGAATCCAAGTTCCTTTGTCATGAAGTAGAGGTATTCTCAATCATACATCATGGAGATTTTCATATGAGATTTCCAGAAGGTTTCCCAATCTCAAAGATAAAAATAAAAGGAATCTAGTGCAATATTGTCTGATAAACAAGACAAAATAATTTTTATTACATTAGACTCACAATAAAACAACAATAAGAAAGCATATCACCACACATCGTGGTCTGTGATCCCCAACCACGATGTGTGGTGATATGCTTTCTTATTGTTGTTTTATTGTAAGTCTAATGTAATAAAAATTATTTTGTCTTGTTTATCAGACAATATTGCACTAGATTCCTTTTATTTTTATTTTTGAGATTGGGAAACCTTCTGGAAATCTCATATGAAAATCTCCATGATGTATGATTGAGAATACCTCTACTTCATGACAAAGGAACTTGGATTCCCTTATCTGTTAAAGTAATTAGAATTGGGAAACCTTTTGGAAGTCTCATATGGAAATCTCCATGATGCACAATTGAGAACATCTATACTTCATGATAAAGGAACTTGGATTCCCTTATTTCTCAAATTAATTAGAGTAAGAACTCTTATATTTCTGTTATTTAAAGTGATATGCGCCATTGTGAGAATCATTTTTGGAGGTATTATAGCGTCTGTTTACTAGCAGGCCATCCTCTTCTATGAAATCGGTAGAGGATGAAGAGAGAATCTGTTTTTCTGATGGCACTAGTACGCGATCTATGTAGATTCTTAATTTTCGGACTACATCCAGCGACACTTCTCCCGCAGAAAGTCCCGATACCTGAAAAGCTGGGACTACAATCTCTTCGTTAAGGTGAAACTTTGAAACCACCTTTGGAAGATAACCAGATCTAGTTCTGAGAACTGCTCTGTCTGGAAAAAAAACTTAGGAAAGGAGACTTACACGATAACGCTCCTAAATCTGACACTCTTCTGGCTGACGCCATTGCCAGTAGAAAAAGTACTTTAGCAGTTAACCATTTAAGATCTGCTTTCTTAAGTGGTTCAAACGGAGGTCCCTGAGGGAATTTAAGAACTAGATTCAAATCCCAGGGAGCTGCAGGAGGAACAAATGGAGGTTGAATATGTACAACTCCCTGAAAGAAAGTACGCACATCCTGTAAATCAGCAATCTTACGCTGAAACCATACAGTTAACGCTGATACTTGAACTCTCAAGGAAGCAACTTTCAAACTCTTATCCAATCCTGCCTGAAGGAAATCCAAAATCCTGGATACTTTAAAAGATCTTGGATTCAAACTTTTTTCAGTACACCAATGAATATAGGCTTGCCATATTCGATGATAAACCCGAGCTGAAGAAGGCTTTCTTGCTCTAAGCATAGTTTGGATTACTTGTTTTGAAAATCCTCTAGCTTCTAAGATAGAGGTTTCAACAGCCACGCCGTCAAAGACAGACGATCCAGATGGCTGTGACAACAAGGACCCTGCATTAGCAGATCTGGATGTTGAGGAAGCAGTATTGGTGCTTCCACGGACATGCTCAGTAGATCTGTGTACCAATGCCTTCTTGGCCAAGCTGGAGCTATTAGAATTATGGCTCCCTTTGCTTGCTTTATTTTTCTCACTACTCCGGGTAACAGAGAGATCGGAGGGAACAGATATGCCAGATGAAATTTCCAATTCACTGACAGTGCGTCTACAAGGACCGCTCCGGGATCCTTTGTTCTTGATCCGTACCTCAGAACTTTGTTGTTTAGATGAGACGCCATGAGATCTATCTCCGGTAGACCCCATCTGTTCACTATCATCTGAATCACTTCTGGGTGTAATGCCCATTCGGTTTCCTGAATGGTGTGTTGACTGAGAAAATCCGCTTCCCAGTTCAGTACACCTGGGACAAACACTGCTGACAATGCTGGGAGATGGAGTTCTGCCCACCTTAGAATGGGAGTTACTTCCTCCATCAGTCTTTTGCTGTGAGTTCCTCCTTGATGATTGATTCCTCCTGCTGTCGCATTGTCTGAGCGAATCTGGACCGGTCTTCCTTGCAGACTGTCCTTTGCCTGAACTAGAGCCATGTAAATGGCCCTTATTTCCAACAGATTTATTGGCAGGCGACTTTCCCTTACGGTCCATTTTCCCTGGAACCAAAGGCTTCCAAGAACCACTCCCCAGCCTTGAAGACTGGCATCTGTTGTCAGGACTTGCCATTCTTTTATCCAAAAGGGTCTCCCCTTGTTTAAATGGTCTGTCTGTAGCCACCAGAGACCTTTTTACGTTTACTGGAAACTTTATCATCTGCTTTTTTATCGTCTGATGATTTCCGTTCCATTTGGTCAGAATAAGGTGCTGTAACGGTCTGGAGTGGAATTGTGCATATTCCACCATGTCGAAGGTTGATACCATCAGACCCAACAATCGCATTGCTGCATGGACTGACATTGTCTGGGTGTGCAACGCTTCCTGAGCCATGACCTGCACCGTGACTATCTTTTTCTCTGGTAAGAAAACTTTCTGTAGACCTGAATCCAATATGGCCCCCAAATGAACCATCCGCTGTGACGGATTCAGAGACGACTTTTCCCAATTTATGAGCCACCCGTGTCTCTGTAAACAAACTACTGTCTGTTGAAGATGGCTCAAAAGTAACTCCTGCGAATGTGCTAGGATTAACAGGTCGTCTAGGTATGGGAATATCCTTATCCCCTGCTTGCGGAGATGAGCCGCAATAACCACCATCATTTTGGTAAACACCCTGGGTGCTGTTGCTAGCCCGAAGGGCAAGGCTTGGAACTGAAAATGTTCCTGGAGGATGGCAAACCTGAGGTAACACTGATGAGACAGTGCTATAGGCACATGTAGGTAAGCATCCTGTACATCCAGAGATACCATGTAATCTCCCGGTTCCATAGCCAACATTATGGAGCGTAATGTCTCCATGTGGAACCTTGGAATCCAAATGTATTTGTTTAACATTTTCAGATTGAGAATTGGTCGAAATGACCCATTTGGCTTCTGGATCAGAAATAGATTGGAGTAAAACCCCTGTCCCCTTTGTGATGGAGGTACTGGGACAATCACACCTGACTGCAGTAATTTTTGGACTGATTCTTGCAGGGCATTGGCCTTCGACTCTATACGAGACGGGCTGGTGCAAAAAAATCTTTGAGGAGGCTGCCTCCTGAATGGGAACCCATAACCCTGCGATACCACCTTCTGCACCCAAGCATCTGTTGTCGACTGTTGCCATATGTGTGCAAAATTAAGGAGTTGGCCCCCAACCCTGGAATCCTCCAGGCGGAGGCCCGTCTCTTCAGGCTGATGGTTTCTGTTCAGGCTTGGAAGCTGGCTTTCTACTAGCCCATTGCTTCCTACCCCTGGCCGATCTATTGGACTGGGGTTGCTTAGACTCCTCTTTAGCTTTCGCTTTGCCTTGCCATCGAAATGGGCGAAACTTTGAACCCTTGCTCCTAGGGTTATAACTAGCCGGAAATCTGACCTTCTTTGATTCAGCTTTCGAATCTAGAATATCAGACAATTGTTTTCCAAACAATATATTACCCATGAAAGGCAATGCTTCCAATTCTTTCTTGGATTCTGTATCTGCTTTCCAGGTACGTAGCCAAACTGCTCTACGAGCAGCTACTGTCAAGGCTGAAGCTTTAGAAGCAATTGTACCCATATCAATTGCTGCTTCTTCCAAATATTGGGCGGCTTGTCTTAAACGGCTCAAATGATACTCTTGCTCCCTATTAGGAAGAGGGAGGCCATTCTCTAGTTCCTCTAACCATTTGCCCATTGCCTTTGCTATCCAGGCCGAAGCCATAGCAGGTCTTACCACTGCTCCTGAGAGAGAAAATATATTTTTCAAGAAGCTATCTACCCTTCTGTCTGTGACATCATTAAGTGAGGTAGATGACAGTGGTAAAGCAGATTTATGCACAAGTCGCAGTACACGTGCATCTACTTTTGGAGGAACTTCTCTTTTCGAACAATCCGCAGCTGGAAATGGATAATAAGAATCCCCTCTTTTCGGAATCTTATACTTTTTACTGGGCGTCGCCCAAGACTCTTCCATCATTTCCGTCAGCTCATCTGACGCTGGAAATTCAGTTTTAACTGTCTTTGTTCATTTAAACACAGGTGCTTTAGATTTTGACACTGTTTTGGCTGACTCTTCCAAAGAGAGAACAGCCTTCATAGCATCAATAAGTTCAGCTACATCCTCTGAACTAAAACTCTGCGACTGATCATCATACGGAGTATTTGATTATACTGTATCATCATCTATTGTATTATCTTGTGTAGTCTGCCACATAGACGCATCTGTCTTAGTCTTACCTGTCCCTTGGTTACTTGTAGAGGCTACTGGAACCAACCCGTAGGAAGGGAGCTGCATGTATGGGTTAATAGTGTAACCTAACCCCTGGGGTGGTGCTGCCGGAGTTAACCTGTCCGCTATTGAAGACAAAGTCTTTGCGAACATATTCCATGGTGGCTCTGCTGGTTGTTGAACCAAATCCTGTTTTTTACTTTGCTAAAAAGCAAAACAGTTCGCACACAACCCCTCATAAGTGACCAACTGTCCTATACCAATTAACCCTGTTTCTCTGACGTCCTAGTGGATGCTGGGAACTCTGTAAGGACCATGGGGAATAGACGGGCTCCGCAGGAGACTGGGCACTCTAAAAGAAAGATTAGGTACTATCTTGTGTGCACTGGCTTCTCCCTCTATGCCCCTCCTCCAGACCTCAGTTAGAATCTGTGCCCAGCCAGAGCTGGGTGCTCCTAGTGGGCTCTCCTGAGCTTGCTAGAAAGAAAGTATTTGTTAGGTTTTTTATTTTCAGTGAGATCTGCTGGCAACAGACTCACTGCTACGTGGGACTGAGGGGAGAGAAGCAAACCTACCTGCTTGCAGCTAGCTTGTGCTTCTTAGGCTACTGGACACCATTAGCTCCAGAGGGTTCGAACACAGGGCCTGACCTCGATCGTCCGTTCCCAGAGCCGCACCGCCGTCCCCCTTGCAGAGCCAGAAGACAGAAGAACGATGAAATCGGCGGCAGAAGACTCCTGTCTTCATTAAGGTAGCGCACAGCACTGCAGCTGTGCGCCATTGCTCCCACAGCACACCACACACTCCGGTCACTGTAGGGTGCAGGGCGCTGGGGGGGGGGGGGGCGCCCTGGGCAGCAATTATATTACCTTTTGGCAAAAAATACACATAATACAGTCAGTTAACTGTATATGTGTAAAAACCCCCGCCATTAAGTTACAGAAAACGCGGGACAGAAGCCCGCCGCTGAGGGGGCGGGGCCTTCTTCCTCAGCACACCAGCGCCATTTTCCCTTCACAGCTCCGCTAGAAGCACGCTCCCCAGGCTCTCCCCTGCAGTATCCAGGTACAAGACGGGTTTAAATTTAGGCGCAAATCGATACAAACCGATACAAACAAGCAGCTATTGGGAAAATCACTTATTAGCAGTGTAAATCCCTGTGTTATATAGCGCTGTGGTGTGTGCTGGCATACTCTCTCTCTGTCTCCCCAAAGGACTTTGTGGGGTCCTGTCCTCAGTCTGAGCATTCCCTGTGTGTGTGCGGTGTGTCGGTACGGCTGTGTCGGCATGTTTGATGAGGAGGGTTACGTGGAGGCGGAGCAGGGGCAGATACATGTGGTGTCGCCCCCGACGGGGCCGACACCTGATTGGATGGATATGTGGAAGGTCTTAACCGACAGTGTCAACACCTTACATAAAAGGTTCGATGACGCAGCAGTCTTGGGACAGCCGGGGTCTCAGCCCGCGCCTGCCCAGGCGACTCAGAAGCCGTCAGGGGCTCATAAACGCCCGCTAGCTCTGATGGTAGACACAGATGTCGACACGGAGTCTGACTCCAGTGTAGATGAGGATGAGACAAATGTACAGTCTACAAAAGCCATCCGATGCATGATTACTGCAATGAAAGATGTATTGCACATTTCTGATATTAACCCGGTTACCACCAAAAGGGGTATTATGTTTGGGGAGAAAAAGCAGCCAGTGACTTTTCCCCCATCTGATGAATTAAATGATTTGTGTGAAGAAGCGTGGAGTTCCCCTGATAAGAAACTAGTGATTTCTAAGAGGTTACTGATGGCGTACCCTTTCCCGCCAACGGATAGGTTACGTTGGGAAACATCCCCTAGGGTGGACAAGGCGCTAACATGCTTATCTAAAAGGGTGGCACTGCCGTCTCAGGATACGGCCGCCCTAAAGGATCCTGCGGATAGAAAGCAGGAAGCTATCCTGAAGTCTGTGTATACACACTATGGTACTCTACTGAGACCTGCTATTGCTTCAGCCTGGATGTGTAGTGCTGCAGCAGCATGGACTGATACCCTGTCAGACAACATTGATTCCCTCGACAGGGATACTATTTTGCTAACCATAGAACATATAAAAGACGTCGTCTTATATATGCGGGATGCACAGAGGGACATTTGCCTGCTGGCATCTAGAATTAATGCAATGTCCGTTTCTGCCAGGAGAGTATTATGGACTCGGCAGTGGACATGTGATGCTGATTCTAAAAAACACATGGAGGTTTTGCCTTATAAGGGTGAGGAATTATTTGGGGACGGTCTCTCGGACCTCGTATCCACAGCAACTGCTGGGAAGTTGACTTTTTTACCTCAGGTTCCCTCACAGCCTAAGAAAGCACCGTATTATCAAATACAGTCCTTTCGGCCTCAGAAAGGCAAGCGGGTCAGAGGAGCATCCTTTCTGGCCAGAGGCAAGGGTAGAGGAAAGAAGCTGCACCAGACAGCCAGTTCCCAGGAACAAAAATCCTCCCCTGCTTCCACTAAGTCCACCGCATGACGTTGGGGCTCCACAGGCGGAGCCAGGTGCGGTGGGGGCGCGTCTCCGAAACTTCAGCAACCAGTGGGTTCGCTCACAAGTGGATCTATGGGCTGTACAAATTGTATCTCAGGGATACAAGCTGGAGTTCGAGGCGACTCCCCCTCGCCGTTACCTCAAATCAGCCTTGCCAGCTGCTCCCAGGGAAAGGGAGGTAGTACTGGCGGCAATTCACAAGCTGTACCTCCAGCAGGTGATAATCAAGGTCCCCTTCCTTCAACAGGGCAGGGGTTACTATTCCACAATGTTTGTGGTACCGAAACCGGACGGTTCGGTAAGACCCATCCTGAATTTAAAATCCTTGAACACTTATATAAAGAAGTTCAAGTTCAAAATGGAATCGCTCAGGGCGGTTATTGCAAGCCTGGAAGAGGGGGATTTTATGGTGTCGCTGGACATCAAGGACGCTTACTTGCATGTCCCCATTTTCCCACCTCACCAGGAGTACCTCAGGTTTGTGGTACAGAACTGTCATTACCAATTCCAGACGTTGCCGTTTGGTCTCTCCATGGCTCCGAGAATATTTACCAAGGTAATGGCCGAAATGATGATACTCCTTCGAAGAAAGGGAGTTATAATTATCCCGTACTTGGACGATCTCCTTATAAAGGCGAGGTCCAAAGAGCAGTTGTTGGTCAGCGTAGCACTCTCTCAGGAAGTGTTGCAACAGCACGGCTGGATTCTGAATATCCCAAAGTCGCAGCTGATTCCTACGACGCGTCTGCTTTTCCTGGGAATGATTCTGGACACAGAACAGAAGAAGGTGTTTCTCCCGGAGGAGAAGGCCCAGGAATTGTCATCTCTGGTCAGGGACCTCCTGAAACCAAAACCGGTGTCGGTGCATCACTGCACGCGAGTCCTGGGAAAGATGGTGGCTTCTTACGAAGCAATTCCCTTCGGCAGGTTCCATGCAAGGATCTTTCAGTGGGATCTGTTGGACAAATGGTCCGGATCGCATCTTCAGATGCATCGGTTGATCACCCTGTCCCCAAGGGCCATGGTGTCTCTGCTGTGGTGGCTGCAGAGTGCTCATCTTCTCGAGGGACGCAGGTTCGGCATACAGGACTGGATCCTGGTGACCACGGATGCAAGCCTCCGAGGATGGGGGGCAGTCACTCAGGGAAGAAACTTCCAAGGACAGTGGTCAAGTCTGGAGACTTCTCTACACATAAATATATTGGAACTAAGGGCTATCTACAACGCCCTGAGTCAAGCAGAGCCCCTGCTTCAAAACCAATCTGTACTGATTCAGTCAGACAACATCACGGCGGTCGCCCATGTAAACCGCCAGGGCGGCACAAGAAGCAGGATGGCAATGGCAGAAGCCACAAGGATTCTTCGATGGGCGGAGAATCACGTGCTAGCACTGTCAGCAGTGTTCATTCCAGGAGTGGACAACTGGGAAGCAGACTTCCTCAGCAGGCACGACCTCCACCCGGGAGAGTGGGGACTTCATCAAGAAGTCTTCACACAGATTGTAAATTGTTGGGAACTGCCACAGGTGGACATGATGGCGTCCCGCCTCAACAAAAAGCTAAAAAAATATTGCGCCAGGTCACGGGACCCTCAGGCGATAGCTGTGGACGCACTAGTGACACCGTGGGTGTACCAGTCGGTTTATGTGTTCCCTCCTCTTCCTCTCATACCCAAGGTACTGAGGATAGTAAGAAAGAGAGGAGTAAGAACTATACTCATCGTTCCGGATTGGCCAAGAAGAACTTGGTACCCAGAACTACAAAAAATGATCTCAGAGGACCCATGGCCTCTGCCTCTCAGACAGGACCTGTTACAGCAGGGGCCCTGTCTGTTCCAAGACTTACCGCGGCTGCGTTTGACGGCATGGCGGTTGAACGCCGGATCCTAGCGGAAAAGGGCATTCCGGATGAAGTTATTCCTACGCTGATAAAGGCTAGGAAAGACGTGACAGCAAAACATTATCACCGTATATGGCGAAAATATGTTGCTTGATGTGAGGCCAGGAAGGCCCCTACAGAGGAATTCCAGCTGGGTCGATTCCTGCACTTCCTACAGTCAGGAGTGACTATGGGCCTAAAATTAGGATCCATAAAGGTCCAGATTTCGGCCCTATCTATTTTCTTTCAAAAAGAACTGGCTTCACTGCCTGAAGTTCAGACGTTTGTTAAGGGAGTGCTGCATATTCAGCCCCCTTTTGTGCCTCCAGTGGCACCTTGGGATCTTAACGTTGTGTTGGATTTCCTGAAATCACACTGGTTTGAGCCACTTAAGACCGTGGAGCTAAAGTATCTCACGTGGAAGGTGGTCATGCTGTTGGCCTTGGCTTCAGCTAGGCGTGTGTCAGAATTGGCGGCTTTGTCATGTAAAAGCCCGTATCTGATCTTCCATATGGACAGGGCAGAATTGAGGACTCGTCCCCAATTTCTCCCAAAGGTGGTATCAGCGTTTCATTTGAACCAACCTATTGTGGTGCCTGCGGCTACTCGGGACTTGGAGGCTTCCAAGTTGCTGGACGTAGTCAGGGCTTTGAAAATCTATGTAGCCAGGACGGCTGGAGTCAGGAAAACTGACTCGCTGTTTATCCTGCATGCACCCAACAAACTGGGTGCTCCAGCTTCAAAGCAAACTATTGCGCGCTGGATCTGTAACACGATTCAGCAAGCTCATTCTGCGGCAGGGTTACCGCATCCTAAATCAGTAAAAGCCCATTCCACAAGGAAGGTGGGCTCTTCTTGGGCGGCTGCCCGGGGGGTCTCGGCTTTACAGCTTTGCCGAGCTGCTACTTGGTCGGGTTCAAACACATCTGCTAAGTTCTACAAGTTTGATACCCTGGCTGAGGAGGACCTTGCCTTTGCTCATTCGGTGCTGCAGAGTCATCCGCACTCTCCCGCCCGTTTGGGAGCTTTGGTATAATTCCCATGGTCCTTACGGAGTTCCCAGCATCCACTAGGACGTCAGAGAAAATAAGAATTTACTCACCGGTAATTCTATTTCTCGTAGTCCGTAGTGGATGCTGGGCGCCTGTCCCAAGTGCGGACTCTCTGCAATACATGTATATAGTTATTGCTTAACTAAAGGGTTATTGTTATGAGCCATCTGTTACTGAGGCTCAGTTGTTGTTCATACTGTTAACTGGGTATGGTTATCACAAGTTGTACAGTGTGATTGGTGTGGCTGGTATGAGTCTTACCCTGGAATCCAAATCCTTTCCTTGTTGTGTCAGCTCTTCCGGGCACAATTTCCTTAACTGAGGTCTGGAGGAGGGGCATAGAGGGAGGAGCCAGTGCCCACCAGATAGTACCTAATCTTTCTTTTAGAGTGCCCAGTCTCCTGCGGAGCCCGTCTATTCCCCATGGTCCTTACGGAGTTCCCAGCATCCACTACGGACTACGAGAAATAGAATTACCGGTGAGTAAATTCTTATTTTTACAAGATAAACATGTTAGGGATGTAGGAGTGCCTGATAAATTCTCCTCGTCACTTTTGCCGCTCACGGACATGGTAATATTCTGTTTATGACTACACAATTTTGTGACTGAAAATCACCTATATATGGATATATAGAAGTGAGATCAATCTGACCACAACCGTGCACCTGAATTGAGGGTCAGAACAGGACTGACGACATAAAAAAGTCAGCACACATACTAGCAGTCAGTCACATGTTAAGGCATTAAACATTGTCATATGGAAATACAACCCCCATAACTTACAAGTAAGGGGTACATTTACTAAGATTCGTATTTTCCAGAATCATGTCCAAGTTCAATCACGAATGACATCGACAGTGTAAAATTGCAACTTTTTGAATTGATTACGATGGATTTACTAAGCTGTCGTATTCGGGTTTTTCTTTTCTTCCGATGTCGATGTCATTCGTGGTTTTTTACCTATTTTTACGGCAGTGATTAGCAAAACACTGCCGACTTTTTTTACAATCAATCTCGGCCGGATCTGTGTGATCCGTGCTGGGTTTTTTTTTTTTTTTTTAAATTAAACACTGTAAAATCATTAAAAAAAATGCGTGGGGTCCCCCCTCCTAAGCATAACCAGCCTCGGGCTCTTTGAGCCGATCCTGGTTGCAAAAATATGGGGGAAAAAATGACAGGGGTTCCCCCATATTTAAGCAACCAGCATCGGGCTCTGCGCCTGGTCCTGGTCCCAAAAATACGGGGGACAAAAAGAGTAGGGGTCCCCCGTATTTTTAAAACCAGCACCGGGCTCCACTAGCTGGACAGATAATGCCACAGCCGGGGGTCACTTTTATATAGTGCCCTGCGGCCGTGGCATCAAAAATCCAACTAGTCACCCCTGGCCGGGGTACCCTGGGGGAGTGGGGACCCCTTCAATCAAGGCCCCCCCCCCCCAGCCACCCAAGGGCCAGGGGTGAAGCCCGAGGCTGTCCCCCCCCATCCAATGGGCTGCGGATGGGGGGGCTGATAGCCTTTGATGTTAAAGAAAAGATATTGTTTTTAGTAGCAGTACTACAAGTCCCAGCAAGCCTCCCCCGCATGCTGGTACTTGGAGAACCACAAGTACCAGCATGCGGCGGAAAAACTGGCCCGCTGGTACCTGTAGTACTACTACTAAAAAAATACCCAAAAAAAGACAAGACACACACACCGTGAAAGTATAATTTTATTACATACATACACACATACATACATACTTACCTTAAGTTCCCACGCAGGTCGGTCCTCTTCTCCAGTAGAATCCAAGGGGTACCTGTTGAAGAAATTATACTCACGAGATCCAGGGGTCCAGGCTCCTCGGCAAATCCAGGGTTAATCCACGTACTTGAAAAAAAAAAAAAAAAACGGTGTCCCGACCACGAACTGAAAGGGGACCCATGTTTGCACATGGGTCACCTTTCCACGAATGCCAGAAACCCACTTTGACTTCTGTCTAAGTGGGTTTCTGCAGCCAATCAGGGAGCGCCACGTTGTAGCACTCTCCTGATCAGCTGTGTGCTCTTGTCCTCACTGACAGGCAGCACACGGCAGTGTTACAATGTAGCGCCTATGCGCTACATTGTAACCAATGATGGGAACTTTCTGCCCTGCGGTTGACCTAAAGTGACGTCACCGCTGAGCTGAAAGTTCCCATCATTGGTTACAATGTAGCGCATAGGCGCTACATTGTAACACTGCCGTGTGCTGCCTGTCAGTGAGGACAAGAGCACACAGCTGATCAGGAGAGTGCTACAACGTGGCGCTCCCTGATTGGCTGCAGAAACCCACTTAGACAGAAGTCAAAGTGGGTTTCTGGCATTCGTGGAAAGGTGACCCATGTGCAAACATGGGTCCCCTTTCAGTTCGTGGTCGGGACACCGTTTTTTTTTTTTTTTTCAAGTACGTGGATTAACCCTGGATTTGCCGAGGAGCCTGGACCCCTGGATCTCGTGAGTATAATTTCTTCAACAGGTACCCCTTGGATTCTACTGGAGAAGAGGACCGACCTGCGTGGGAACTTAAGGTAAGTATGTATGTATGTGTGTATGTATGTAATAAAATTATACTTTCACGGTGTGTGTGTCTTGTCTTTTTTTGGGTATTTTTTTTAGTAGTAGTACTACAGGTACCAGCGGGCCAGTTTTTCCGCCGCATGCTGGTACTTGTGGTTCTCCAAGTACCAGCATGCGGGGGAGGCTTGCTGGGACTTGTAGTACTGCTACTAAAAACAATATCTTTTCTTTAACATCAAAGGCTATCAGCCCCCCCATCCGCAGCCCATTGGATGGGGGGGGACAGCCTCGGGCTTCACCCCTGGCCCTTGGGTGGCTGGGGGGGGGGGACCCCTTGATTGAAGGGGTCCCCACTCCCCCAGGGTACCCCGGCCAGGGGTGACTAGTTGGATTTTTGATGCCACGGCCGCAGGGCACTATATAAAAGTGACCCCCGGCTGTGGCATTATCTGTCCAGCTAGTGGAGCCCGGTGCTGGTTTTAAAAATACGGGGGACCCCTACTCTTTTTGTCCCTCGTATTTTTGGGACCAGGACCAGGCGCAGAGCCCGATGCTGGTTGCTTAAATATGGGGGAACCCCTGTCATTTTTTTCCCCATATTTTTGCAACCAGGATCGGCTCAAAGAGCCCGAGGCTGGTTATGCTTAGGAGGGGGGACCCCACGCAATTTTTTTTGACAAAATAAGCACTTTCCCACCCCTTCCCATTGATATACATGCACGGATCTCATGGATCCCTGCATGCCTATCTAATCACGGGGGAAAAAAAAAGGTCTGTTTTTTTTAGCACTTTTTTACGAGTTGTAATTTTTCACGGCAGTGATTGTTCTGTTTTTGCTTTGCACTTCTTAGTAAATGACCGAGATTCATACTTAAACAGCCGCGTTTTGACCGATGGTGTATTCATTCGTAATTTTTTACCTGAACTTGCAAAAAATTACGAATGCCCTCATCACTGCCGTGATTAGTGCTTAGTAAATTACCGAGATGACACTTTGATGAAAAAACGGCATCTCGGTCAAAATCGGGAGCTTAGTAAATTTCCCCCTAAGTCGGAAAATTGTACTTCTGTTTTTAACTGGGTTTTTTTCAAACATAACACGCAGAAACAACAGTAATATACAGGTCTCATATGCAATATGTTAACAATTCATACTAACAAGTAGAGAGAATTTTTAGTACTGTATACCCTTCCTCCATAGAGCGGGATACAGGGAGACTCACCACACTTCCATATCCAAACAAATACGCTCGCAAGACGCTGAGTGGATTCAGACGCTACTGGTGTACACTGCCGTTCTGATAACTGATGCAAGACACGGACGCTCACTAACGGACACGGACGCTCAGTGAAATGCCACATGTATGCAGATGCTAAGGCCTGCTACTCGGTCCGGCAATCTCTAGTGTACACAACTGCGGCGGCTAAGCTGCGACCGAGTACCCTCGTGGTAGCGTCTGAGACGGAAGTGAGGTCATTCAGTACATGGACGGGAGATGCACGGAAACTGGTCATGAACTTGGGGGAGGGGCGGCCAGGAGAGCATCTGATTCCCCCCGTTGACTTAAACTTTAAGGATCGCGGCCTCAACCTAGTCCTGGCGCCTATGATCCCTAGAGCGTAGCGCTGTCGCACCAGAGAGTGTTCGGCGCATCAACACACTGTTTGTAGTCTCCACCAATACAGTGTACCTGTGTCCGGACCCCCCTAGTAAGAGGAAATCCATAGACTTACCTTGTCACGCCGCCACCCCGGGCCCCTTACTTACCTCTCCGGGCGCGCTGGTCCTCTCTGCGGCCGTCCTCGCTGGCGGCTCCCGGCTCCCGTCGCTCGGCCCGGCGTCTGGGCGGGTGACGTCATCAGGCACTTCCCACCAACCAGCTGGTGGTGGGAAGTATAAATTCAGGCACCAGGAACTGCATCAGTGCCTGAGTATCATCAGTTCCCCAGGAGTGGTGATCGCCAGACCCCCGTGCCTCCCAGCACCTCCGAGCATCTCCGTGCCTCCAAGCACCTCCGTGTCTCCCAGCACCTCCGAGCCTCCGAGCATCTCCGTGCCTCCAAGCACCTCCGTGCCTCCGAGCATCTCCGTGCCTCCCAGCACCTCCGTGCCTCCGAGCATCCCCGTGCCTCCCAGCACCTCCGTGCCTCAAGCACCTCTGTGCCTCCAAGCACCTCCGTGCCTCCACGCACCTCAGCGCCTCCAAGCACCTCAGTGCCACCAAGCGCCTCAGCGCCTCCAAGCACCTGTGTCTCCAAGCGCCTCCATGCACCTCAGTGCCTCCAAGCACTTCAGCGCCTACAAACACTTCAGTGTCTCCAAGCCCCAGCGCACGTAAGCGCAGTTGTGCCTCCAGCACCTGGTATTCTTCTCTGATTCACCAGCACCTTTCAAGTTCTGTCTTTCAGGAGACCTTCAGCGTCCACGTGTGCCTCCTGTTTGCCGACCTGATCCTGCATGAGGAAAACTTACATTCGGCCATCTCTGCTGCGGCCCAGTTGCGGTTCCTCTTCCCGGTCACCGGAAGAAACCCCGAGTCCACAACACTCCCAAACCAGGTCAGTGATAGTATACTCAGGCCACATGGACCCGGGGGATCGGAACACGGACTCAAGTGCTATCCAGAATCTGGCTTCCCGAGTACAAAGTCAGGAAGCGGCACAAGGTCAGGTGATGCAGTACCTCCAGGAGTTGTCCGGGCGTCTGGATCAGATCCAGGCGTCTCTAGCCTCGGTAATTCCGGCACCAGTTCCAGTAGCCGCACCAGTTGCCGCTTCCAGCAATGTTCAACCATCGTCCGGTGCCACTCCGCGCCTTCAGCTGCCTACTCCGTCCCGTTATAATGGGAATCCTAAAAATTGTCGTGGTTTTTTAAACCAATGCGAGGTACATTTCGAGCTACTTGCACATAATTTTCCTACAGACCGGTCCAAGGTGGCATATATTATTTCTCTGCTGGAAGGATCTGCCTTGGATTGGGTGTCTCCATTATGGGAACGTTCGGATTCACTGGTTTCCAATTACTCCGAATTCATCACATCTTTTCGACGAATTTTTGACGAGCCCGGCAGGATGACCTCGGCCTCTTCTGATTTGCTCCGCATCCATCAAGGCTCCCGATCCGTGGGTCAGTATGTGGTTCATTTTCAAACCATTGCCTCTGAACTTCGTTGGAATAATGAGGCTCTGAGAGCTGCTTTCTGGAACGGTCTCTCTGATCGCCTGAAGGATGAGTTGGTCACTCGGGAGCTTCCGGATTCTTTAGAGGAATTGATCTCTCTCTGTGTCAAGGTAGATCTCCGGATGCAGGAACGTGGAGGTGAACGTAGTCGATCGGATCGTTCTAGGTTCCGGCTTCCCCCTGCAAGGCAAGCGATGGTCCCAAGTCCAGACGAACCCATGCAGATTAACCGATCCCGATTGTCCCCGGAGGAGCGACAGCATCGTCATGAGGGTAAACTCTGTCTGTACTGCGGAGCTGCGGGTCACTTCATCAAGTCCTGCAAATCCCGTCCGGGAAACAAGAAGGCCTAGCTTGTTCCGGAGGAGTCAAGTTGGAGGTTACGACCAAATCTTCTCCGACTTCGGACTGTTTGCTTCCTGTAACGTTAACCACCAAGGTTACTTCCAAGTCTTTTGAAGCCCTGTTAGACTCCGGGGCTGCGGGGAATTTCGTTTCTTCCCTCTGTGTCCAAAGCCTGAATTTGGAAGTACGGTCCATCGAACGGCCTATTTCCTTGACAGCTATCAATGGTACTTGGATATCCAAGGGTATCATAACAGAACACACGGTTCCAGTTAAATTACAGGTCGGGGCTCTACATCAAGAATATTTGGAGTTCCTGGTGATTCCGGAGATGCATCACGATCTGGTTCTCGGAATGTCTTGGCTCAGAATTCACAATCCCCATATCGATTGGAAGACCGCACAGATTCGGTCTTGGAGTTCTTTTTGTCACGCTAACTGTCTCACTCCTGTCTGTCCGCTTCGTGTTTCTACTAAGGCGGAGGAAGAACTTATCCCGGAGGCGTACCAAGAGTTCAAGGATGTGTTCTCGGAACAGGCGGCTGACCAGTTACCACCCCATAGGTCTTGGGACTGTCCCATTGACCTCATCCCAGGGAAAATGCCGCCCCGGGGTCGCATTTATCCTCTGTCCCTTCCAGAGACACAAGCTATGTCAGACTATATCAAGTCCAGTCTTCACAAGGGATTCATTTGCCCCTCTATCTCCCCGGCTGGAGCGGGCTTCTTCTTCGTGAAAAAGAAGGACGGAGGGTTAAGACCATGTATCGACTACCGCGGCCTAAATGATATTACCATCAAAAATAAATACCCCTTGCCTCTAATCACAGAGCTATTTGATAGAGTTTGTGGTGCCCACGTTTTTTCCAAGCTCGATTTGAGGGGGGCCTATAACCTTATACGCATCAGAGAGGGAGATGAATGGAAGACCGCCTTCAATACCCAGGATGGGCATTATGAGTATCTGGTGATGCCGTTCGGTCTTAGCAGTGCTCCTGCTGTCTTCAAGGGATTCGTCAACGAAATCTTCCGAGACATGTTATACCTAAGTGTCGTGGTGTATTTGGATGACATACTGATTTTTTCCAAAGACCTTGCTGAACACAGGATACAGGTCAAAGAGGTACTCCGCCGTCTACGTGAGAATCATCTCTATGCCAAGTTATCCAAGTGTACCTTTGAAGTAACATCAATACCGTTCCTCGGTTATATCATCTCGGGGATGGAGCTTCGCATGGACCTGGAGAAACTTTCCGCCATTCGGGACTGGGCACAGCCACTCTCCTTGAAAGCAATACAGAGATTCCTGGGTTTTGCGAACTATTATAGAAAGTTCATTAGAAGTTTCACCACCATTATTGCACCCATTACCGCCTTGACGAGGAAGGGTTCCAACCCGGGTTTGTGGCCCCCCGAAGCCATAGAGGCCTTTTCCCACTTGAAATCGGCTTTTATGTCTGCTCCAGTACTCCAACAACCAAATTTCGAGGAACCTTTCTTCCTAGAAGTTGACGCATCCTCGGTCGGAGTTGGGGCCGTTCTCTCTCAGTACGCCTCAGATAAGAAATTACATCCGTGTGGCTTTCACTCTCGTAAATTCTCTCCGGCTGAACGAAATTACACTATAGGAGACCAGGAACTCTTGGCAATTAAATCTGCCTTGGAAGAGTGGAGATACTTAGAAGGGGCCAAACATGTGATTACCATTTACACTGATCACAAAAATTTGTTGTATATCAAAACCGCACAGTGCTTGAATCCTCGCCAAGCTAGATGGGCACTCTTCTTCACTCGATTTTCTTTTGTTATAAAGTACCGAGCCGGGACTTTAAATACTAAAGCGGATGCACTGTCCCGTTCACAAACTCCCACAGATGAAGAGGATTCTTTTGAGCGGAGTTTAATTCTGAATCCAATTTCTGTCTCCGCTGCCTCAACTACTCCAGGTCCTCCCCCTGGAAGAATGTCCGTACCAGCTAAATTCCGGTCGAGGATACTACAGTGGGCCCATATCTCCAAGTTTTCCGGTCATCCCGGCGCCCAGAAGATGTACAAGTTTCTGCAAAGATCTTACTGGTGGGACTCCATGAGGAAGGATGTACAGGATTACGTTAATTCTTGTCCACAGTGTACACAGCATAAATCTCCCCATCTACCTCCTGCTGGGTTACTTCGTCCTCTGCCCATTTCTATGAAACCGTGGACTCACATTTCCATGGACCGTAACCGACTTGCCTTATTCCAAAGGTTTCAACACTGTCTGGGTGATCGTCGACCGTTTTTCGAAGATGGCGCATTTCGTTCCTTTGACTGGTCTGCCGACAGCTCCTAAATTAGCTCTAATATTTGTCCGAGAACATTTTTCGGTTGTATGGGTTGCCTCAAGAAATAGTCTCTGATCGAGGGGTACAGTTCACCGCAAGGTTCTGGAAAGCTCTCTGCTTGGCCTTACAAATTAAACTTACGTTTTCGTCCGCTTATCACCCCCAAACTAATGGGCAAACGGAATGAGTCAATCAAGACTTGGAGACTTTCCTCCGCCTGTATCTATCCCCTTCACAGGACAACTGGGTAGAGTTATTGCCTTGGGCAGAGTTTGCACATAACCATTCATTTCATTCCTCCACTGGCGAATCGCCGTTCTTCATCAACTATGGCTTCCACCCACAAATTCCAGAATTACCAATTCTTCCAACAGGAGAGCTTCCAGATGTGACTTCCACTCTACTACACTTCAGACAAATTTGGAGTAAGGTTCATGCTAGTCTTAAAAAGGTTTCTGTCCGATACAAGTTCTTCGCGGACAAGAAACGGCGAGCCGCTCCTCAATACAAGGTTGGAGACAGGGTATGGCTCTCCACACCTAACCTCCGGCTAAAGGTACCCACCATGAAGTTCGCCCCAAGGTTCATCGGTCCATACCCTGTGCTACAAATCCTGAATCCTGTGGTCTGCAAGTTGGGATTACCTTCCCATCTACGCATACCAAATGCCTTTCATGTTTCTCTCCTTCGTCCTCTCATCCTTAATCGTTTTCATTCTAAGCCCTCAAGCCCCACTTCGGTAGAAACTGAAACTGGGACAGACTTCGAGATCAAAACTATTCTGGACTCTCGTTATCTTCATAAGAACCTGCAATATCTGGTAGAATGGAAAGGTTATGGTCCTGAGGAGAGAAGTTGGATAGGAGCTTCTGAGGTCTCAGCTCCTCGACTAATCCGGATCTTCCATGCCAAGCACCCTACGAAACCTGGGAAGTATCCATGGGCCACCCCTAGAAGAGGGGGTACTGTCACGCCGCCGCCCCGGGCCCCTTACTTACCTCTCCGGGCGGGCTGGTCCTCTCTGCGGCCGTCCTCGCTGGCGGCTCCCGTCGCTCGGCCGGGCGTCTGGGCGGGTGACATCATCAGGCACTTCCCACCAACCAGCTGGTGGTGGGAAGTATAAATTCAGGCACCAGGAACTGCATCAGTGCCTGAGTATCATCAGTTCCCCAGGAGTGGTGATCGCCAGACCCCCGTGCCTCCCAGCACCTCCGTGCCTCCGAGCATCTCCGTGCCTCCCAGCACCTCCGTGCCTCCCAGCACCTCTGTGCCTCCCAGCACCTCTGTGCCTCAGAGCATCTCCGTGCCTCCAAGCACCTCCATGCCTCCCAGCATCTCCGTGCCTCCAAGCACCTCCGTGCCTCAAGCACCTCCGTGCCTCCACACGCCTCAGCGCCTCCAAGCATCTCAGTGCCACCAAGCGCCTCAGCGCCTCCAAGCACCTCAGTGTCTCCAAGCGCCTCCAAGCGCTTCAGCGCCTCCCTGCACCTCAGTGCCTCCAAGCACTTCAGCGCCTACAAACACTTCAGTGTCTCCAAGCCCCAGCGCACGTAAGCGCAGTTGTGCCTCCAGCACCTGGTATTCTTCTCTGATTCACCAGCACCTTTCAAGTTCTGTCTTTCAGGAGACCTTCAGCGTCCACGTGTGCCTCCTGTTTGCCGACCTGATCCTGCATGAGGAAAACTTACATTCGGCCATCTCTGCTGCGGCCCAGTTGCGGTTCCTCTTCCCGGTCACCGGAAGAAACCCCAAGTCCACAACACTCCCAAACCAGGTCAGTGATATACCTTCCCCCCATGCTCCGGCCACAGCCTGGTTAAGTCTGCTGGACCTGCTAGAACATCTGACACACACGCCCGTCGAGACAGCACTGTACCGCGAAGGTAAGCGTTGTTGCGACCCGGTGGGGAGTTGTTGGAGCGACTCTTTCTAATATGCGTTTAAGACGCTGTTAAGAAAAGTCACTCAAAAAAACATAGTAAGACTATAAAAATAACATAATAAAAGCTTCAGGCTGATTTATTAACAGCAGCCGTGTGACCATGGTCCGGCTCCTGCCGCACAAAACAAAAAACTGATTTGACTGAATCAGTGGGCGGGATTATATGGTGAAGCCCCGATGCATCCTGGGAGGACAGAAAGCTCGTGACCGTTTGGTGCCATTTCCGCTGTCGCTTCGGCATATCCCAATGTTATCCTGTGGACCCAGCCAGAGAAAACAGGATTTTAATACCTACCGGTAAATCCTTTTCTCCTAGTCTGTAGAGCAGTGATTTTCAACCTTTTTTTACTCGAACAATGGGGGTCATTCCGAGTTGTTCGCTCGCAAGCTGCTTTTAGCAGCTTTGCACACGCTAAGCTGCCGCCTACTGGGAGTGAATCTTAGCTTATCAAAATTGCGAACGAAAGATTAGCAAAATTGCGAATAGACACTTCTTAGCAGTTTCTGAGTAGCTCCACACTTACTCGGCATCTGCGATCAGTTCAGTGCTTGTCGTTCCTGGTTTGACGTCACAAACACACCCAGCGTTCAGCCAGACACTCCTCCGTTTCTCCAGCCACTCCCGCGTTTTTCCCAGAAACGGTAGCGTTTTTTCGCACACACCCATAAAACGGCCTGTTTCCGCCCAGAAACACCCACTTCCTGTCAATCACATTACGATCACCAGAACGAAGAAAAAACCTCGTAATGCCGTGAGTAAAATACCTAACTGCATAGCAAATTTACTTGGCGCAGTCGCACTGCGGACATTGCGCATGTGCATTAGCGACTAATCGCTCCGGTGCGAGAAAAAAATAACGAGCGAACAACTCGGAATGACCCCCAATATTTTAAAATTGCCAAGGCACACCATCAGTTCCCCACAGAAAAAAAAATCAAAACACACATTGGCCCTCACGGTAAATTTTTTTTTTTTTAAATCCACACATACATTAGACTACACAGAGAAAAAAAAAATCACATTGCTCCCCACATAAATCCTTTTGCTCCACATATGAATTATTCACATTGTTCCCCCCATAAATCCATAAATTCTTATTCTCCCCACATAAATCCTATTGAAATCCTATTGTTCCCCACAGGAGAAATAAAATAACAAATATTATCAGCTTTCCTCCTCCCTGTCCCTCAGTGGTGGGGGATGTTCATAGTGGAGTTCTGCGAATACTGAGCAGTGGGCGGTTGGGCATGTGTGGATGTGGGTGCACAAGGATAGCTGTGTATGCAGGCGGGAACTGAAAGATGTGTATGCAGGCGGGTGGGCTGGCTTGGGTGGTGAGACGCAGCGGCTGTGACCTATGATATCACATAATTTTCAAGGCATTGGTCACAGCCGGAGCACGACTGATCCTCTAAGAAGAGCCCAGGCCAATAGTTCACTTTGAAGGTGCAGGAAGCTGCTCTGGCTCCGCAGCACACCTTGCAACTGGTCACGGCACACTAGTGTGCCACGGCACACTGGTTGAAAAACCCTGCTGTAGAGGATGCTGGGCACCGAACCCAGTGTATACTTTGCCTGCAGTTGTTAATTTGTTAAAAATGTTTTCAGCAATGTTGCTGTAATGTTCATGCCGTTGGCATGTATTTTGTTGAATACCATGTGTGCGGCATGGTTGAAGTGTGAGCTGGTATGAATCTCACCATTAACAAAAAAAGTAAATCCTTTCCTCGAAATGTCCATCTCCCTGGGCACAGTTCCTATACTGAGGTCTGGAGGAGGGGCATAGAGGGAGGAGCCAGTTCACACTCTGAAAAAGTCTTAAAGTGCCCATGGCTCCTGCGGAACCGTCTATACCCCATGGTACTGAAGTGGACCCCAGCATCCTCTACGGACTAGGAGAAAAGGATTTACCGGTAGGTATTACAATCCTGTTTTTAAGGTTATCCATACTTGAGCACAGGTGATTACCTCAGATATTTTAATTTAACCATCTGTGCTCAAGCATGGACATCAGAAAAACCTGGATTGTTAGTGTGCCTGAGGAGGATGGTTGGTAATTCCTGTATTTGAGGGTTGAACAGGGCCCAGTACGAGCCCAACTACTTTTACTTTACACATTTTGGGTTTTACAAGTATCCCAAGCAAACCGTGGCTCTCTTCCTCATGTAAAAAGTGATATAGCTGTAACACGGGTCACCTCCTCACTGCAGAGGATACGTGGGACTCATCCTGCAATATCAACTTGATCACCAGACATTGGACCTCATTCAGAGATAGACAGTAATTCAAAGCCGCTTGTAATTGTTTTTGAATTGCTGTCCCATTTGAAGGAGGGAACACGCAGGAGACGTCTCAGTAGAAGATACCCCTGCTGCATGTAGCTGCGATCCCAGCACTGCAACCGCCGTCGTAAGCTGGGTTCCAACATCGCAACCATCGTCCAGCTGAGTAGGCTTCAGCTAACGCAGCTGACCACCGGAATAGGGGTCTGCGAGGCCATGCAGTCTGTGTGGTGACACGCAGACCCATGACTCATCCCCTCGATGCCACTGCCTGTCAATCAGGCAGCAGAGGGGAACTACGGGTGACATCGCTAGGCACATTCTGCGCAGCTGCAGACTATCGATATCTGGGAATCTGCGAGCAGCCAGTTTCCTGCATCCATCTCTGATTCGGGCCCATTAACCTATATATCCCAACATTTTGTCATTTAAAATCGGGACCTGATACGCGTATTTAAAAAAACAAAATGAAGTAGCCTCATGGAACACCTCCATTTTAATTACTTCGGGGACGGCACTCATGGAGATGCTAGGCGGCCCCCAGCCTGTTTCCAGATGATGTGTGCATGGGCGTGGCATCCATTCACCCACTGCTCTTCATAGTGCTAAAAGTACTCCCCCATGGGGGGATGGCAGGACAGCCCTGATTAGTGGACTGTTCCGCCGATAGTGGGACAGATAGGAAGTAAGATTAACCCCCAACACTACAGAAAAATAATGTAGTCCAGGCATGGGGGGGAGATGTCCAACAAACTAACTACCAATAATTAAGGGGCAGCCACTTGGGTGATCACCTTTTCAAATTAACAGTCAGTGCCCACGTTGTCATAATGGCGGCCGTGGCACTGACTGTTACTCCCTTGTGCAACCGCGCCATTTTCATATGCACTAGGGGCAAAAGGCGGCATGCACTGTAAATGTATTTTGTACGGTTGTATTGTATTCCAAGAGTATTACTGTATAAGGAATTACTGCTGGAGGTGATGTGGTTATTATGCTGGCCTAGCAACAAGTGCTGTGTGAAAGGACAAAGGGCTCTATTTACTAAGCCTTGGATGGCGGTAATGTGGACAGAGATAAAGTACCAGCCAGTCAGCATCTGTCATTTTTCAAACCCAGTCTGAGACATGACCGTTAGGAGCTGATTAGCTGGCACTTTCTCTCCATCCAAGGCTTAATAAATAGACCGCCAAGCCTTTGTTCAGTTGATGCACTACAGGGGGTATTCCTGTATTGTAGAAGTTTTCTAAAATGGTGGTAAGATTGTGTTTAAGTCAAACTGGTTAGAGACCGTTGTCTGTATTTTAGTCCTAGAGGTCGGGGCAGGATTGTAGCCAGGAGTTTCCCAAATTCCGCCAAGACAGTCCAGGTTTTAAGGATATCCATGCTTGAGCACAGGTGACTTAAGTTCCTCAGTTAAGCCGATTAATCCACTTGTACTCAAGCATGAGCATGATGGTGGCAGCGAATTACTGCCCACTGCACAGTGGGCGGAGTCAGTCACAGGTGGTTACTGCTAGGGAGAGATAATGCCTAAGAGTGGTACAGAAAGTCCACGCAGTTGACTCAGGGACAGGTAACCTTCTTTTCCAAGTCAGTGGGATAAAATCTATGATAGCCTAAAGGAGTGAGGTCATCAGGTCACAGAGCCCCTTAGTACTTACATAGAATATGATGGCAGACAAGAATCTCTTAGCACATCTAGTTTGCCCCCTTTCTCATACGTCCTAGAGGATGCTGGGGTCCACTTTAGTACCCTGGGGTATAGACGGTTCTGCAGGAGCCATGGGCACTTTAAGACTTTTCAAGGGTGTGAACTGGCTCCTCCCTCTATGCCCCTCCTCCAGACCTCAGTTTTAGAAATGTGCCCAGGCAGACTGGATGCACTCCAGGGGAGCTCTACTGAGTTTCTCTGAAAGACTTATATTAGGTTTTTTATTTTCAGGGAGGACTGCTGGCAACAGTCTCCCTGCTTCGTGGGACTGAGGGGGCAGAAGTAGGACCCAACTTCCTAAAGTTTCATGGCTCTGCTTTTGGCTGACAGGACACCATTAGCTCCTGAAGGGATGCTGAACGGTAGCTGCGGCTATGTGCTCTCTCCTACAGCCCGCCGTCACCCCTCTTACAGAGCCAGAAGTCAGAAAACAGGTGAGTGTAAGAAGAAGAGGATCTTCAGACATCGTGACGGTTGAAAGGTACCGCGCAGCGGTCGGGAACGGTGCGCGCCATGCTACCCACACACACAGGCACTGCAGGGTGCAGGGCACGGGGGGGGGGGGGGTCACCCTGGGCAGCATGAAACCTTGTACACTGGCATATAAGGGGCATAAGATGCTGTGGCACAGCACTACCCCCACCAGTATAAATATTAGAAGCATTAAGTCTGAGGGGAAACACGCCATTACGGGGCGGGGCTTCCTCCTCAGGCAGCCAGCACACTGCTCAGCACCATTTTCTCTCATTCCAGAGCTGCAGAGAAGAACGCTGGTCCTCCTCCACTGCTGAACTAAGTATCAGGGTGCAAAACAGGGGGGGCACAGTGAAATTTGGTGCTATATATGGTATAATTATCATTTAAAAGCGCTGCAGGTCTGGGGGCATTTTGTGTGTCACAGACATTTTATTGCTGGCGCTGGGTTGTGAACTGGCAAATCCTATCTGTGTCCTTCTGACAGATTTTACTGTGGGTCTGTCCCCTATATGTCCAGGAGTGTCTGTGGTGTGGTTCTACACGTGTGTGACATGTCTGAGGCAGGGAGCTCTTCCCCTGAGGGAGACATTTTAGGGACACAGAGTTGTAATATGGTGGCTCTGCCGGCACACCACGAGCCTGAATGGGTGAAAGAATTACGTGATAGTGTGAATCATATCAGTAAGAGATTAGATAAGTCTGAGTCTCATGCAGAAAACTGGTGAAAATCAGTGGAAGATGTGATTTTTTAGTGGTTCTGCTTTTTCATCCGCAGGCGACCCCTCTGGGTCACATAAAAGACCATTTGCACAAATAGTACAAACGGATACCGACACGGACACTGATTCCTGTGTCGACACTAGTGATTCCAGGGGAATAGATCCTAGATTGGCAAAAAGCATTCAATACATGATTGTTGCTATAAGGGAGGTTTTTGAAGTTACGGAAGCCCCTCCTGTACCTCAGGAAAAGGCTTATTTTTATAAAGAAAAGAAAATTAATGTAACTTTCCCTCCTTCTCACAAGCTAAATACTCTCTTTGAGGGAATTTGGGCAAACCCTGAAAAGAAATTTCAGATTCCCAAAAGGATTCAGGTTGCTTATCCTTTCCCGGTAGAGGACAGGGAAAGGTGGGAGTCACCCCCAGTTTTAGACAGTGCTCCGTCACGCTTAACAAAAATATAAGATTTTAAACCTACCGGTAAATCTTTTTCTCGTAGTCCGTAGAGGATGCTGGGGACTCCGTAAGGACCATGGGGATAGACGGGCTCCGCAGGAGACATGGGCACTTTAAGAAATACTTTAGATCTGGTGTGCACTGGCTCCTCCCTCTATGCCCCTCCTCCAGACCTCAGTTAGAGAAACTGTGCCCAGAGGAGAAGGACAGTACAAGGAAAGGATTTTTGTTAATCCAAGGGCAAGATTCATACTAGCCACACCAATCACACCGTATAACTTGTGATATACTATCCAGTTAACAGTATGAAAACGACATAGCATCAGTCCAAGACCGATGAGACTATAACATAACCCTTATTTAAGCAATAACTATATACAAGTCTTGCAGAAGTAGTCCGCACTTGGGACGGGCGCCTCAGCATCCTCTACGGACTGCGAGAAAAAGATTTACCGGTAGGTTTAAAATCTTATTTTCTCTTACGTCCTAGAGCAGGGCTGGCCAAACCGGTCCTCGAGATCTACCAACAGTTCATGTTTTCCAGGCCTCCTAGAGATCTGTAGAATGGTCAGTTAGGAATGAATTCAGCACATCTTAATTAGTAATGACTGCACCTGTGCACCAGCCAGGTGGTCTGGAAAATGTGAACTGTTGGTAGATCTCGAGGACTGGTTTGGCCAGCTCTGTCCTAGAGGATGCTGGGGACTCCGTAAGGACCATGGGGATTATACCAAAGCTCCCAAACGGGTGGGAGAGTGCGGATGACTCTGCAGCACCGATTGAGCAAACAGGAGGTCCTCCTCAGCCAGGGTATCAAACTTATAGAGCAGAGGTTCTCAAACTCGGTCCTCGGGGGCACACACAGTGCATGTTTTGCAGGTCTCCTCACAGAATCGCAAGTGAAATAATTAGCTCCACCTGTGGACCTTTTAAAATGTGTCAGTGAGTAATTAATACACCTGTGCACCTGCTGGGTTACCTGCAAAACATGCACTGTGTGTGCCCCCGAGGACCGAGTTTGAGAACCTCTGTTATAGAACTTTGCAAAGGAGTTTGAACCCGACCAAGTAGCAGCTCGGCACAGCTGTAGTGCCGAGACCCCTCGGGCAGCCGCCCAAGAAGAGCCCACCTTCCTAGTGGAATGGGCCTTGACCGATTTAGGTAATGGCAATTCCGCCGTAGAAGGCGCCTGCTGAATCGTGTTACAGATCCAGCGAGCAATAGTCTACTTTGAAGCAGGGGCACCAATATTGTTGGTTGCATACATGACAAACAGTGCTTCTGTTTTTCTGACTGTAGCCGATCTGGCCACATAAATTTTCAAAGCCCTGACCACATCAAGGGACTCGGGATCCTCCAAGTCACGCGTAGCCACAGGCACCACAATAGTTCATATGAAAGTATGAAACCACTTTTGGCAGGAATTGAGGACGGGTCCGCAATTCCGCTCTATCCATATGGAAAACCAGATAGGGGCTTTTATGTGATAAAGCCGCTAATTCCGACACTCGCCTAGCCGAAGCCAAGGCTAATAACATGACCACCTTCCAAGTGAGATTTTTCAACTCCACCATTTTTAGTGGTTCAAACCAGTGTGACTTAATGAAACTTAACACCACGTTAAGGTCCCAAGGCGTCACCAGAGGTACAAAAGGAGGCTGAATATGCAGTACTCCCTTCACAAAAGTTTGTACTTCAGGGAGAGAGGCCAATTCCTTTTGAAAGAAAATGGATAAGGCCGAAATCTGAACCTTAATAGATCCTAATTTTAGGCCGAAATTCACTCCAGTTTGCAGGAAGTGAAGAAAACGGCCCAGATGGAATTATTCCGTAGGAGCATTCCTGGCCTCACACCAAGAAACATATTTTCGCCATATACGGTGATAATGTTTAGATGTCATGTCCTTCCTAGCCTTTATTAGCGTAGGAATGGCCTCATCCGGAATACCCTTATCCGCTAGGATCCGGCGTTCAACCGCCATGCCGTCCAACGCAGCAGCGGTAAGTCTTGGAATAGACATGGCCCCTGTTGCAACCGGTCCTGTCTTAGAGGAAGAGGCCACGGATCTTCTGTGAGCATTTCCTGCAGATCCGGATACCAGGTCCTTCGTGGCCAATCTGGAACAATGAGGATTGTTCTCATTCCTCTCCCTCCTACCCTTCTCAACACCTTGGGTATGAGAGGAAGAGGGGGAAATACATAGACCGACTGGAACACCCACGGTGTCACTAGGGCATCTACAGCTACTGCCTGAGGGTCTCTTGACCTGGTGCAATACCTCTGTAGCTTGAGGCGGGACGCCATCATGTCTATCTGTAGCAGTTCCCACTGACTTGCAATCTGTGCGAAGGCTTCCTAAAGAAGTCCTCTCTTGGATGCAGGTCGTGTTTGCTGAGGAAGTCTGCTTCTCAGTTGTCCACTCCCGGAATGAACTGCTGAAAATGCGCTTACATGATTTTCCGCCCCGCGGAGAATCCTGGTGGCTTCTGCCATTTCCACTCTGCTCTTTGTGCCGCCTTGGCAGTTTACATGAGCCACTGCGGTGATGTTGTCTGACTGGATCAGAATCGGTAGGTCGCGAAGCAATGTTTCCGCTTGCTGAAGGGCGTTGTATATGGCCCTCAGCTCCAGGATGTTGATTTGAATACAAGTTTTTTAACTTGACCCAAAGACCTTGGAAGTTTCTTCCCTGTGTGACTGCTCCCCCCACCTCGGAGGCTCGCGTCCGTGGCTACCAGAATCCAATCCTGGATGGCGAACCTGCGACCCTGCAGAAGGTGAGCACTCTGCAGCCACCATAGGAGAGACACCCTGGCCCTAGGGGACAGGGTGATTAACTGATGCATCTGTAGATGTGATCCGGACCACTTGTTCCGTAGATCCCATTGGAAAGTCCTTGCATGGAACCTGCCGAAGGGAATGGCCCCGTAAGATGCCACCATCTTTCCCAGGACCTGAGTGCAGTGATGCACTGACACCTGTTTTGGCTTTAATAGGTGTTTTACCAGAGTCATTAGTTCCTGGGCCTTCTCTATTGGAAGATAAACCCATTTCTGGTCCGTATTCAGAATCATACCCAAGAAGGGCAGACGAGTCATAGGAGCCAACTGTGACTTCGGGATATTGAGAATCCAGCCGAGTTGCTGTGACACCTTCAGCGAAAGTGACACGCTGTTCAACAACTGATCTTTTGATCTCGCCCTTATTAGGAGATCGTCCAAGTATGGGATAATTGTGACTCCTTGCTTGCGTAGGACCACCATCATTTCCGCCAATTACCCTGAAATTACCGTAATACTGTACCGTAATTCTCAGGTACGCCTGATGGGGTGGATAAATGGGAACATGAAGGTATGCAGCCTTTATGTCTAGATACACCATAAAATCCCCACTCTTCCAGGCTGGCGATGATCGCTCTGAGCGATTCCACTTTGAATTTGAACCTTTTCAAGTATAGGTTCAGAGATTTTAATTTTAAAATAGGTCTGACCGAACCGTCCGGTTTCGGGACTACAGCCAAGGTTGGGTAATATCCCCTTCCTTGTTGAAGGAGGGGAACCTTGAGCACCACCTGTTGGAGATACAATGTGTGAATTGTATTTAATATTATCTCCCTTTCTGGGGGAGGAGCCGGTAGGGCCGATAAGGAAAACCGGCGAGGAGGCACCTCTTCGAATTCCAGCTTGTAACCCTGAGAAACAATTTCTATTGCCCAGGGATCCACCTGTGAGTGAACTCAGATGTGGCTGAAGAGTCGAAGACGTGCTCCCACTGGAGCGGAGCCACAGCGTCATGCGGTGGATTTAGTAGAGGCCGGGGAGGACTTCTGTTCCTGGGAACTTACTGTGCCCTGCGCCCTTACCTCTGGTAAGAAAGGACGCTCCTCGTACTTTCTTGTTTTTCTGCGACCGAAAGGACTGCATTTGATAATGTCGTGCTTTCTTAGGCTATGAGGGAATATAAGGCAAAAGATCAGATTTACCAGCTATAGCTGTGGAGACCAGGTCCGAGAGCCCTTCTCCACACAATTCCTCACCCTTGTAAGGTAAAACCTCCATATGCCGCTTTTAGCCGGCATCACCTGTCCAGTGCATGTTCCACAGGACACGTCTAGCAGAAATCGACATAGCGTTGACTCTAGAACCCAGTAGACCAATGTCTCTTTGAGCATGTCTTATATATAAGACAGCATCTTTTATATATCCTAGGGTCAATAACATGGTATCTTTATCTAAGGTTTCAATCTCCGCTGATAAGGTATCTGTCCACGCTGCTACAGCGCTATAAACCCCTGCCGACACAATCGCCAGTCTGAGTAGTGTACCAGAATGTGTGCAAATGGACTTCAAAGTACTTTTTTGCATGCTATCTGCAGGATCCCTGAGGGTAGCTGTATCTTGGTATGTCAGCGCTACCTTTTGGGGAAACGTGTCAACGCCTTGTCCACCGTAGGGGAGGATTCCCATCGTATCCTGGCCCTAGCAGGGAAAGGATACGCCATGAGAATTCTTTTGGGAAACTGCAGTTTCATGTCTGGAGATTCCCGCACTTTTTCACACAATTCATTTGGTTCATGAGAGGGGGGAAATGTTATGTCATCTTTCTTCCCCTTAAACATGTGTAGCCTTGTGTCAGGGACAGATGGGTCATCAGTGATATGCAAAACATCTTTTATTACAATAATCATATATTGAATACTTTTCTGCCAGTTTTGGCTGTAACTTTGCATCATCGTAGTCTACACTGGAGTCAGACTCCGTGTCGGTATCAGTGTCTATTATTTTGGATAGTGGGCGTTTTGATACTCTGAAGGTCCCTGCGACATAGGGACAGACATGGGTAGATTCCCTGTTTGTTCTCTAATATTTTGTGCAATAAATTTACCTCAGCACTTAATTCCACATATCCAGTCAGGTGTCAGCGTTGTCGACGGAGACACCACACACACACACATTTGCTCCATCTCCTCCTTAGAAGAGCCTTTTACCTCAGACATGTCGACACACACGTACCGACACACCACACACTCAGGGAATCCTCTTATCTGAAGACAGTTCCCCCACAAGGCCCTTTGGAGAGACAGAGAGTATGCCAGCACACACCTAGCGCTAATACCCCAGGAAAAACACACAATGTGTTTACCCAGTAGCGCTGTAATACTATTATTTGCTGCCAATTATGTGCCCCCCCCCCCTCTACTCTGAAACCCCCTTTCACCGTGGCTAAGCAGGGAAGAGTCCGGGGAGCTTCCTCTCAGCTGTGCTGTGGAGAAAATGGCGCTGGTGAGTGCTGAGGGAGAAGCCCCGCCCCCTCGGCGGCGGGCTTCTGTCCCGCTTAAATACAATAAAAACTGGCGGGGGCTCTTTATATATACAGTGCCTAGCTGTATATATATCTCTTTTGCCAGAAATTAGGTTTATATTGCTGCCCAGGGCGCCCCCCCTGCGCCCTGCACCCTTACAGTGACTGCCGTGTGTGAGGTGTGTGTGGGAGCAATGGCGCACAGCTGTGCGTTACCTCAGTGAAGATCATGAAGTCTTCTGCCGCCTCTGAAGTCTTCTTTTCTTCTCATACTCACCCGGCTTCTATCTTCCGGCTCTGTGAGGAGGGCGGCGGCGCAGCTCCGGGACGAACTCCAGGGTGAGACCTGTGTTCTGACTCCCTCTGGAGCTAATGGTGTCCAGTAGCCTAAGAAGCAGAGCCTTGAAACTCACAGAAGTAGGTCTGCTTCTGTCCCCTCAGTCCCTCGATGCAGGGAGTCTGTTGCCAGCAGGCTCACTGAAAATAAAAAACCTAACAAATATACTTTGTCAGGAAGCTCAGGAGAGCTCCCTGAAGTGCACCCATCTCCTCTGGGCACAGTATCAAACTGAGGTCTGGAGGAGGGGCATAGAGGGAGGAGCCAGTGAACACCAGATCTAAAGTCTTTCTTAAAGTGCCCATGTTTCCTGCGGAGCCCGTCTATCCCCATGGTCCTTACGGAGTCCCCAGCATCCTCTAGGACGTAAGAGAAAGGTGATTCTCCCTGCACCTGGGACAGCTTCATTAAAGGAGCCGGCAGACCGCAAAATGGAGACTACATTAAAATCTATTTATGTGGCCAATGGTACACTGTTCAGGCCCACCATTGCTTGCACGTGGGTGAGTAGTGCTATCGAAAAATGGTCAGATAACTTGTCATCTGAAATTGACACGAGACGAGATTCTCCTAAAGTTAGGTCATATCAAAGATGCTGCTGCATACATGCTAGAAGCCATGAAGGATATTGGACTTTTAGGTTCAAAAGCCGCTACCATGGCAGTCTCGACTCGGAGGTCATTGTGGATTCGCCAGTGGAATGCCGACGCAGATTCCAAAAGAAATATGGAGGCTCTCCCGTATAAAGGTGAGGCCTTGTTTGGAGATGGGCTAGATGCGTTGGTCTCTGTGGCTACCGCAGGTAAGGCAACATCTTTGCCTTATGCTCCTGCACCGGCGAAAAAGACGTATCACTCTCAGATGCAGTCCTTTCGGCCCAACAAATACAGAAAGGCTAAAGGTTCCCCCTTCTTTGCAGGTAGAGGGAGAGGACGGGGGAAAAAAAGCCTGCAGCGTCTCCCGGATCGCAGGAGCAGAAGTCCACCCCTGCTTCTGCCAAATCTGCAGCATGATGCTGGGGCTCCCTTGCGGGAGTCCGCTCGGGTGGGAGCACATCTAAAACTTTTCAGTCAGGTCTGGGGTCAATCTGTCCTGGACCCATTGGTCTTGCAAATAGTGTCACATGGATACAAACTGGAGTTTTAAGACGTCCCCCCATGCCGATTTTTCAAATCGACCTTCCCAGCTTCTCTTCCGGACAGAGAAGTTGTAACAGCTGCAATTCAAAAATTATGTCAGGATCAAGTCATTGTCCTGGTTCCCGTGTCACAACAGGGAGAAGGGTTTTATTCAAGCCTCTTCGTAGTTCCGAAGCCGGACGGCTTGGTCAGACCAATTTTGAACCTGAAATCGCTGAATCTTTACCTGAAAAGATTCAAGTTCAAGATGGAATCTCTGAGAGAAGTGATTTCCAGTCTGGAGGAAGGGGACTTCATGGTGAGATTCGCGGTACAGGATTGCCATTACCAGTTCCAGACTTGCCGTTCGGACTCTCCACGGCACCGAGGGTATTCACCAAGGTGATGGCAGAGATGATAGTCCTCCTTCAACAACAAGGAGTCAATATAATTCCAAAACATTGCACTCTCCCTGTCAGTACTCCAACAACACGGTTGGATCATGAATTTTCTAAAGTCACAATTGGAACCGACGTCAAGATTGTCCTTTCTGGGGATGATACTGGACACAGAAGTACAGAGGGTATTTCTTCCAGTGGAAAAGGCTCTGGAAATCCAGAGACCAGTCAAGCAAATTTTGAAACCAACAAGAGTGTCGATCCAGCAATGCATTCGATTGTTGGGAAAGATGGTAGCGGCCTACGAGGCCATACAGTTTGGCCGATTCCATGCCAGAGCGTTCCAGTGGGACCTGTTGGACAAGTGGTCCGGATCCCACCTGCACATGCACCAGAAGGTAATCCTGTCCTCCAAAGCCAGGATTTCGCTCCTGTGGTGGCTACACAGTTCTCACCTATTAGAGGGACGCAGGTTCGGGATTCAGGACTGGGTCCTAGTAACCACGGATGCAAGTCTCCGAGGCTGGGGAGCAGTCACACAGGGAAAAAGCTTCCAAGGAAGATGGTCAAGTCAGGAAACCTGTCTTCACATAAACGTGCTGGAATTGAGAGCCATTTACAACGGCCTTCTACAAGTGGTGCATCTTCTTTGATAAAGCTGAATATTTATCGTATATAAAACCCTTTATGAGGTCTAAGAACACTGTACGCTATTTACGTATGAAGTACCGTAAGGGTACGCTCGTTGCGTAACAATCGCTTAGCCGTAGTCGAGACGCTCAAGCGTCACGTTCGCTCACGGCCAAGAGATCACAGGCAGGCACGCTATTGGCTGCTGACTAACGTAATGATTCGCTATAGCGTAGCGGACGCTCGGGACCACGAGGAGATCACCAGCGGCGCTGACGCTCACAATGTTAAACCTTTATATCTAAACCATAAACAGTGTATTGTGCAGTAAAACCTTAGTGTAATGATAGAGTGTAAATGCAACACAGTATAACCTTATTACCTTTAAAGCTGTTCTAGCGTCACCGACGCTCTGAGAATACTTAACACTATAAGAAATACACAGATACCTGGGCTTAGGGTCCAACGCCTAATATATATATATTCTGAATGATATACTTGCAAAAGAATTAATACAAATACAAATCATACACTACAATATAACATAGACTACCTAACCAGATAACTACACAGGAAATATAATACAATTACTATTTAAGGGAAAATAAGAGAGAAAGAGGAGAAGAGAGAGAGAGAGAGAGAATTTGGCTCACAATAACAAGAAGATCAATATGGTTGCGGAGAAAAACTTACGCACAAAGGAAACGATCGCATGCGCCTCTGGACATCCAGCTCCCGATTTTCAGCAATGATAACCGTTGAAGAGTGAGAGCTGGATGTGATCGGCCTGTCTATTTATGCCCCACACACAATACAATTCAATGGTCCCTACAATCTCATTGTTCATTGGACACAGGAATTCCTCCTCGCATTATAACAAAAGGTCATAGGTTGATTCATACAGGTGGGCCGGGACTATTTCCAACAGCTCAGGTGGGAGGGAAACTGGGTTTCCCGCCGCATGGATAAGTAAGTGCAAATACAGTAAATGTTCATAAACTTCTTATGTCCATAACTATTCGCACGAGCGATTAATCCGCTTCAAACCAACACCGGAATATTGCTAATTAAATACTCTTCCGATGGGTACTAAACACCACTGTGTTACTCCTGTCTGACCCTTCGTATCAAACAAAGAGGGATTTCTCTGCTCACGAACATTCTATATTAACCAAACTTTCAGAATCTATCAAAGGGACCATGATCTACAAAATACATTATATAGTGAAAATATGTAACGATTGAGTCGCACGCTACGATCACATAAACTCTACAGTAAATACGCATACCGTGCGCCTGCGGGTGCCCGCGACTGTGAGTATGCGCACGTACGGGAGAGCGTACGCATGCGCAGCACGGACCTGTGTGAGGTGAAAATATGGTAGTGTGCATAGAGATATTTTTCTGACTTTGACAGTCCACCCTTTGGCAGTCAACAATAACTGCCACCTTCTAAAACATTTCAAAAAGAGAAAAATATATGTCAGGGGTTAATACATTTACATGGTTGGGTAGGGGAGGAGAGGAGAAGGTAGGAAAAGGGTATGACCTAGTGAGATAGCAGAAGCATGTGTGTATGAATCCGTGCTTGGGGGTCATGTATCATCGTGCCGTACGTGTTTTAAATCAAGCTTCGAGGTATTGCGAAGTATACATTTGAATTCCTTCTTATCCCGTGGTACGGGTCTGTGGATGGGCTGTCAAACTTTACCGAGCTCTTTTCGGCTTTGGTTGTAACAAAATGGGGGAGCACATTTTAGTTGATGATACATGAATGGGGGAGATATGTGATTGCTGATATCTGTGCCTGTATTCCCTATCGACTATGTGTGTCATTACCTGAGGGTTGTAGAAATGAAGAAAAGACATAATTACGGTAAATGCGGTGGTATTCTATGTCAGGTAAATGTACATTCGTCGATTGAGGTCTTGTTTGGTGTCTGTTGAATGCAGTCTTCTTTGTGCTTTTGCCCATAAGGTGCGAGCAAAAGCTGTCAATGTCCATAGATTTACAAAAGTGTTGGGCTAGCGTAATTTTAAAATTTCTAGGGAAACTGGGGATCCATGGCGTAGTTCATCAAAAATCTGTGTATCAGGTTGTCAAAACTTCTTCTTTAATCCCTCTGTTGTCTGTATATCGGCTCATCAAATTCCTCGTCCAAGTGGGTCTTTTTACCTTGGAGGAAACGGAAAAACAGGTGAAAGAAACGGACCGTAGAAATCGCATTTTCATCACATCATTGTTTCTACCGTTGGGTCATAAATCAAGTCCATTGGAATTACAGTTTCCTCACTCCTTAAACTCATTACCCTAGTACGACGATTGCACCTCATTAAAGCCTGACCGCATCTAAATATCAAACCAATCGTTATGATAACACCTAAGATACATAGGAGAAACTTCCCAACATCCATTATGACTCCTTGAGCCCAGTCTCCTAAACCAGAGAACCAATTTCGCGGGTTCAACCATGACAACCAACCAGTCAGCTCATTACCTACAGCAGCAAGAGTGAGATTGTGTCTTCTGCGAAATTCCCACTTCAGTTGGAGAATATCGTCCATCTTTTGGTCTATGACCTCGACCGGGTCCTCGGTGCTATTCGTAATATATGTGCAACATTTCACGCCGTATTGTGTTGCCAGTGTGACACAATATCCGCCTGTCACTGCTGTGAGGTAATTAAGAACCATTCTATGCTGTACCAGTTCTGTTTTATAAGCCTGAAGTTCTCTTCCAGTATACCTAAACGTGTCATCATATATTTCAGTGATATTATCTAACAAATTGGCGAGCGCAGATATGTATTTATAATTCAACACTCCTCTGGCGGTGCGAGTGATGTCTAACGCGATTAGAAACTGAATCCCGGTGGATTCATGGATCATGTCAGAGGCCGGATGCTCTGTTCTTTCTATCAGGTGCCGTTTAACTACGTGCTCGTAATGGGTGTGAGTGTAAGGAGTTTGGGCAACACGGTGTATGTCTTTCATTTTGTCATGTGATACAGTCATTACTTCAGGCAGTACTTTTCCAATATAACACAATCCTTCAGAGTTTGGGGCAAGCCACTTATACGCCTTTCTCCCGCATATGAAATATGCATCATCGGGGAGAACATATGGGACGGAGGAGGACATAACCATATTACACACCTTCCATGTGAAATCTCCTAACCCTAATTCTTCCATCTGCTTAGTACACGTATCAGGTTGTACGATATGTGCACAGTATCCTGGTGATACCTCTCCAACTCTCGTAATCCTATTTCCTAAGGTATACCTATACCGGAAAGATTTTCCTCTACTGGCTATGTGGCATATAAGCTCTGTATCTGTAGGCATTCTATCTGCTCTATATGAAAAGGTCATGGTTTGGTTACTCCATGACACTTCCCAATTTCCCGGCTTTCGGGGATTGGAGATGTTAAAACATAATAGGGACCTATCCACATGGTATTGGTGGAGCTTCAAACTAGGAGGGCTGGAGATATTAAACCTCCTGTCCACCGGTCTCCCACCACTTAACTCAAGTACCTCCCCTAACGTTAAAGGAAATGGTACTAGCCCTGATTTGCTATGACCTTGAGGTACTTGAGAGCATACCCAACAATCTGTTTTATTTAACACACTACCCACTAAGGAGTGATAGTCACTCAATGGATGCCGGTCCATATGGATATTAAAACTGGATTGGCATTTCTTTATGCACCCATCCTCAATGACATTGTTACAGAGCCGACAGATACAGTTTTCTTCAGCTAACAATCCTTAACAATTTCTTCTATGGTCAATGCTATCGGATCGTTTTCTGATACTCGCCTTTGCTTGTTGATTATGTTGTTCTTGGAAAACTACACCTCCATCTTTATCATCGGAACCTTTCTGGATCCTTTCTCGACCTCTCTGGTACTCTCGCCGGAACAGACTGCTCTGGTCAACATCATGGTCAACAGGAAAATCCAGATCACAGTCTCTTGGGGCAAGTCCATCTTACAGGAGGAGAAAAGAAGAAATTTGTAATGGGGGTACAGGAAAACAGTTAGAGGGGGAGAGAAACTTGTTACGATAATTAAGTTCTCTAGTCTTGTTGTTCTTCTTGTTCTGCTGTCATCTCAAAAAGGTGCTGTCTCTCAGTCTTCCAAACGAACATTCCGGTGATGCAATATTCCCTCCAAACCAGCGATCTTTCTGTAAGGAGCAAAAAATCTTGCATTACCATTTGCCTAACTGAGGTGTGACATACCATCTTTAAAACATGAAAGCATGAGTGAGAAGAGAGAGAAAACAACAACAGCAAAAAAACAAAAGAGAGAGAGAACAATTCATATATATATATATATAACATAACACATCAATAAACAACAACAGGAAAAAAAAAACATTTTTCAAACAAACAGTTTTCAAACATTTTAAAACATTTCAAAACATTGTCAGATCATCAGGCTGTCATATCTACATGTCTAATGGTTTCCTTGCGCAGTCCCTCCCCCCAGTACTTCCATATTCCACTGTCTGTATCTGGCCAGAATACATTGATGCGGATAGGTCATGCTGGGGTTTGGTAGACTTCTGCAAAGACCAAGTATATATGCAATGTTTGAATCCTACCAATATTCGTCAGAGATGGGGAGAGAGAAAAAGAAACATTTCACAGATACATTTACAACGTTTCACCCGGTCATTCCTGTGTCTTCAGGGAATGACCTCCCAATTTATTAACTATAACCTCAGGCTTACCATCAGTCCTAATGATCACCTTTCCTGACTGCACATTATGGGTGTGGTTCAAAATTCTTCCTATATGGTCCCTGTTTATAATTGTGTGTGTTTTAATTTTGCTCATTTCTTGGTCTAGGGGGTCTGACTTTATGTGGGTTATTACAGTTGCTGGCATAATGCCCTTCTCTTTTACAAAGAAAACAAACCCTGGGTTTCCTCCAAGTGTCAGTGACCTGAGGTTTTGGTTGATTTGATGCCTCCTCAAACGCTCGGATGCTCATCACCATCAACCGCTTTCCCTGTGCTTCCCTGCTTCCTTGGATATCATGGTTATGTTATTGTCTAGGGGATTGATATGACTTTTGTATTCCTCTTGATCTACAATCTCTCGCAAAGTGTCCTTTTTTTATGACAATTGTAACAGACTTCCACATTTAAATTTCTCGCAGGGGTTTGGGGCTTATGCTGGAGTGGTCTTGTGGTTAGGGCCTGTATACTTGCGGCCATTAATTTATCACTTTGTGACTCTCTGTATCTGGTGATATTTCGATCAATATCAATAGCGGCCTCTCTTAATGCGGCCACCGAGATATTTCTCCAGTTTGGGTTGGTGGTCTGTACCCTTGTACTCAATACCTCCTTTAAACCATTCATTAATACCTTAACCGCTATTTCTCTATGCTGTGCGCATGTTTTGATGTCTGTGATCCCAGTGTTCCTAGCCATTACTTGCAGTGCTCGATTGAAATAACTGGAGATACTTTCCCTTTCGTTTTGTCTTATGGAGAAGATTTCATTCCACTTGACAACGGCAGGGAAATATACTTCCAACTGTTGGTTTATCTGCTTAATACATTCCTGATTGTGTTCCTCCGTTTGAGGTACTTCTATGTCTAATTGACAATCAGTAATAAATGTCGCAGAGTCAACACCGGAGGGCAAACATGCCCTCAGCACTGTCCGCCAATCTTTGTTGGTGGGTTCTGTTGAGTTTCCTAGTTCTTTAATGAACCTTTGACATGCGACTAGATTTTTCCGTGGATCAGGAAATTCGGACATAATTGATCTCAATTCGGTCCGGGACCAGGGACAGCGCATTGCACTGTCCTGGACGGGAATGGTTCCCTGATCGTCAGTCTTCCCATTGGGGACTGTGATCACCCTGACAGGACTAAACTCAATTACATCACCTTGTTTTGGTCTTACAATATGGGGTACATTTGTTTGTGCGTGATATAAAACATTGTACGTACCTGTGGACACGACCTCACCTGACCCTCCGTTAGGGGGTTTGATTATTGCCTTTACCGATTTGGTCGCGTCCACCTGGATGTCTTGTGTGATGGCTGCTGGAAGAGGTGCCGACATCGTGTTGAGTTCACTTTCTTGCTCGTATTCCTGAGGGAAGTTTGACATGGGGTGCAACTTGCACGGGTTAATAGTTGTACATTTAACAGTATTACAATTATCATTGTTATGTTTATTACACTTATTCTTATCATCTATACTACAGTTGCTAAGTGCGTTTTTATTGTTCAACATTGTGCCTTTCTCCGCAACCATAATCCTCTCCGTTGCCACATCTCTCCTCCCAAGATGAGAGTCAGATATGTCAGTTAGCTCTTTTTGCATTTCACTTTCCTGTTGCCATAACTTTAAACAATCATAATGTTCGATCCGTCTCTTTGCTGGTTCAATAAGACCTATCCTTCTCCTTAGATTTAGTAACACTTCTGGGCTAAAGCTACCTATTCTTGGGAATTTCTCCCCGTCATGTACAGTCATTCTTTCCCATTCATCACATAAAACCTCTGTGTGTGAACCGTATTTTTCACACATTACATACCTGGCCGACCCGATTGGTCGGTTTACTAAATCAACCCGAACCGAGGTTGATCGCCCCCTACCTGAACAACTGGCCCCCATAACTTGCAGGTGTTGCTTTTCTTCAGCGAACCCTTACAAAAACCAAGATGCCCGGGGCAGGCTGGCGGTGAAGTTTACCGAGTACTCCACTCACTTCTCGCCCACGTTGGCCAGTAACACAATCACTGTATCCAGAGCTGTTGTACCCAACCTAGGGCCCCTGTGAACCTTTATTTACTGGGGCGCGTTCCCCAGCAAGTATCGGTTGTTGGATAATTCCTGAGTGACCAGCGAACTTCCCTTTGTAAAAATAAAAAATTACACAAATCACGTCAGAATGTACAAATAGCTTTTATGACCTTCGTACACAAATAGTACCGGTCAGGTTTACTAATGCACACAATTACGTGCGGTACAATCGTTCAGCACATAAGCAACTAATCTTATGTACGGAGCGACCAGTGGAATCGAAAATTACGGCTGCGAATTCCTTCAGCCAGAGCTTGTATGGCCTATATGGGTGTTGCACCAACCCTTTTAGGTGTTGTGCCTGTGGACTGTATAGCGGACTTCCTTGTCCACTGTACCTGAACCTGCTGGTCTGCTATGACCTCCTGGTCTGTTACAGTATGACCTCCTGGTCTGCTATACTCTAATGCTCAAATTGTATGTTTTAACCAGGGATGCCTCCCTAGCCACCATGTACGTCACTTACACGTATGTACCTCACGAGAATTCGACTTTTCTTGTGGTTCAACCTCAAAAATTGTAAAAACAAACACTCACTCACCACATATACACTTTTGTTTCTATTTCTATTTCTGCGCAGAAATTTCTCTTTAGACCAGATGTGTTACAAATTAGGAGAAGGATCTATTAATTTAAATTTCGAATGTTAAAATAGATTTGCGCGATTTTATCGCCTTGCGTTATTTACCGCGTTGCGCTATTTATCGCGTTGAAAAAAAATTAACACTTGTGATTTGAGTTACGTGGGCGTACCCGTACGCTCCGTTGCGTAATATACGCTTCGTGCGTCGGCCCTTGGGTTGCGTACGCAAGTCTCAGTCCTTTGTTAGAGACACGTGTACGCAAAGCAAAGATCCACCGTAACACAATTTATACGTTTATCAATGTAGATGATCCTTTATCATCTACCGCGCACCACACTGACTTCGCCTTGTCTCTCAGGCACAGCTGTGTTTGTCTATACTTTAACTATATTACCTTTTTACTCTTAAACTATAAAATAGCAGCAAATCTCTCTTAGCACGTTTATCAACTATAAAACTGGCAAACAGGAGAGTGATATACGAAAATACACAAATGAAAAAAAAAGAAATGCAGATATATATGTGTGCGTGCGTGTGTACGCAAGACAGAAAAATAAACAGTATTAAAAGGACACTATCGTTTTGTTCTTACCTCCGGTCCCGGATTCCTTCAGCACCCTTTACTAAGCGAAGCAGACGCTTATCCAAACAGCACTACGAGGAATATGATCTCCCGCCCTTTGCTGCTGGATAATGTCTGCTGAAATTACCTAGTGCAGATATGTGAAGGACGGGCGAGCCGCCAATTGATAAAGCTGAATATTTATCGTATATAAAACCCTTTATGAGGTCTAAGAACACTGTACGCTATTTACGTATGAAGTACCGTAAGGGTACGCTCGTTGCGTAACAATCGCTTAGCCGTAGTCGAGACGCTCAAGCGTCACGTTCGCTCACGGCCAAGAGATCACAGGCAGGCACGCTATTGGCTGCTGACTAACGTAATGATTCGCTATAGCGTAGCGGACGCTCGGGACCACGAGGAGATCACCAGCGGCGCTGACGCTCACAATGTTAAACCTTTATATCTAAACCATAAACAGTGTATTGTGCAGTAAAACCTTAGTGTAATGATAGAGTGTAAATGCAACACAGTATAACCTTATTACCTTTAAAGCTGTTCTAGCGTCACCGACGCTCTGAGAATACTTAACACTATAAGAAATACACAGATACCTGGGCTTAGGGTCCAACGCCTAATATATATATATTCTGAATGATATACTTGCAAAAGAATTAATACAAATACAAATCATACACTACAATATAACATAGACTACCTAACCAGATAACTACACAGGAAATATAATACAATTACTATTTAAGGGAAAATAAGAGAGAAAGAGGAGAAGAGAGAGAGAGAGAGAATTTGGCTCACAATAACAAGAAGATCAATATGGTTGCGGAGAAAAACTTACGCACAAAGGAAACGATCGCATGCGCCTCTGGACATCCAGCTCCCGATTTTCAGCAATGATAACCGTTGAAGAGTGAGAGCTGGATGTGATCGGCCTGTCTATTTATGCCCCACACACAATACAATTCAATGGTCCCTACAATCTCATTGTTCATTGGACACAGGAATTCCTCCTCGCATTATAACAAAAGGTCATAGGTTGATTCATGCAGGTGGGCCGGGACTATTTCCAACAGCTCAGGTGGGAGGGAAACTGGGTTTCCCGCCGCATGGATAAGTGCAAATACAGTAAATGTTCATAAACTTCTTATGTCCATAACTATTCGCACGAGCGATTAATCCGCTTCAAACCAACACCGGAATATTGCTAATTAAATACTCTTCCGATGGGTACTAAACACCACTGTATTACTCCTGTCTGACCCTTCGTATCAAACAAAGAGGGATTTCTCTGTTCACGAACATTCTATATTAACCAAACTTTCAGAATCTATCAAAGGGACCATGATCTACAAAATACATTATATAGTGAAAATATGTAACGATTGAGTCGCACGCTACGATCACATAAACTCTACCGTAAATACGCATACCGTGCGCCTGCGGGTGCCCGCGACTGTGAGTATGCGCACGTATGGGAGAGCGTACGCATGCGCAGCACGGACCTGTGTGAGGTGCAAATATGGTAGTGTGCATAGAGATATTTTTCTGACTTTGACATCTTCAAGATCAACCCATGCAGATCCAGTCGGACAATGTAACAGCAGTCGCGTACATAAACCGTCAGGGCGGAACGAAAAGGAGAGCAGCGATGGCAGAGGTGACAAAGATCCTCCTCTGGGCAGAAAGACATGCAAGAGCTCTGTCTGCAATTTTCATTCCGGGAGTGGACAACTGGGAAGCAGACTTCCTCAGCAGACACGATCTCCATCCAGGAGAGTGGGGCCTCTACCAAGAAGTATTTGGGGAGTTCCTCAAGTAGACATGATGGCATCTCGTCTCAACAAGAAGCTTCAGAGATACTGTTCCAAGTCGAGAGACCCTCAAGCAATAGCAGTGGATGCACTGGTGACCCAGTGGGGGTTTCGGTCGGTATGTGTCTTCCCTCCACTTCCACTGATACCAAAAGTTCTCAAAATCATACGGAGAACAAGGGTTCGAGCGATCCTCATTGCCCCAGACTGGCCAAGGAGGGCTTGGTAACCAGATCTTCAGGAGTTACTCCTAGAAGATCAGCGGCCTCTTCCTCCTCGCGAGGACCTGCTGCAGCAGGGGCCGTGCGTATATCAAGACTTACCGCTGCTACGTTTGACGTTATGGCTGTTGAGCGCCGGCTCCTAGCCCGAAAGGGTATTCCAAAAGAAGTAATTCCCACACTTATTCAGGCCAGGAAAGGAGTAACGTCTAAGCATTACCACCGTATTTGGAGAAAATATGTGTCTTGGTGTGAATCCAAGAAGGCTCCAATGGAAGATTTTCAGTTAGGACGTTTTCTCCATTTTCTACAGGCTGGTGTGGATGCGGGCCTACGATTGGTTTCAATCAAGGTCCAGATTTCGGCCTTATCAATTTTCTTTCAAAAGACAACTGGCCTCGCTTCCAGAAGTTCAGACGTTCGTGAAAGGAGTGCTGCACATCCAACCTCCATTTGTGCCCCCGGTGGCACCATGGGACCTTAATGTGGTGTTGCAGTTCCTGCAATCAGATTGGTTTAAACCACTGAAGGATATAGAATTTAAATTTCTCACTTGGAAAGTGGTCATGTTATTGGCCTTGTCCCACAAGAGCCCTTACCTGATCTTCCATGAAGATAGAGCAGAGTTGAGAACTCGCCAACAATTTCTTCCAAAGGTGGTTTCGTCTTTCCATATGAACCAACCTATTGTGGTGCCAGTGGCTTCTGACACCTTCACTGCGTCAAAGTCTCTTGATCTAGTTCAGGCATTCCCAACCACGGTCCTCAAGGCACACCAACAGTGCAGGTTTTACTGATATCCAGGCTGCAGAACAGATGGTTAAATCAAAATAACTGAGCTACTAATTAAGTCACCAGTGCTGAAGCCTGGATATCACTAAAACCTGCACTGTTAGTGTGCCTTGAGGACCGTGGTTGGGAATGCCTGATCTAGTTAGAGCTTTGAAATTTATGTCGCAAGAACTGCTCGGGTACGGAAAACAGAGGCTCTGTTTGTCCTGTATGCTCCCAACAAGATTGGGTGTCCTGCTTCTAAGCAGACCATTGCGCGTTGGATCAGAGGGACGATTCAGCACGCTCATTCTATGGCAGGATTGCCGATACCGAAGTCGATAAATGCCCATTCTACTAGAAAGGTGGGGGCATCCTGGGCGGCTGCCCAGGGGGTATCGGCATTACAACTTTGCCGAGCAGTTACTTGGTCAGGGGCAAACACGTTTGCAAAGTTTTACAAGTTTGACACCTTGGCCGATGAGGACCTCAAGTTTGGTCAATCGGTGCTGCAGGGTCATCCGCACTCTCCCGCCCGTACTGGAGCTTTGGTATAACCCCATGGTACTAAAGTGGACCCCAGCATCCTATAGGACGTATGAGAAAACAGGATTTTAATACCTACCGGTAAATCCTTTTCTCCTAGTCCGTAGAGGATGCTGGGCGCCCGACACAGTGCGTACTTTTCCTGCAGTTATTACGTTTGTAGTTAAACAGATGTTGTGTTACGGTTATTTTCAGCATGTTGCTGCAATTGTTCATGCCCGTTGGCATGTGTTATGTTGAATGCCATGTGTGCGGCATGGTTGAGGTGTGAGCTGGTATGAATCTCACCATTAAATTATAAGTAAATCCTTTCCTCGAAATGTCCATCTTCCTGGGCACAGTTCCTATAACTGAGGTCTGGAGGAGGGGCATAGAGGGAGAAGCCAGTTCACACCCTTGAAAAGTCTTAAAGTGCCTATACCCCATGGTACTAAAGTGGACCCCAGCATCCTCTATGGACTAGGAGAAAAGGATTTACTGGTAGGTATTAAAATCTTTTATACTTTTGGTAGCTTCTGTCCCATTTGTTCCTCTTTGAAAGGATATCCTTATGTCTATCCCATGCATGTTTACATTGCTTTACTGTCTTAGCCTCTACCATCTCTGATGGGAGAATATTCCACTTGTCCACTAACATTTTTGTGAAGTAAATTTTCCTCACATTTCTTTTGAATGTCCCTCCAGTGTCAGTGTATGTGTCCTTGTGTTGTAATACTTCTATCTTGGAAGAAAATCTCCCTCTTGTACCTTGTTAAAACCCTTGATATATTTGAAAGTTTCCATCATGTCCCCCCTTTCCCTTCTCTGCTCCAAACTATATATGTTAATATTTTTTTGTCTTTCTGGGTATGTTTTGTGATGTAGGCCATACACTCTTTTAGTTGCCCTTCTTTGTACAGTCTCTAATGTATTAATATTCTTTTGAAGATATGGCCTCCAGAATTGAACACAGTATTCTAGATGAGGCCGTACCAATGACCTATACAGTGGCCAGAGCCGGCGCTAGCCGCTCAGCAAAGGGATGCAGTGCAGGGAGGCGACAAACTGAAGAGGCGCTCAGCCTCTCCCTGCCCTGCATCCCTTGCTGCTGCCAGCTGTCGCTGCGCCTGTCACCCTGGATGACAGGAAGCGGAGCTGGCAGCTTGCAGCGCGGCTCCCCCTCCTCCTCCCCAGAAAGTGTGCATGCAGTGTGTGGCCACCCACAGCCTACACACGGGATCCAGTCTGAAGATCGACAGTGTCTAGGTCGACAATGTTTAGGTCGACCACTATAGGTCGACAGTCACTAGGTCGACATGGATGGAAGGTCGACAGGGTTTCTAGGTCGACATGTGCTAGGTCGACAGGTCTAAAGGTCGACATGAGTTTTTCAAAAAATTTTTTTTTTTTTTAATTTTTTCATACTTAACGATCCACGTGGACTACAATTGTAACGGTAAAGTGTGCCGAGCGAAGCGGTAGCGGAGCGAAGGCACCATGCCCCAGCTGCCTAGAGGGTTGGGGGCGTGGCCTAATCGCGGGAGCCGTGGCCACGCCCCTTTATGAAATCAAAATCGTTTTTTTTTAAAAAGTATTTGCTGTTCAGAGCAGGCTAGGTGTAGTCTCTGCTCCCTGAGACCCCAGCACTGAGCCCCTGAGCCCTTCAGCCAGGGTCAATTCAAGGGGGGACTGATCACTGTGATCACAATACCCCCATCCACCCATACAGGATCAATAACATTAGCAGCAGCCTCTCTGCAGCACAGCACACTGCAGCATGTGCTGTGCTGCCAAGATGAGAGCTGCTGCTGCCCAGTAAGGTGGGAGGGGGTTGGGAGTGCAGGGGACTGGGGACTGGGGCCGCCCCCCCCCCCCGGGCCCCTTCATCAGTCCCAGGTAATTAGCATCCGCTCCCGCCCCCTCTCGGGGTCACTCACAACATCCTACAGAGCCAGTGGAGTAACGGAGCCTGCGAAAAACCAGAGAAGAAGGGAGAGGAGGAGCAGCGCCCGAGCCGGGACCTCCTGCAGGTACCGGGGCCGCACTGTGGAGGGAATGAAGGCTGTACCTGACATAGGGGGTCATTCAGAGATATACGCAGCCGGATCTGCGTTCACCTCAGCACATGCTCAAGACCGCCCAGCCGGACACTACTGTGCGGTGTAATGTGACTAACGGACACTACTGTGCGGTGTAATGTGACTAACGGACGCTACTGTGCGGTGTAATGTGACTAACGGACGCTACTGTGCTGTGTAATGTGACTAACGGACGCTACTGTGCTGTGTAATGTGACTAACGGACACTACTGTGCGGTGTAATGTGACTAACGGACACTACTGTGCGGTGTAATGTGACTAACGGACACTACTGTGCGGTGTAATGTGACTAACGGACACTACTGTGCGGTGTAATGTGACTAACATACACTGCGGTGCGGTGTAATGTGACTAACGGACGCTACTGTGCGGTGTAATGTGACTAACATACACTGCGGTGCGGTGTAATGTGACTAACGGACGCTACTGTGCGGTGTAATGTGACTAACGGACGCTACTGTGCGGTGTAATGTGACTAACGGACGCTACTGTGCGGTGTAATGTGACTAACGGACGCTACTGTGCGGTGTAATGTGACTAGCGAACGCTACTGTGCGGTGTAATGTGACTAGCGAACGCTACTGTGCGGTGTAATGTGACTAGCGAACGCTACTGTGCGGTGTAATGTGACTAGCGAACGCTACTGTGCGGTGTAATGTGACTAACGGACGCTACTGTGCGGTGTAATGTGACTAACGGACGCTACTGTGCTGTGTAATGTGACTAACGGACACTACTGTGCGGTGTAATGTGACTAACATACACTACGGTGCGGTGTAATGTGACTAACGGACGCTACTGTGCGGTGTAATGTGATTAACGGACACTACTGTGCGGTGTAATGTGAATAAAGGACACTACTGTGCGGTGTAATGTGACTAACGGACACTACTGTGCGGTGTAATGTGACTAACGGACGCTACTGTGCGGTGTAATGTGACTAGCGAACGCTACTGTGCGGTGTAATGTGACTAGCGAACGCTACTGTGCGGTGTAATGTGACTAGTGAACGCTACTGTGCGGTGTAATGTGACTAACGGACGCTACTGTGCGGTGTAATGTGACTAACGGACGCTACTGTGCTGTGTAATGTGACTAACGGACACTACTGTGCTGTGTAATGTGACTAACGGACACTACTGTGCTGTGTAATGTGACTAACGGACACTACTGTGCTGTGTAATGTGAATAACGGACACCACTGTGCTGTGTAATGTGACTAACGGACACTACTGTGCGGTGTAATGTGACTATTATTATTACATTTTATTTATAAGGCGCCACATGTGTTTCGCAGCGCCGTACAAAGGACAGTACAGGGGACAAAACGTTGCATTACAGTAAAAAAATAAATAACAGAAATAGAGTACAGGTAACAGAGCACCACACATTCTCAAGACATAGTACAGCTAAGATGTAAGTATTGAGGGAGTGATCATCGTACTACTAGAGGCTGGTGGTCATAGATGAAGATGAGCCTTTACTAGCAGGATAAAAATGGTCGTTGAGTAGGGGAGAGCTGTGAGTGAAATGTGTTGAGACTAGGGCTTAGATAACAAGAGGAAAGAGGGCCCTGCTCTGAAGAGCTAACAATCTATTGGGGAGGGGCGACAGACAGATGACAAGAGGTGCAGGCAAGCGGGAGGTAGCCTGATGGCAGTATGCAAGCAAAGCTGAGATGTTCACGGCATGGGGCAGGGGGTGGAGGTGCGGCTTCAGCTCTGGGTTATGCATTAGAAGGGTACGCTTTGATGAATAGGTGGGTTTTTAGAGCCCGTTTGAAGCTTTGCAAGGTTGGGGAGAGTCTAATGGAGCGGGGGAGTGCGTTCCATTGAAGGGGTGCAGCACGTGCAAAATCCTGAACTCGTGCATGGGAAGCAGTGACCAGGGCGGTGGAGAGGCGACGGTCATTAGTCGACCGTAGGGGGCGGAAGGGAGTATGAAGGGAAAGGAGGTTGGAGATGTAGGGAGCAGTGGAATTAGAGATGGCCTTGTATGTGAGGGTGAGGAGTTTGAAGAGGATTCTGTAGGGGAATGGGAGCCAGTGTAGATTTTGTTGAAGGGGAGTGGCAGATGTGGTGCGGCGGGAGATGAAGATAAGCCTAGCTGCGGAGTTCAGGACAGATTGGAGGGGAGCAAGATGGGAGCAAGCGAGGCCAGTGAGGAGGACATTGCAGTAATCAAGTCGTGAGATGACCAGTGTGTGGATGATGAGTTTAGTTGCACTCTGGGAGAGATATGGCCTGATACGAGCAATGTTGCGTAGCTGGAAACGACAGGATTGTGCCAGAGCTTGGATGTGGGGTGCAAAGGAGAGGGAGGAGTCGAGAGTGACGCCCAGGCAGCGGAGTTGGGGAACGGACTAACGGTAGTGACTAACGGACACTACTGTGCCTAACGGACACTACTGTGCCTAACGGACACTACTGTGCGGTGTAATGTGACTAACGGACACTACTGTGCGGTGTAATGTGACTAACGGACACTATTGTGCGGTGTAATGTGAAGTGGCATGTGTAAAAGGGAACTCTACCTGGAATAATGTGTGACTGGCTCTACCTGGTGCAATATGTAAAAGGGGGCTGTATCTGGCGTAATGAATATAAAGGGCACTACCTGGTGTAATGTATATAAGTGGTACTATTGTGTGGTGTAATTTTGAATAATGGAGACTACTGTGCATCATAATTTTCTCTAACGTCCTAGTGGATGCTGGGGACTCCGTAAGGACCATGGGGAATAGACGGGCTCCGCAGGAGACAGGGCACTCTAAGAAAGAATTAGGACTACTGGTGTGCACTGGCTCCTCCCTCTATGTCCCTCCTCCAGACCTCAGTTAGAATCTGTGCCCGGACGGAGCTGGGTGCATTTTAGTTTTAGTGAGCTCTCCTGAGCTTGCTAATAAGAAAGTATTTTGTTAGGTTTTTTATTTTCAGAGAGATCTGCTGGCAACAGACTCTCTGCTACGTGGGACTGAGGGGAGAGAAGCAAACCTACTAACTGCGGATAGGTTGCGCTTCTTAGGCTACTGGACACCATTAGCTCCAGAGGGATACACAGGAACTCACATAGTACAGCT